>NC_134358.1:362585405-362900712 GCF_048569485.1 Anomaloglossus baeobatrachus
ACCCACCCACCGGCTGCTGTGATTGGTTGCAGTGAGACAACTGACACTCAGCGTGGGGGCGTGTCTCACCGCAACCAATCATAGGCGCCGGTGGGCGGGGAAAGCAGGGAATACTAGATTGATTAATGAGCGGCCGGCTTTTTCAAAATAGTAAAAGCCGCCAGAGTTTTTTTAACAACAGTGCAGCGCCACGCCGGTAATCGGGAAATGGTGAGTATGAGAGAGGGGGGAGACTGACCGACAGACTTGAGAGAGGGACAGACAAGACAGAGAGACCGACCGACGGACTGAGGGAGATTGACCGACATACACAGAAAAAGAAAGAATGACCGGCATCGCTAGAAAAAAGCACAAAACGTACACGGAGCATACGGACATGCATCCTTGTCACGTACGCTTTGTCATGGACCCATAGACTATCATTGGGTGTTCCGTGCAGAAAATGGACATACTTCCGTGCAAAACGGAAACACATACGGATCACGGACATGGACACACGGACATTATGGAATAGCGCACGTGTGTCCTCACACATAGCATAACATTGGTGTACGTTTGTCCGTGTCTCCGGTATATACGGAAACAGACCAAACACGCATGTGTTTCACGGATGTGTGTTGGAGGCTATAAAGTGTTTGGCAGCTCCTGAGTATGAAGCATTGCCATTATTAATGTTTGCAATGTGTTCAGCCACACGTTTTTTTATTTTGCGAGATGTATATCCAACATCATGCAATTCATATGTTGCACATTCAATACAATAAATCGCATGACCTGTATCACAATTGATAAAAGATTGTATCGTATGCGTCTTACCAGAAGGAAGTGAAATCACAGTTTTTCTATTTTGGGCATAAGGACATACATTACATCTAGATCCCCCATACCTATAAAAACCTTTCACTTGCAACCAATGTTGTTGTCGGTTTACTATGGAAAAAAGGCTGGGGGAAAGCATGTTTCCCAAGGATCGACCTTGTCTTGCCACACACATGCAACCATTTTTTAGTACCTTTCCCAGGATGTCATCCTGATTGACAACAGGCAAATATTTGAGAATTATTGCTTTTATTTGCTGAAAATGAACACTATGTGCTGTAGAGAAAATTAATCTCTGATTTTTAACAGAATGACCCCTGGGAAGTTGGTGATTATTATAAAGTGAATTCTGTCTAGAACGACTACATACGATATTGCATGTGTGATTTAGGGCAGTGGTACAGTAACCTCTCTCTTTAAGACCTAAAACACACTTCCACAAAAAAAACGTACGTGTCTGACGGTCCGTTTTTCGGGTCCGTGTTCCGTTTTTTAGGGGCGTTTCTCCGTTACGTATGGCATCCGTGTGATGGCGTATGCGAGTCGTGTGTGCATGTGGAATGTCCGTATTGACATAAAATACGTACGTGTGCAGTCCGTGTGCTGTCCATTTTTAAAGGCCCGCATTCTTACCCAATTAACGATTATAATCATCATTCATCATGAGATCCTGGTGTTGTTTGCTTTCAATTGACCTGATAGATTGGAAACAAGTGTTGCAGATTTTGTGATGAAAAATGGACACAGACGATACGTGCTGAACACGGACATACTCCGTGTGCAGTCCGTGCAGGCACGGACCCATAGACTAAAGCGGGTCCGTGCCTGCGTGCTGCCGGCCAAAAACGGACATGTCGTCCGTGTATAAAAGCGCACACACGTACTTACCACATGGCCACACGTTCCATGTGATTTTACGTGTGTGTGCCATCTACCATTGAATAACATGGGTCTCCGTGTCTCCGTGTCTCCGGTACGTGCAAATACGTACCGCACACGTACAAAAATAACGGATGTGTGTTGCGGGTCTTAATCCTTTTTTATTATTGAACTCTCCCTAACAAAGCTAGCAGTGCTAGAACATAGGCATCTTGCCCGCATGAATTCTCCATGTGGTATTGCATTGATTGTGTGACGGGGATGATTGCTTGAAGCAAGGAGTAGAGTATTACCTGCGGTTTCTTTCCTATAAAGACAAGAATTAACTGAGTTCGTACAAGGATCACCAGTGAGTGAAGTATCCATAAATGGAACTTGTGGGCCACCATGACTATAGGTAAAACGCAAATTTAAATCATTTTGGTTCAGAAACTCAAATAAGTGAGGCACGGCCGCCATGTTGCCCGACCAGACAAAGATCAAATCGCCGACATAGCGGCCGAACCAAACTATATCAGCGAAAAATGGATTGGTATCAGCAAAAATAAATAACTCCTCCCACCAAGCCATATATAATATAGCTAAAGTGGGGGAGAATTTCGAGCCCATTGGGGCGCCCTCTACTTGTAAGAACATAGAAGAATCAAACATGAAAAAATTGCTCCTGAGTAGAAAATTTGTGACTTCCAAAACATAACTGATAAATTCCTCACTATAATTACCGTATTTCCTCAAATGGTGACCAATAGCCAATACCGCTAGTTGGTGGGGTATAACGGAGTATAAATTCACCACATCAAATGTCAAAAATCTATAATGCTGTTGCCAAACAAAATTATCAAAGCATTTCAGCACTGCACTGGTGTCATTTAGAAAGCCAGGGACTCTATGGGTTAATGGCTGTAAAACACCATCCAGCCATGAACTAATACCCTCATTTAAGGAATCTATCCCTGCAACTATGGGTCGGAGTGGAGGAAGAAAGATGTCTTTGTGTAATTTTGGCAACCCATGAAAAATGGGAGTTACAGGATGATCAGGCAAAAAAACTTTTTTATATTTAGACTCAAAAAATATTTAGTGCAATACCTTCCCCCACTAACCGCTTTAAGTCCTCTTTGTATTTCACTGAGGGATCATTAGAAAGGCGTACATATGTTCTAGAATTGGATAAAATAGACATAACCTGTGTGGCATAAAGAATGGAGTCCAAAGGATAGTCTCTTTATAAACTTTCCCCAAGATCTCAGAGATCAAAGGCACCAACACAACGAGGGGGATACGGCTTTCCAGCTTATGCGGCCTACAGAAATCCCAAGTGTCAGCCATTGAGAGCACAGCTCCCCTATTTAAATATAGGGAGCGAGACCCCAACAGCTTTAAGCCTAGGGGTCACTCAGAAATATCTATTTACATGTGCATGGAGGCAGGCTCCATTCCACCAGACAATACTAGCGAGGATGGATTCCCGGACGAGTTCCCCAGAGTGTCAGCGGCACCCAGAGACTTGGTTTACTTCTGTGTCAGAGTCTGCTTCATGGTTGCACCAACATCCACACAGTCTGAGTGAGTACACTGCACTCCCTGTATCCTGCCTGCCCCACAGCCCGCACCACGCCATCCTCTCACTTATCCTCAAGAATCCTGGGGTCTCCCCTACCCGTGGAGGGAAGATCACCTGGCTGCCCCGCTCCATCTCCCCCAGGTACTCCCATCGGCAGCCTTACCGTAAAGCACGGATGGCGTTAAGAACTCTCCCTTGTAAATATTCCCCCTTTTACACTTAGAAGTGGCCGCAAGCCCTCGGGTCCGGAGACCCTCGAGGCACAGCAACCCCGGATCTGAGCAGTTCAACTGCTGCAGGGGCGGTACACCTCGAAAACTTTGGCGTCACGAACAGGATTGGACTGGACCCACTAACCTGGGTGACGTGCGCCTTGAAAAATCCGAACCGTGGTGCTGAAAGTCTGTTCCTGCCATTTTCCGCCATTTTTGGCGCCTAAACGCCATCTTCCCTGCCAAAAGAGTGCGAAACTGAAGCTCCGCCCCTCGTCTAGAGAGCGCAGCCGGAACTGGTAGTGGCCGGACCCGGAAGTTCCCAGTAATCCCCGATGCTAGAGTGATTGCTAACCAAAACCAAGGGGGAACCCGAAAACGTCCATTCCAGATGATGGGAGCGCAGGAGTGCTACCTCCGCCAGACCAGGGTGATGCGGATGCAGCAGGCGCCGCTCCGGTCACACAAGCAGTGGTCCCTGGGGCTGAGGTGGTCGCACTGATCATGTTGATCACCTTACCCTATGTGCCTGGCGCCGCCTGGCTACCTCAGTATAATAGCCCACCTGAAGCCTTGCAGGGATTCAAGCGGAAGATCTGCACAGTCCTGGATATGTATGCCCTGACCGGCCGGCAACGAGCGTCTGTGGTACTCGGTCAACTGACAGGTGCAGCTGAGCTGGAGGTAGAGACTTGGACTGATGAGGACCGGGCCTCGGTACCCGCCATCTTTGAGTGGCTAGGGGCTGCATTTGAGACCCGCACTGAGGCTGAGCTGAGGATGAGATTCTAAAGCTGCAAACAGCGCCCCAAGACAGCATTAGAGACTATGCCTTGAAGCTGCAAGCGTCGCTGCGGATTTTGAAGCTAATTAATAGCATCAGCAAGCAGGAAGGGAACAAGATGCTTGTCGAGAAGTTCCTGCAGGGCCTGGGGTCTGTGGAAGACCACAAGCAGCTCTGACTGTGGGCCCTGGAGCATCCTACACTGGACTTTGACATCCTGAAGGAACGGGCTATCAAAGCCCTGCAGCCCCCAGAGACTACTGACTCTCCCCTTCCGTCCTGGCAAGCTGCTACCTCTCCTCTACATGCAAAGCCTCCTGCCCTAGCATTGCCGGGACCAACATACCTGGCCATGCCTGTAGGCGGAGCCAGTGATTTGTCTTCGCAGGTGAAGCAGCTGAGCAGCGATGTCGCAAGGATCCTAGAGGCGATGCAGCTCAAGCCAAAAACCAAGCCCGAAGGGAAGATCCAGCTGGCCGACTGCTCGGAAGATGTCCCCTGGATTAGAGGAAGGACCTCGACACATAGAGGAAGGAAAAGCGACTGGTATGGACAGCCTGTCTGTTATAAATGTAATAAGACTGGCCATTATGCCTGGCTCTGTCCTTTAAACGGGCAACCCCTGGGGCCAAGGGCAAATCCCCAGGACTAGAGTCACGAGGCCCAGTGGACTGGCGGGAGCGGTACGTGGGAGGACGGCCCATCGTTTCCATTGCCCTGGATGGGATCCCGACCTCTGCAATTCTTGATACCGGCTCCCACGTAACAACTATTCTTTATGTGCTGTATAAGAAGTTTTGGTCAGATGATGAACTCACCCCGCCAGATGACAGCATTACCATCTACGCCATCAACGAGTTACCAGTGACTCAAATTGGGTTCAAGGAGGTGACCATCAAGGTGGACCGGGTAGAGTTAGGGTGCCAAGGACTGATAGTCGTGCAGAATGACCCTAGTGACCGGAACCCTAAGATAATTTTGGGAACAAATGTCATTGAGAACTGTATGGGGGAAGTGCTGTTTTTACTCCAACAGTTATCTGAGACTGCAGGAGCAGGGCGACAGAGGGTCCTGTAATTAGAGATCCGGGCCCTCCTGCAGCAGCAACAGGTAAATCTATCTGGAGGAGAAATTGGCGGTGTATGGGTAATGGATGTGTACCGCCCTAAGAGGGGCCCGGCCGCTTCCTCCGCTTGCTCAGGCCGAGCTGCTCGAGGTCCGGGCTCGGGTTGTCGGTGGCACGAGTGCCTCCGGACCGGGGGCCACGTCGCTCTTGTTAAAGGGAGGCAGTGGGGGGTAGTGGTTGTGTAACGGGTCGTGACGCCACCCACGGGTCATGGTGACGGGGGATGCACCACTGCTGCGGCTCAAGTGATGGCGGGCTCGTCCGGGATCGGTATTGTGGCCGCAGCCGAGATGATAGCCCCTCCGTGGGTAGGAGCGGTGTGTCCCGGGGCCCGGTGGGGGACGACTGCTGGGGTTGGTTGTTGCTGTCGGGTTGCAGGGTGCCGTGCCGCGGTGTAGTGTATCGTGCCCGGATGGCACTGGTGTACTCATGATTAATTCACACTGAGTCACTGGTAAACCAAAGTTTGGGTATGGTCGGTTCCCGCGGCCGGCTGCTGATGTCCCCCTGCGTGGTTGATGGTGGCCCCTTTTCCCGTGTACCTCTAGATGTTCTGTTTCGGCTCCCCTGCCTGAGCAGTGGTAGCCCGCTCCCTGGCGTTGAACTGTCGGAGGAACCCTCGGTTGCCCGCAGGCGCTGGCCTGTCGGGTGTTTGGCCCTTGGCGGTGGCGCTCATCCGGTCTCGGTGGGCTTTTGCCTTCTTTCTGGACTTTGGTTGTGGATGAACCCATGAGGTCCAGCCAGCAATCAGTCAATTTGCCTATACTCAGTGGCTTCTAAGCTAGGACGGGGTCTGAGTACCCTTCTTTTGGTGCGCCGGTACACGGTTGACTCCCCGGTTCGGGACCGGCAGGCTCCAACCCAGGCCCGGTCCATACGGTTCCGCCGGTTGCTGTACCGGTACTCCTGCAGATGGCCACCACCGTCTGCCTGCCTGATGTTTTCCAAGGGGCCCAGGCTCCTACCCGGGTCCCTGACAGTTCTGCTCCTCTACCACTTTCACTCTCTACAACTGATCTGTCTGAATTTCTTGCCTCAGTCTCCTCGGTGGGCGTGCCTTTCCTCCTGACTCCGCCCACCTGGTGTGCTCTACTAGCCCTGGGGGAGGCATCAGGTCTCCCTTTTGGGTGACGTGTGTGACCTCCCAGGGGATGGGGGTGTGTGTGTATGTGGTAGATGTAATTACCTGTGACCCCTGGGGTCCAGGGCGTCACATACCCCCTTGGTTTAATGCAGACTGTCCACGGGCTGCCCGACCAACTCCGGTTTATTTTTCTTTTAAACTGTAAAACGGGAAAACACTTACAATTATAATAACATTAATACAAACTATGATTACTTAAGGTCTTCCCTTAACGGGAGGCATGTTACTTTAACATTTCAAACTTTATTAAACGGGAACGGGTCCATGTCCTTCCGTCTTCCCCACCCAAACAACCTAGCCTTGATGCTGCCCCTAAAAAATGGGCAGCATCCCTTTTCCCCAGTCCGGAAACAGGAACTTGGCAGGTCACCCAGGCGGGAACGGGTACAGTGCAGCGCACCGGGCAGTTGTCAAAGGGATCCCCGGAGGATTGTCACCGTCCCGGTGGTGACCAGACCCCAGCCTACTCTGCTGCCTGTCCTTCCTCCAATCTGCCTCTCCGGAGGCTAACAGAATGTGAAGGCATGTTAAAGGGGGCAGATAGGGCAATATTTACAAGCCCAAAAGTTTTTGGGTGGCCGGCAAGTCCACAGCCTTGTCCATGAACAGTCACTCACGCAACAGGGGTTTTCAACAACACACAAGTCCCAACGGGGACAGGTCCTTTTTAGTTAATCAGGTGAGTGTCTCGTTAATTGGTTACTGGTTCATTCAACTTATATACACAATCAAATCTCGCACCCCTAAATGGCAGTTTCCCTGTACCTAAGCGGGGGCCTACATAGGTTGGGGCGGGTGGACCGTCTCAGTACTGGAGTGTCGGTAGAAGGTAACGGGAGAGCGGGGACAACAGGTCCCTCATCCCGGGTGTCAGGCGGAGTAGGTAGAGGCCTAGGGGGACTGTGGGTAGGTGCATCCCTGGGCGCTGGCTCTGCTGGTTCTCTGGCGGGTGTTTCCGTCTCCACTTCTTCCGTGGGTTGCGGGAACATTATCACGGGAACAATCACCGCACCATTCTGCATGGGCCAGTCTACTGGAAAATCTCCATTAACGGTATGGATCACCTCTTTCTTCATTGCCTTGTCATGGGGCGCCTGAACTGGGGCCTCTTCTACCAACTTCAGGGGATCTGGGCACTTCTTCAGTTGGTCCCTGGAAACGGTAGCCGTGGTTCTCCCCTGGTCGCGACTGATCAGATAGGTCTTCTCATTCTCCCAACCAGTGGGCTGTATAACATATGGGGTCCTCTCCCACTGATCGTCAAGCTTATGGGTACTGTGTTTACGCTTCAGCACCACATCTCCTGGTTCGAAGGGAGTAGCCGGAGCTCGTTGGTTGAAGTGCTGTTCCTGTTTTTCCCGGCTCTGACGCAGGTTCCGCTCCACGTACTCCTGGATCCGCCGGTACTGTACTTGGCATTTGGCATCCCAGCTGGCAGTGTAGGGCAGGGCTTCGGGTGCTTCCAAGCCCATTTCTAGGTCTACCGGCAGTCGCCCGCGTCGGGCCCTCATCAGGTACGCCGGGGTACACTTGGTGTAACTACAGGGTATGTTGTTGTACATATCTACCAAGTCAGGCAGCTTCTCCAGCCATTAGTTCCGCTCTTCCAGGGGCAATGTTTTGAGGAGGTTCAGGACCAGATGGTTCATTTTCTCACACATCCCGTTGGTCTGGGCATGGTAGGGGGTGGTCCGGATTTTCTTGCACCCGTACAAGTGGCAGAACTCTTGAAACACTTCTGCTTCAAAGGCTGGACCCCGATCTGTAAGCACCTTTTCCGGGTAGCCATGGGGCCGGCAGAAGTAGGCTTGAAAGGCCCTGGCAGCGGTGCGGCCAGTCAGATCTTTCACCGGTACGACCACCATGAATCTGGAGTAGTGGTCCACGATGGTTAAGGCGTAGGTGTACCCGTTTCGGATGGGCGCAAGCTTGATATGGTCTAAGGCAACCAGTTCCAGTGGCTGGTGGGTAACAATCGGCTGCAGCGGGGCCCTTTGGCTAGCTTCATCCTGTCTTCTCAGCGTACAAGGGCCGCACTCTCGGCACCACGCCTCTACGGACTCCCGCATCCCACTCTAGTAGAACGCTCTCATAACAGCATCTCCTGCTTCTTCCAACCAAAGTGCCTAGCGCCGTCATGATAAGCCCGAAAGACCTTGGGTACACAATCCTGAGGCACCACCAACTGACGAACTTTCTTGTGGGTCTTCGGGTCAATCAACTGCCGATACAACTTCTGCTGGTGCAGGCACAGGCGGTCCCTCTCTTTCCACAGTCGCTGGGCCTCGGAAGGGGCCGCTAAGTCCATATGGCACACGCCTTGGGCTAGCAGGGTCTTGACCAATCGGACTGCAGGTGTTTCGCCCGGGGACCAGGGGTACTCAGATCCGGGCCACAGAGTCACTTCTGTGGGTATCACGATGGCGTGACCCGGTCTGTGATCCCAGGCTCCACAGTAAAAGGGGTTTTGGGTAAGGGAGATTGTTATAGTTCGTGACGCCACCCACGGTTGTGGTGAGGTTGGAACACCACCGCTGCTTTGGATGGGGATCCCGGGAGCGATGGTATGGAGCAGCTAGATGTTATTTCTCCCCTCCGTGGGTAGGGGGTTGGTTGTCCCGGGGCCCAGTGATGGGGTAAGCAGGGGGCAGGGCGCAGTGCTGCAGTGCGGTGCCCGAGGGCACGGGTGTACTCACAAGAAAGTCACACGGAGTCACTGGTGAACTAAGAATTGCCGGTGTCCACGGCCTCCGGTACGGGGGTGTTAGTGTCCCACACACGGTGCAGCAGCCCTTGTTGTTCTCTCCCTGCAGCCAGGTGCCTTTCTCTCCTCTCTCTTCCTCTGTCTCCTCAGCCGGGAACGGGGAATTCACTCCCCTGTAGTGATCCGGGTACCCAGGTACCGAGGGGCCACCGCCCTGCTCCGGCCACCTGTTCTGGCCCCTTCCTCACTACGGCCTGTCCCGGCCCTTTCAGAGCACGCTTCCCTCCCAGACTGGGAGCCACCACTTCAGACCTCTGTCCTGTCTGCCCTCCTCACACTCTCTGCTCCAGCCCCTCCCCTCTCCTCTGCTTTTCCCTTACACTGGGGGCTGTGCTTTGTCATGCTGCACCGTGTGAGATCAGATTACCAAGGAGGATTAACTCTTTCTGTGACAACCTGGCTGTGCCAGGGCGTCACACAGGCACCTGGTCTTGGACTTCTCGCCACTCCTGACTGGGCAGCGGATCGAGGTTCACCTGCTGCTGGGCCACACAGGGCTTCTCCTCCTGTGGCTGGTAAAACGCGGGCAGCTCTATCTCCTCCAGGCGGTCCTCTTCCGCCCCCTCATCAGATAGATGCGGCATCCTGTCTGCGTTGGTGTTCTTGCGCCCGGCACGGTATTTGACGGTGAAGTCGTAGTTAGACAGCCGAGCCATCCACCTTTGCTTGAGGGCGCCCAGCTTGGCCGTGTCCAGGTGCGTTAATGGGTTATTATCCGTATAGGCGGAGAATTTTGCTGCAGCCAGGTAGTGCTTGAACCTTTCGGTTATTGCCCACACCAGGGCCAGGAACTCCAGTTTGAAGGAGCTGTAGTTCTCAGGGTTCCGCTCGGTGGGTCGAAGCTTCGTACGGCGCCTAGGCCCACATTGCTGGCGTCCATGTACAACACGAAGGGAAGGCCGTAGTCGGGGTAGGCTAGGATCTCCTCTCCTGTCAATGCCGACTTCAGATGCCGAAAGGACTCTTCCTGCTGCTCACCCCACACAAATGGGGTCCCAGATGGTCTACCAACCTTGGTCTGTCCTACGAGGAGGTCTTGCATTGGGGAGGCCATTTTCGTGTACCCCTCTGCTTGCTCAGGCCGAGCCGCTCTAGGTCTGGGCTTGGGTTGTCGGTGGCACGAGCGCCTCCGGGCCGGGGGCCACGTCGCTCTTGTTAAAGGGGAGGCAGTCGGGGGTCGTGGTTGTGTAATGGGTCGTGACGCCACCCACGGGTCGTGGTGACGGGAGATGCACCACTGCTGTGGCTGAAGTGATGGTGGGCTCGTCCGGGATCGGTGTTGCAGCCACAGCCGAGATGTTAGCCCCTCCGTGGGTAGGGGCGGTGTGTCCCGGGGCCCGGTGGGGGACTACTGCTGGGGTTGGTTGTTGCTGTCGGGGTGCAGGACGCCGTGCCGTGGTGTAGAGTGTCGTGCCCGGATGGCACTGGTGTACTCACGATTAATTCACACTGAGTCACTGGTAAACCAAAGTTCGGGTATGGTCGGTTCCCACGGCCGGCTGCTGATGTCCCCCTGTGGGGTTGATGGTGGCCCCTTTTCGCGTGCATCTCTAGATGTTGTGTTTCGGCTCCCCTGACTGAGCAGTGGTAGCCCGCTCCCCAGCGTTGAGCTGCCAGAGGAGCCCGCAGTTGCCCGCAGGCGCTGGCCCGTCGGGTGTTTGGCCCTTGGCGGTGGGGCTCACCCGGTCTCGGTGGGCTTTTGCCTTCTTTCGGGACTTTGGTTGTGGATGAACCCGTGACGTCCGGCCAGCAATCAGTCAATTTGCCTATACTCAGTGGCTTCTAAGCTAGGACGGGGTCTGAGTACCCTTCTTTTGGTGCTCCGGTACATGGTTGACTCCCCGGTTCGGGACCGGCGGGCTCCAACCCAGGCCCGATCCGTACGGTTCCGCCGGTTGCTGTATCGGTACTCCTGCAGACGGCCACCACCTTCTGCCTGCCTGACATTTTCCAAGGATATATAGAATAGAATCTGGCTCACATATAAGTTAGGTGCCTCCGAGAAAAAGAGTTAATAATATAGAGAGTCAACTCGGGCACTCAAAGGACATGAAAAAATAGAGAAATATGGATGCTTTTGATTTCAATTTTATTCATGCAAAGGTATATCGGAAAAATATATGACGTTTCAGCCATACAATCCGGCCTTTATCAAACAAATGATATCTGAGAAAACAGAAAATAACAATAAGTACAAAGTGATGTTTTTACATACAAGTAAATCCACTTTTCACAGTGCATGAAACAAAAACTTGGTAGATACACGTTTTCAAAGAGTAACGAAATAAATATAATAGACTGAACCTAAGTACACATTCCAGTGTAAAGCAATCAATGGTCCAGAGGTTGAGAGCAAAGTACAAAGTTTGTATAATGTAAAACAATTCATACCAAAATGAATGTATACGGTACTAGAGTGGTGAAAATACGTTCACATGTATTGGCAATGGACATTAGTAATCATAATAAAATAAGGGTCAGCGCTAGACCCAATGTTGCAATGGTTCTGCAGCTAATTTTTCTAGGCTAAAAACCCTTTAATGCCTAGAAATAAATTCATCTGTATAATATAGAATTACCTATATGTAAAAATTTGCACTGAACCACAACAATACATTGAGGAATAATGTTTTATTTTGTTTTATTCTCCACTCACACCAAAAAAATATATATAGAACCTCTACTAAAACATCACATAACATAAAGGACAAATATACAAGTACTTGATTATAATTTAAAACTACTGAATATAAATCTCAAGAAAGGGTTTTATATGAATCTTTACAAAATACACAAAAGCCCATAATACAGATGAATAATAATTTATGTTACTACACCAGAGTCCTCAAATGTCACTTTGAGTCACGCACTTGACATAAGCTGCAGTTGTCTTTATAGGGTTAAATATTAACACCACATCTAGCGCATTAGCTAGATGTGTCCAAAATGTAACAATTCAGCAGGCAATGAAAGTCTCTGCACTATATGTTTATTTCTTCAGTGCAAGGCTCCAGCAGATTAAAGACAACTTTTTCTCTGTGGATTTCAAAGTGTGCCTGAATACAAGTTTACAACGGGACACCGCAGATTCCTCCTTTGCAGGCTCCTGGATTCCTAGAAAGCAGATAACACTTGAGTGTTTAAATAACCACTTAAATACACAGGCTTTGGCAGATTAAAGGAATTTCTGCGCTGCCGGTTTTTAAATGTGCCTGATTGCAGGTCCACAGCAGGGCACTGTAAACTTCTCCTGTGCGGGCTCCTGGATTCCTAGAAAGCAGACACCGCTTGATTAACAACCACGGGACTCCAGGATACAAATGCCTTCCCGGGTAAGAAGTTTGAATGAAGGACACAGTCCACTTATTCTGCCACGGGTAAATTAACACTTTGACAGGTAGACAAGTCTCTGTATTGTGGGTTATTATTAAAGGTACCTGATCGCAGAATTTTCAGCGGGGGTGCAGTGGTTCCTCCCCTATGTAGGCTCCTGCGTTCCTGTAGTGGAGATACCGCCAAGGCTTTTAGTTTGCAGCAGAGCTCCAAGGTACAAAGTCCTTCTAGATTCCGAAGAATTGTTTAGGGCATTCACTCTTTCCAGCAAAGTTAAACTTTGGTGGTTTGAATCCACACACAATCCGGCTGTTCCTCCGTAGAAAGAAAGTAGGTGCAAATGAGCTTGTTCCATCATCATGGAAAGAGTGAATGCCCTAAACAATTCTTCGGAATCTAGAAGGACTTTGTACCTTGGAGCTCTGCTGCAAACTAAAAGCCTTGGCGGTATCTCCACTACAGGAACGCAGGAGCCTACATAGGGGAGGAACCACTGCACCCCCGCTGAAAATTCTGCGATCAGGTACCTTTAATAATAACCCACAATACAGAGACTTGTCTACCTGTCAAAATGTTAATTTACCCGTGGCAGAATAAGTGGACTGTGTCCTTCATTCAAACTTCTTACCCGGGAAGGCATTTGTATCCTGGAGTCCCGTGGTTGTTAATCAAGCGGTGTCTGCTTTCTAGGAATCCAGGAGCCCGCAGAGGAGAAGTTTACAGTGCCCTGCTGTGGACCTGCAATCAGGCACATTTAAAAACCGGCAGCGCAGAAATTCCTTTAATCTGCCGAAGCCTGTGTATTCAAGTGGTTATTTAAACACTCAAGTGTTATCTGCTTTCTAGGAATCCAGGAGCCTGCAAAGGAGGAATCTGCGGTGTCCCGTTGTAAACTTGTATTCAGGCACACTTTGAAATCCACAGAGCATAAGTTGTCTTTAATTTGCTGGAGCCTTGCACTGAAGAAACAAACATATAGTGCAGAGACTTTCATTGCCTGCTGAATTGTTACATTTTGGACACATCTAGCGGTAATGCGCTAGATGTGGTGTTAATATTTAACCCTATAAAGACAACTGCAGCTTATGTCAAGTGCGTGACTCAAAGTGACATTTGAGGACTCTGGTGTAGTAACATAAATTATTATTCATCTGTATTATGGGCTTTTGTGTATTTTGTAAAGATTCATATAAAACCCTTTCTTGAGATTTATATTCAGTAGTTTTAAATTATAATCAAGTACTTGTATATTTTTCCTTTATGTTATGTGATGTTTTAGTAGAGGTTCTATATATATATTTTTTTGGTGTGAATGGAGAATAAAACAAAATAAAACATTATTCCTCAATGTATTGTTGTGGTTCAGCGCAAATTTTTACATATAGGTAATTCTATATTATACAGATGACATTAGTAATCAACCTAAGGTAAAAAACAAAGTTGTCTGAGACAAATATAAATATTTCCTATTTGCATGACGAGAAACAGAGACCGTGAGGTGTTGAATGTATAACAGGGGATATAAGTTCAAAGATTTCTGGTGAAATTACCTTTGCTATTTACTATAGGGTAAACATCTCATGGACACAACTTTCATTTAAATGCTGCAAGGTAAGGCCCACTAAATGGCATGAGAAACAAGGGAAACAAAAAATGTTATACTGGAACATCCATCAGGGGGTCATCAAATGAGATATCTAGCACCTGTGATTTCATGTGAACTAGAATATATAGAACAAGGGGTGTAAGCATATATATGGGATTACCTTTACTATTGTCTATGGACTTGGGGCGCACTGAGTTTGCGTAAAACACAAAGAGAGCAAAATGTATAACCCTGAGACATCCAAGGGGGGGGGGGGGAATATACATGACCCTTGTCACTCACCACAATGCGTGTCAGGTTTAATGTTATATAGTAAGACTCCAAACCTTGAAACTATGATATATAGAGAAGTTCATGAATAAACATAAAGACTGCTCTAGTAGTGGTTAGTTAAACAATTGGGGGATATGACACCAACCTTATTACATTGTAGGAATTCCTATAGGGTATGAAGACCCTGTGTGTACCGCCCCCCTGTAGGGATCTGTAAGATTATCTGTAAGATTATAGAGATCAACTGCTAATAATCTATACCATTGGAAGTATATCGCACTGGTGGGCTAAAACCCTTGTCCATTACCTGAGTATGCAAAATGCAGTGGTGATTCCCGGGAAGATGGAAAACTGTGCGTGGGATAGGATCCTGTGGAGTCCAGAAGTGCTGGTGTATGTCAGTCGCCATTTAAAGCTAAGCAGGACACGTGAGCAGGAAGTCCTGCTGGTGAAACGCAGCCCGTGGAACTTAGCCGCGCGCATGCACAGCAGGGGGCCCCCAGCGGGGGTACCCCCCGCATGCGCGCTGGCGGACCACAGACGGCGCAGGTGAATGAAGGACCAAGCGTCCTGAGGTGAAACTCACTGCGGTCCGTGGAACGCAGATGCGCGCAGGCGCAGGAGGGCCCCCCAGAGGGGAGGGGCACCCCCGCGCACGCACGCCGACGGACCACAGACCGCATTAGTGAATGAACCGCATAACTGCCCGTGGAGCGCAAGCGCGAGCACGCGCAGGGAAATACCATAAGGAGAATCCCGCACGCACGCGCGCCCGCGCCCCACAGATGGCACTGGAAGGTGGGAGGAGTGGCTCTGTGCATGGCAGACACGAGCGCAGGCACGGGGCCGCATTGTTCCCCGCGGCCGCACGCGCATGCGCACACACTCGGGGTATGTGAACAGGGAGAATCCGTGAACGCTGGTAACATGATGGTGTCATTCCATGATGCCGTTATTGTGCCTAAAAGAGATGAAAAGAGAATGATTAAGCAAAGTATAGATTCACAACGATGCTAATACATAGCCAATTATGAGAACCCTATATAGTTTATCATAGATAAAAATCTATCAGTCCCCTAAAATACAGATGCAATATTATAGATAGTAACGGTTATTGAATCAGTAGGATACCTCATAAAAACGATTCTGACCATTGGGCACGAGAGTCTGTAGGGTATATATCCAGAAGGCCTCCCTTTCTTTTAACCTTTTAACCCTATTGCCTCCCCTCCTATTTAAAGGGACATGTTCAATTACTTGATAACGTAACTGTGAAACTGAGTGGCCTGCCTTCATGAAGTGTGCTGGGATGGGTAAAAGATCGTATTTGCACCGGATAGTGGACTTATGCTTACTTATCCGGTCTCGGATATGTTTGGTTGTTTCCCCAACATATCCGAGACCGCAGGGGCATTTTATGAGATAGATCACATAGGATGAATCACAGGTAAAAAAATCCTGCAAATGAAAAATCCTACCCGTGCGTGGATGGGAAAAGGAACTGCCCTTTGTCATGTTGGAACACTGGATGCAGTGGAGGCACGGGAAATTGCCCTTGCGTGTGGTATGTAGGGTGATTTGACGGAGCTCCTTCTTCTGGGAGCCCACATCGGCTCTGATTAATGAATCTCGTAAATTTCTGGGACGTTTATCGCAGAATAGAGGCGGATTTTGGAAAGCTGTCACTTCGGGATAGGATTTGCCCAGTAGGGACCAATGATTAAGGATGGCCCTCTTTATCTGGGATTGGAAGGGGTGATATGTAGAGACATACGCCACCCTGGAACCACTGATAGTGGTTCGCCTGCTATTATAGGGGCCTGGAACTGCAATATTCTGTGGGTAACCCCTATTTATAAATCTCTGACTGATTTTCACGCAACGTGTAGTTTGTGTGGCAGGCTCTGACACTATTCGTTGCACCCTTCTGATCTGAGACAATGGTAGGGCCTTCTTCACATGTTTTGGATGTACACTTGTAAAATGGAGTAAACTATTTTTGTCTGTAGGTTTTGTGTACAGATCAGTGGTTAATTTGCCATCCGGGAGTTTTATGACCATAGTGTCTAGAAAACTGATGTTATGCAAGTCATGATGTAGTGTGAACTGTAGGTTCTGTAGGCAGCTATTGAGATCCCTGTGAAAGGAGAGCAACGAGTCCAGATCGCCACGCCAGATCACAAATATATCGTCTATATACCTGCACCATGTGGTGATATGTGAGGTATACAGATAATGGCTATAGACAAACCTGTCTTCAAAATGTGCCATAAATAGATTGGCATATGGTGGCGCCATATTAGAGCCCATTGCGGTCCCCCTATTTTGTATATAGTATTGAGTCTCAAAGAGGAAAAAATTGTTGTACAATATGGTCTCAAGGAGATCTAGACTGAATTTTTTCTGATGTTGTGAGAAACTAATTTGTTGGTCAAGAAATGTGGTGACGGCCTCTATTCCCTGTTGATGATTAATACTAGTATAGAGGCTGTTTACATCAAGGGTCACTAAAATGTCACCTGGAGAAATACTCTGTATTGTTCTGAGAAGTCGGAGGAAGTCTGAGGTGTCTTTGATATAATACCGAGTCAGGGGTACCAATGGGTTGAGAATTTTCTCTAGTGTTATGGCCAACGGAGAAAGAATAGACTTCGTTGATGCCACGATTGGGCGGCCTGGTGGTTTGGTCAAGTTTTTATGCACTTTCGGTAAGGTGTAGAACACCGATGTAATCGGATAATCTTTAAGCAAAAATTCCGCCAATTTCCCGTCAATTGTACCCAATCCTGAATGTTCATCAACCAAGTGTCTAATAATCTCCCTGATCCTCGGTGTGGGGTCATGTGAAATGGGGGAATAAGTGCTGGTGTCATTCAACTGACCATAAATTTCATTCACATAATACGACTTATCCATGACAACTATTGCCCTTCCCTTGTCTGCTGTCTTGATAATCAATTTTTTGTTCTCTTTCAACCCCTGTAAAGCTTGTGTTTCCTCTGGAGTCAGATTGTGTCGTACATGCATAAGGCCGCCATTTATATCACCAATGACCTTTTTGGTATCAGCAGTAACAAGACTAATAAAAGTTTCCACAGGATGATATATTCGCGGTGGGGAGAAAGTACTGGATACCGACAACTTAAGGTCTTTCAATCTAAACATATGGGGCTCAGTAGTGGAGGAGTCAATATTATTGGTGTCTGAAGACCGGAAGTGGGCCTTCAGTCTAACGGACCTGAAAAAACGGCGTAATTCCTGATCTAGTGAGAATTCGTTGAACGAGGGAGTGGGACAGAAGGAACGTCTCTTCTGTAGAACTCTCGTTTCTGTGGGTGATAAGTGGTATGAGGAAATATTAAAGACGATATTGGTCCTACCTGTGACCTGGTCGTGATCTTTTGTAAGGTCCCGGGGTTTCCTCTTCCCCCTCCTCGTCTTTCTTTTGGGGGATGGCGAGGTCCTAAAAAAGATGCCCATCGAGAATAACTCTGGTCACTATCTGAGCTAGTAGAGCTTTGATGGGACGCCTGGTAGGTGTGTCGTCTATCGTGAGATTCAGAGAAACGCCACTTATATACACGGTGCCTCTGATAGTCCTCTTGGTCCCTAATAAATTTTGTTCTTTTGCGGTCCTATAGTGTCTTCCTAAATTCGGTAATAGTCTCCTGAGTACGTGTTTTGATGTTGCTCCACTCTGCTGCGGGAAGCGTGTTGGTTAGTTGCTCTTCAATGCTGCGTATTTGATTGGTAGTGTCTGTAATCTCTTGTTGCAGGAAATCAATAGTGAGTATGATGATGTCCATGGAACATTTATTCAGAATTCCTTCAAATCTATTGCAAAAGGCTGGATTGTCAGAGAATAGCGTAGGGCGGAGTGGTACCCCCAAGCCACGGGGTTTCCTCTTTGTTTTGAAATATTCAGCTAGCGTGATGGAATGAAGTTCAAATGCCGTTAATTTTTTGTAAACCTTCTCGGAATCTCTGGATCTCGTTTCCTCTGCTGGAATGGATAAAAAAGTACCAGAGGAGGTAACCTTAGATAAGATGGAATTTTTCATTTGCAGGATTTTTTTACCTGTGATTCATCCTATGTGATCTATCTCATAAAATGCCCCTGCGGTCTCGGATATGTTGGGGAGACAACCCAACATATCCGAGACCGGATAAGCATAAGTCCACTATCCGGTGCAAATACGATCTTTTACCCATCCCAGCACACCTCATGAAGGCAGGCCACTTAGTTTCTCAGTTACGTTATCAAGTAATTGAACATGTCCCTTTAAATAGGAGGGGGAAATAGGGTTAAAAGCTTAAAGAAAGGGAGGCCTTCTGGATATATACCCTACAGACTCTCGAGCCCAATGGTCTGAATCGAGAATATGAGGTATCCTACTGATTCAATAACCGTTACTATCTATAATATTGCATCTGTATTTTAGGGGACTGATAGATTTTTATCTATGATAAACTATATAGGGTTCTCATAATTGGCTATGTATTAGCATCATTGTGAATCTATACTTTGCTTAATCATTCTCTTTTCATCTCTTTTAGGCACAATAACGGCATCATGGAATGACACCATCACGTTACCAGCGTTCACGGATTCTCCCTGTTCACATACCCCGAGTGTGTGCGCATGCGCGCACGGCCGCGGTGAACATTGCGGCCCCGTGCCCGAGCTCGTGTCTGCCATGCACGGAGCCACTCCTCCCACCTTCCAGTGCCCTCTGTGGGGCGCGGGCGCGCGTGCATGCGGGATTCCCCTTATGGGGTTTCCCTGCGCGTGCTCGCGCTTGCGCTCCACGGGCGGTTATGCGGTTCACTCACTAATGCGGTCTGTGGTCCCTCTGGGGGGCCCGCCTGCTCGCGTCTGCGTTCCATGGACCGCAGTGAGTTTCACCTCAGGACGCTTGGTCCTTCATTCACCTGCGCCGTCTGTGGTCCACCGGCGCGCATGTGCGGGGGGTACCCCCGCTGGGGGCCCCCTGCGCATGCACGCGGCTGCATTCCACGGGCTGCGTTTCACCAGCAGGACTTCCTGCTCACGTGTCCTGCTTAGCTTTAAATGGCGACTGCCATACACCAGCACTTCTTGACTCCACAGGATCCTATCCCACGCAGTTTTCCATCCCCACGGGAATCACCACTGCATTTTGCATACTCAGGTAATGGACAAGGGTTTTAGCCCACCGGTGCGATATACTTCCAATGGTATAGATTATTAGCAGTTGATCTCTATAATCTTACAGATAATCTTACAGATCCCTACAGGGGGGCGGAACACACAGGGTCTTCATACCCTATAGGAATTCCTACAATGTAATAAGGTTGGTGTCATATCCCCCAATATGTTTAAGTAACCACTACTAGAGCACAGGATTGTTAAAAATCCACTTGTGACTTTTAGGATCGCTACTTCCAATAGGTGGCGCTGTGCTAGAGTTTGTCTCCTTTACTGGAGAGACAATTTGAATATTTCTTAGAGGGGCGTGGCAGCTATAAGTCCCCTTACTTGGAAGCCAGACTGGCTTGCAAAGTCTCCTTAAGGAGAATAGTGTTCCCCCGTGGTCCCCACATAGCTTTCTCATGAGCCAGATCAGACACCCCTATACTTTGCACTGATGAGGGGCAAGCACCCCGAAACACCGTGTCTGCAAATTGGGATTCTGATCTGGCTTATATATCCTGAGTCGTATTGCAAAGGATTGTTAAAAATCCACTTGTGACTTTTAGGATCGCTACTTCCAATAGGTGGCGCTGTGCTAGAGTTTGTCTCCTTTACTGGAGAGACAATTTGAATATTTCTTAGAGGGGCGTGGCAGCTATAAGTCCCCTTACTTGGCAGCCAGACTGGCTTGCAAAGTCTCCTTAAGGAGAATACTGTTCCCCCGTGGTCCCCACATAGCTTTCTCATGAGCCAGATCAGACACCCCCATACTTTGCACTGACGAGGGGCAAGCACCCCGAAACACCGTGTCTGCAAATTGGGATTCTGATCTGGCTTGTATATCCTGAGTCATATTGCAAAGGATTGTTAAAAATCCACTTGTGACTTTTAGGATTGCTACTTCCAATAGGTGGCTCTGTGCTAGAGTTTGTCTCCTTTACTGGAGAGACAATTTGAATATTTCTTAGAGGGGCGTGGCAGCTATAAGTCCCCTTACTTGGCAGCCAGACTGGCTTGCAAAGTCTGCTTAAGGAGAATAGTGTTCCCCCATGGTCCCCACATAGCTTTCTCATGAGCCAGATCAGACACCCCCATACTTTGCACTGACGAGGGGCAAGCACCCCGAAACACCATGTCTGCAAATTGGGATTCTGATCTGGCTTATATATCCTGAGTCATATTGCAAAGGATTGTTAAAAATCCACTTGTGACTTTTAGGATCGCTACTTCCAATAGGTGGCGCTGTGCTAGAGTTTGTCTCCTTTACTGGAGAGACAATTTGAATACTAGAGCACAGTCTTTATGTTTATTCATGAACTTCTCTATATGTCATAGTTTCAAGGTTTGGAGTCTTACTATATAACATTGAACCTGACACGCATTGTGGTGAGTGACAAGGGTCATGTATATTTCCCCCCCCCTTGGATGTCTCAGGGTTATACATTCTGCTCTCTTTGTGTTTTACGCAAACTCAGTGGGCCCCAAGTCTCAGCAATCAAAAGAGCATTATATCCGTGAGAGACTCATTCCATAGACAATAGTAAAGGTAATCCCATATATATTGTGAGACTGTGACCGGGGTTATCTATGACGGCCGGTATGTCTCGCCCCGGTTGTGCTCACTCCATGATAATCCACTATAGGGTTAATGCTGTTTCCCTACAGGCTGAAGGGAGGGTTAAATAGATTCAAGAACAAGGGCAGGTGTGCCGGGGTGAGGGAGTGATCACATCTCCCTGAGTTCTCTGCCGGAAAGGCACATATGTACTATTGTGGACTTTTTCTTTGGAATAAACCGTGTGCTGTGAACCTTGGTGCCTGGATCCCGTGTCTTCTGCAGCGCAGCCGACGACGCTACCTCACATATGGTGGAGAATCGGCGGGCATGACAGCCGGTGAGGTGTAGCATCCATCCCTGGTGACCCAGCTGCGCATGTCCTGGATTCGAGCGGCTATACTACAGCCCAAACCCGGCGACGCCATGGAGGACATAATAAAGCATTTGGCTCAGGCTAATGCACAGCAGCAACAGGCTAATGCACAGCAGCAACAGGCTAATGCACAGCAGCAACAGACCAATGCACACCTGCTCCAATCCTTGCAAGTGCAGGAAAAAAAATTCCAAGAACAGATGGATCAGGCCAATGCACGTCAGCAGCAAGCCTTGCAATTGCAGGAAAAAAGGCACCAAGAACAGATGGTTCTCCTGGCCAAGTCGATCCGTGCCGGACCGGCAGCAACAACCCAGGGACCGGGTGATGACGGCAGCGTCCGGAAAGCGGTGAGACAAGCGTTGCAAAAGATGACCCCGGGTGATGATGAGGAAGCGTTCCTGGCGGTGTTTGAGCGGGTGGCCGAGCGGGAAAAGCTGCCGACCCCGCAGTGGGCTGAGGTATTGTCACCCTATCTGACGGGGGAACCCCAAAAAGCATACCTGGACCTCTGTACCGAGGACGCCATTGACTATGTGACCCTGAAAGCCGAAATACTGGCTCGGTTGGGGGTGAATACCTATGTACGGGCTCAGCGGGTAAATCAGTGGTTCTTTGAGGAAGCCAAACCCGTACGCTCCCAGGCCTATGACTTGTTACATCTTGTAAAAAAGTGGTTGCAGCCTGACACTCTGAGCCCGGCGCAAATGGTGGAAAGGGTAGTAGTGGATCGTTTTGTGCGCACTTTACCCGTCACCGTTCAACTGTGGGTCGGACAGGGTGACCCGAGTACCCTGGACCACTTAGTGTCCCTGGTAGAGCGGCATGTGGCTACGCAGGACTTGATACGGGACACTGAGACTTTGCGTACCGCCCGTCGGTCCGGCCCCTCCAAGCCTAGGGCCAAGGACCCACCGCTGACACCGGTGCGGGAGTCCGCTACCGTCCCGTCTGAAGCCGCACCCTCCGTCCCTGAGGTCCGGAAAACTATGTACCCTAAACGACAACTCGTCAAGGGGGTGTCCTTCCCTATTAGATGTTGGCGGTGCCAGCGGGTGGGACATATGGAAGCCCAGTGTCCACTCACCACGGAGCCCATGGATTGTGGGGTTACCCGGCGGGGTTCAATGTATGCTCAGGTGGTGTGTACCGCTGACCTGGTCTACCCAGAGACTGAGCCCCACTTGTGCCAAATTCAGGTGAATGGATGTCCGGTTACAGGCTTGTTGGATTCCGGAAGCTTAGTGACCCTTGTGCGATCAACCCTAAGGGCTAAAGTAAAGGCCACAGGACGTACCGTGGGGGTGGTTTGCATACATGGGGACCGCCGAGACTATCCCACGGGGATTGTCACCATCACAGCACCTTGCGGTCAGGTGCAACATGAGGTGGGACTTATTAATACTCTTCCCTATGATGTGATCCTAGGAAGGGATCTGCCCTATTTTTGGACTTTATGGAAGGGACCTCCTAAGTCCCCTCAGATATTGGTCAGTCCGGGACCTGAGCCCTACAATCCTGAATCCGGGACGCCTGCCGTAGGGGTCCCCATGATAGGGACAGGATGTGAACCTGATAGGTCGCCCCTAGAGGTATTGGCAGGAGAGGCTGAGACGGTCGAGCCCATCCCGGAGTTGGAGGCATCCCCGGATACGTTTGGGACAGCCCAACTCCAGGACCCTACATTAATACATGCCCGGAGTCGGGTGACAGTAGTTGACGGGGTGGCACAGCTGCCTGGTGCCCAGGTAAGATACCCCCATTTCGCTCTTAAGCAGGATTTACTCTACCGGGTAGATGAAATACGGGGCATAGGGGTAGAACAGTTGGTGGTGCCCCAGCCGTATCGCCGGCGGGTCCTCGACTTGGCTCATAAACACCTGATGAGTGGTCACCTAGGGGTCAAGAAAACGCAGGAGCGAATATTGCAAAGGTTCTATTGGCCCGGGGTCTTTGGGGAGGTAAAACGGTTCTGCGAAACCTGCCCGGAGTGTCAGCTTACCGCACCCCTGACCCACTTTCGCAGTCCGTTGGTACCGTTACCCATTATAGAAGTCCCTTTTGAACGGATAGGGATGGATCTGGTGGGGCCCCTCGTAAAGTCTGCTCGAGGGCACCAGCATATCCTAGTGATCGTTGACTATGCCACCCGGTATCCAGAGGCGATACCTCTCAGACATACTGCAGCCAAGCTTATAGCTCGGGAGTTGTTTACTGTGTTCTGCCGGGTGGGGTTGCCCAAGGAGATCCTTACGGATCAGGGGACCCCATTCATGTCTAAAGTGACCAAAGAGCTATGCCGGCTACTCCAGATCAAGCAGTTGCGTACGTCTGTGTATCATCCTCAGACGGATGGTTTAGTGGAACGATTCAATAAAACCCTGAAAACCATGCTCAAAAGGGTGATTTCCAAAGACGGGAAAGACTGGGATATGATGCTTCCCTATTTGATGTTTGCCATACGAGAGGTGCCACAGGCATCCACGGGGTTTTCGCCTTTTGAATTGTTATACGGGCGACATCCCCGGGGATTGTTGGACCTGGCAAAAGAAACCTGGGAGCAGGAGCCCACCCCCCATAAAAGTGTGATTGAACACATTTTAGGAATGCAGAACCGCATAAGCGCGGTCATGCCAATTGTGAAGGAGCATTTACAGGAGGCTCAGGCCGCGCAAAGCGGCCGCTACAATAGACAAGCCACCGTGCGGACCTTTAAACCCGGGGATCGGGTGTTGGTATTAATCCCCACGGCGGAGAGTAAATTCCTGGCTCAGTGGCAAGGCCCCTACGAGATAAAGGAAAGAGTCGGGGTGGTTAACTATAAAGTATTGCAGCCCGGTAGGCGGAAACCTGAACAAATATACCATGTCAACCTATTAAAACCTTGGCAGGAACGGGAAAGCCTGATGGCTGTTTTTTCCCCACCTCCCTCCTCTTCGGGTCATTCACATCCGGCTCCAGCGACCTCCGGAGAGGACGAACCGGAAGTAAGGATTGGAGAAGCCCTCACCAAGACACAGAGGCGAGAGGCCAGACGGTTGGTTCAGCAGAACCCCGATGTCTTCTCCGAGCTGCCCGGTAGGACCAGTCTGATACGACATGATATTGTCACCGAGCCCCACCTGAAGGTACGCCTGAAGTCATACCGAGTACCGGAGGCTCGACGACAAGCCATATCGGAGGAAGTAAAGACAATGTTACGCCTGGGGGTCATCGAAAAATCCCGGAGTGAATGGGCTAGTCCGATTGTCCTAATACCAAAACCCGATGGCTCCTTAAGGTTCTGCAATGACTTTAGGAGATTGAACGAAATATCCAAGTTTGATCTCTACCCCATGCCCCGGGTGGATGAGCTGATTGATAGGCTGGGACAGGCGCGATATTTTACCACGCTCGACCTGACCAAGGGGTACTGGCAGGTGCCACTAACGGAGTCCGCCAAGGAGAAAACCGCTTTTGTTACGCCGGAGGGTCTCTTCCACTATGTTGTCTTGCCTTTTGGGTTACATGGCGCTCCGGCCACGTTCCAGAGGTTGATGGACTTAGTGCTGGAACCTCACCAGGCGTATGCATCAGCGTACCTTGATGACATCATTATTTACAGCTCCGATTGGCAGACCCACTTGGAACAGGTACAAGCGGTGGTGGACGCGCTTCGAACAGCCGGATTGACAGCCAATCCCAAGAAATGTGCGTTGGGACTCACGGAAGCCCGCTACTTGGGCTACGTAATAGGCCAAGGAGTGATTAAGCCCCAAATTAACAAAGTTGAGGCGATCCAGAAGTGGCCTAGACCCCTGACCACGAAGCAGGTTAGGGCCTTCCTGGGTATCGTGGGGTACTACAGGAGGTTTGTAAAAGATTTTGCGGGACTATCAGCCCCCTTGACGGACCTTCTCAAAGGCAAGAAGTCCGTCATGGTGCGCTGGACTCCGCAGGCCGAGGACTCCTTCCGGGCCCTGAAGGGGGTCCTGTGCGGACAGCCTGTTCTTGTAAACCCTGATTTCCGGAAAGAGTTCATAGTACAGACTGACGCCTCGGAGGTCGGCCTGGGGGCAGTGCTGTCTCAGGTGGTTCAGGGGGTGGAACACCCCGTCACCTTCTTAAGTCGGAAGCTCACCCCTCCCGAGCGGAATTATAGCGTAGTGGAGAAGGAGTGCCTGGCGATCAAGTGGGCCTTGGAGTCCCTACGCTATTACCTGCTGGGACGTCAGTTTCGCTTGGTGACGGATCACTCTCCACTGGTCTGGATGAGGTCCGCCAAGGAACGGAATGCCCGGGTTACCCGGTGGTTCCTTTCTCTGCAGCACTTCCGGTTTACGGTTGAACACCGGGCCGGTAGGTTGCAGGGCAACGCCGATGCCTTGTCCCGCGGCCCGTGTTTGATGGCAGGAGTTCAACCCCGCACGCTTGAACTGAGGGGGGGGGTATGTGAGACTGTGACCGGGGTTATCTATGACGGCCGGTATGTCTCGCCCCGGTTGTGCTCACTCCATGATAATCCACTATAGGGTTAATGCTGTTTCCCTACAGGCTGAAGGGAGGGTTAAATAGATTCAAGAACAAGGGCAGGTGTGCCGGGGTGAGGGAGTGATCACATCTCCCTGAGTTCTCTGCCGGAAAGGCACATATGTACTATTGTGGACTTTTTCTTTGGAATAAACCGTGTGCTGTGAACCTTGGTGCCTGGATCCCGTGTCTTCTGCAGCGCAGCCGACGACGCTACCTCACAATATGCTTACACCCCTTGTTCTATATATTCTAGTTCACATGAAATCACAGGTGCTAGATATCTCATTTGATGACCCCCTGATGGATGTTCCAGTATAACATTTTTTGTTTCCCTTGTTTCTCAGGCCTTACGTTGCAGCATTTAAATGAAAGTTGTGTCCATGAGATGTTTACCCTATAGTAAATAGCAAAGGTAATTTCACCAGAAATCTTTGAACTTATATCCCCTGTTATACATTCAACACCTCACGGTCTCTGTTTCTTGTCATGCAAATAGAAAATATTTATATTTGTCTAAGACAACTTTGTTTTTTACCTTAGGTTGATTACTAATGTCCATTGCCAATACATGTGAACGTATTTTCACCACTCTAGTACCGTATACATTCATTTTGGTATGTATTGTTTTACATTATACAAACTTTGTACTTTGCTCTCAACCTCTGGACCATTGATTGCTTTACACTGGAATGTGTACTTAGGTTCAGTCTATTATATTTATTTCGTTACTCTTTGAAAACGTGTATCTACCAAGTTTTTGTTTCAAGCACTGTGAAAAGTGGATTTACTTGTATGTAAAAACATCACTTTGTACTTATTGTTATTTTCTGTTTTCTCAGATATCATTTGTTTGATAAAGGCTGGATTGTATGGCCGAAACGTCATATATTTTTCCGATATACCTTTGCATGAATAAAATTGAAATCCTAAGCATCCATATTTCTCTATTTTTCATGTCCTTTGAGTGCCCGAGTTGACGTTTTCCAAGGGGCCCAGGCACCTACCCGGGTCCCTGACAGCTCTGCTCCTCTACCACTTTCACTCTCTACAACTGATCTGTCTGAACTTCCTGCCTCAGGACAGTAGTCTTCTCAGTGGGCGTGCCTTTCTGCCTGACTCTGCCCACCTGGTGTGCTCTACTAGCCCTAGGGGAGGCATCAGGTCTCCCTTTCTGGTGACATGTGTGTGACCTCACAGGGGATGGGGGTGTGTGTGTATGTGGTAGATGTAATTACCTGTGACCCCTGGGGTCCAGGGCATCACAGATGTAGCCCCTCTTGTAGTGCCCCTGCGGAGTGAGATGATGATATGGTGCAGGGCAGCTGTAGGCTCCCATGGACAAGATTACCAGGCAGTGGTAGAGCCCCTGCCCTCAGAGCACTGGCCCACAATGTTGACGGCCAGAGGGGTAATTGAAATCCGGAAGGGGAGGGTGCCCGTGCGAATGTTGAATTGCAGGGAAGAGGAGGTTAGATTTCCCAGGTATGCCACAATTGCCAAACTGTTCACAGTAAACACAGATTCCATCCAGGCAGCAAAATCCCCAAGCACATCAGACCAGTCCTTCAGTGACAGTTCCCAAGAACAGATAGAGAAGTGGTGCCAGGAGCTACATGTAGGAGCTGAGTCTACACCTCCACTTCCCAAGCAGGGAGTCTACAAGGTGGTGCAGGAGTATGAACAAGTCTTTAGCAAACACCCACTAGATTTTGAGAGGATAAAAGGGGTGCAACATCACATACCCATGGGTGCTCATCCACCCATAAAAGAGAGGTACAGGCCCATACCACCTGCCCATTACCAATGTGCGAAGGACATGCTGAAAAACATGAAGGAGGCTGGGGTCATCCGTGATAGTTGCAGCCCCTGGGCAGCTCGACTATTCCTGGTCAGGAAGAAGGACGGCACTTTGTGGATGTGCATGGACTACAGACAAATCAATAAGATCACACACAAGGATGCCCTACCCCTACCCCGAATTGAAGAGTCCTTAGCTGCCTTGAAATCTGCAAATTACTTCTCTACCCTTGATCTCGTTAGTGGATACTGGCAAGTGGCTGTTGCTGAAGAGGACCGTGAGAAGACTGCCTTTGCTACCCCGATGGGATTATGCGAATTCAACAGCATGCCATTCGGGCTGTGCAATGCACCAGGAACATTTCAGAGACTCATAGAGTGCTGCTTGGGTCACTGCAACTTCGAAACTGTCCTGCTTTACCTAGATGACATCATCGTGTATTTCAAAACATATGAGGCACATCTGGAACATCTGGCGGAAGTATTTGAAGCTCATCCCAGATATGGGATGAAATTACAACCGTCCAAATGTCATCTACTGAAACCTAAGTTCCAATACCTGGGACATGTGGTTAGCGCAGAGGGTGTGGCTCCAGATCCTGAGAAGATCACGGCTATGCAACACTGGCCAAGGCCCAAGAACATCAGAGAAGTAGTTAGTTTCTAGGACTAATGGGCTACTACAGAAAGTTCGTGAAAGGATACACCAAGATGGCAGCTCCCTTGCAAGATCTCCTAGTTAGCCAACCCAAGCACGGTCAGGCTTCTGGTTCTCCATTCACCTGGGGAGAGGAACAAGAGAATTCTTTCAGCCAGATGAAGTCTGCCCTAACAGGAGAAGAATTTCTGGCATACACCGACTACAACCTCCCTTTCGTCCTGTACACTGATGCCAGCAATGTGGGGTTAGTAGCTGTCTGATCCCAAGTGTAGAATGGCAAGGAGAAAGTGATCTCCTATGCCAGCAGGAAACTACATCCCACAGAAAGAAACCCCGAGAACTACAGTTCTTTTAAGTTGGAGTTCTTGGCACTTGTATGAGCCGTAACAGAAAGATTCAAACACTACTTGGCTTCTGCAAAATTTACCATGTACACGGACAACAATTCCTTGACCCACCTGGACACAGCGAAGCTTGGAGCACTGGAGCAACGTTCGCTTGCACGACTGGTGAATTATGACTTCACCATAAAATATAGAGCTGGCTGCAAGAACGCTAACGCTGATGCGTTGTCCAGAATGCCCCATTTACCCGATTATCGGAGGGGCGAAGATGATTTAGAGGAGATTCAGTTGCCTGCTTTCTATTGCCCTGTTGGCATAGAACAGTCCCGATCTCACAGCGATCGACAAGAAGCAACGTTCAATCCATTACCCAATCACAGTTGGCAAGAAGCACAGGATAACGATCTTGCAATCAGGCTAATTAAGACATTGATATCCCAAGCTGACGCACACCTTGAACAAGGTGCTCCAGAGGAAGCTAAGAAGTTGTGGAAGGACAGGATTCGACTGTATCTCCATCGAGGCAAGTTGTGTAGAAGTCTCACTAATCCCAAAACGCATGAAGAATATGCCAGATAGTGAAGCAAGCCAGTGGTCCTGGAAGCTTATCATGATAGAGCCGGACACTTTGGTTGGAAGAAACTAGAAATGCTGCTGAGAAGTCGCTTCTACTGGATTGGAATGAGAGACACCATAGAAACATGATGTAAGGACTGTGGTCCTTGCGTCCTGAGGAGGAAAAATGGCACCAGTAAGCGAGCACCCATCCAACTAATAGTCACCAAACAGCCTCTGGAAATAGTAGCTTTGGATCACGTCAAGCTCGCTCCAAGCAGAAATGGATATATCTATGCACTCACAATGGTGGATCACTTCTCCAGATTCCTGGTAGTGGTACCTGTCAAAGATCTAACTGTCAGCACAGCGGCGAGGGCATTCCAAGTGCACTTTTGCAGACCGAATGGGTATCCAGACCAAGTCCTCACAGACCTTCACAGACCACAGATCTTCAAGGAATTCTGTAGCTTGTACGGATGTAGGAAGATACGCACTACCCCTACCATGCCCAAACCAATGGGATGTGCGAAAAGATGAACCATCTAGTCATCAACCTGCTGAAGACTCTACCCCTTGAGAAGTGGAACCAGTGGCCTGAAAAACTGCCAGATCTTGTTGACATCTACAATAATATCCCTGTGAGCTCCACCAAATTTACGACCGCTTACCTGATGAGGGCCAGACCTGGGAGACTCCCAGTAGACTTAGAAATGGAATTTGAGCTACCTGAAGCTTACTCGCCCGATGCGGATTGGGACTCATGTTGCCAGATCCAGTACAAACAAATCCAAGAGTATGTTGAAGAGAATTTGAACCAGAGCAGAGAAAAACAAGAAAAAAACTTCAACAAGCAAGCGAAGGCTACTCTCTTCTCACCAGGTGAAGTGGTATTGAAGAGAAAGAGAAAACTACACAAATTGGGTGACCAATGGGAAAAAGAACCCTATGTGGTGCAACCCTCCAACTTCGATAATCGGAAGACTTGCCTCATTAGCAAGGATCAGGGGAGAACTATGTCTGCCATCTCCAGAGATCACTTAAAGAAGTGTCCAGAACCCCTGAACATCCCAGATGAACCCCAGCCTCAGCTTCATGTTGTGGAAAGGAAGACAAAGACCATCCATACCATCCTAGGCAATTTCCCAGAAGTGTTGGGCTATGCAAGATGGAGCAGTGATAGTTCCTGTACTAACTTTCCCACAACCTGTGGAGGAACCAGAACAAGAAAGGCTTACTGACACTGCACTCACCCCAGCGCCTAGAGTAGCACCCATACCCTTACCACGAACACGCAGAGTCCTACCAGCAACACCTGTCACCAATGCTGAGCAACTCGCAGCAGACACTGCCACAACACAGGGGTTAGATGAGGGTCCAGAGTTGAAGAGGTCGACCCATAGTAACTTTGGTCAGCCACTGAGATACAGAGAGTAATGGTAGAAGAACCCGGCTACTTTATTGTTTAAAGTTGTGTTACATGTTAATGTGAATTGTTGAAAAATGCTGATTAATTGCCAATGCTTGAAAAATGCCAATTACCCAAATACTTCACCTGATTTTAGAAGTTATAATCTTTGCACCTCACCAGTTGCAAATATTATAACTTCTAAAATCAGGTGAAGTATGGACCCTGTTTTACCCCCCTTAATATTAAAGATGGACCATGGCTGCAGGACTGGCGTAGCCAGCACAAACTTGTGCCTCTTGTGTATAGTTGTGCCTCGTGCTGCTACCAGAGTCATCTTTTACACTTCCAGGACTTCAACGCTGTCGCCAGGGACTGTCAAGGTGCCTGGAAAAGGGGTGTCCACCAGGATTAGAGGTGGCATCAAGGATCCAGGTTGTTTGGGTGGCGGGTTGATGGGAGAGGGACAATGGGAATGGACTGTCGCAAGAAGGGGCTGCAGCAGAGTAGGCTGAGCCACCAACTACCGCTACAACCGGTAGCATTCCCCGTTGTTCTAGTAAATTAATTCTTAGAGTTTAAGTAATGTTTAAGGGTATTGCCTCCCCTATGCGGGATGAATATTTATGTGTAACCTGTTTTTCTTTTGCAGTTAAAACAAAATAAATCCCCTGGGTGTCCTGTAGCTCGGGGATGAGCTACGCTTAACCAAGGGGAAATGTGACACCCCTGACCTCATCAGGGTGTCAGAGGGAACTGCACTCCTTTCTCTTATGGTGCAGAACTCATCTTCCATGGTTCTGGGATCCTAACTCTTGTATTGTTCCCATCAGCACTCAAATCCTAGCCACACCTCACACCACACCCTATCAGGCACAACAGTGGGTGGTTTAGCTGGAAAATGGCCACCCGCCTAGGGGTCAGGCAGACTGGTGGGAGGGACATAGTGAGTCTTAAATATAGGGAGCGGGATCCCAACAGCTTCAGGCCGAGGGGTCAATCAGAAACATCTATCTACATGTGCATGGAGGCAGGGTCCATTCCACCAGACAATACTAGCGGGGATGGATTCCCGGATGAGCTCCCCAGAGTGGCAGCGGCACCCAGAGACTTGGTTTACTTCTGTGTCAGAGTCTGCTTTATGGTTGCACCAATATCCGCACAGTCTGAGTGAATACACTGCTCTCCCTGCATCCTGCCTGCCCCACAGCCCACACCATGCCATCCTCTCACCTACCCTCAAGAGTCTCAGGGTCTCCCCTACCCATGGAGGGAACATCACCTGGTTGCCCCGCGCCATCTCCCCCAGGTACTCATATCGGCAGCAGCCGTACTTCCCTTACCGCGAACCACGGGTGGCGTCACGAACTCTCACCTGTAAATATTCCCCCCTTTACACTTCGAAGTGGCCACAAGCCCTCGGGTCCAGAGACCCTCGAGCCACAGCAATCCCCGATCCGAGCAGTTCGACTGCTGCAGGGGTGGTACAGTATAAACAATTTCCAGGATTTCAAGGATTCATGTTATAACCAAAAGTTCTACATACAGTTCTTGCGATAAGCATTTCTCCATGAGTGTGCTGAATGGTTGCGTTTCCAAACCTTCTGCACAGCAGAACAGAGAAATGTGCAATGCAGTGTAATGTCTACTAATATGAACATGATAATTAATTAAAATAAGTGTGACGCCCTGGACTAGCCAGGTAGTCACAGGTAGACCCCCCTGCACAAACACCAGCCCCTAAAAAGGTGTAACCAGCCAACCTAAAAACCCTGAGTCATCCCTCTCAGGTCTTGATGTTCACATCCAGGGGCGGAGCCAGGCGGTTGGCCACGCCCTCCGAGGAGTTCGGATAGCTTTAGGCGAGAAAACACAAGCAGATCAGTTGGGAGGTGAAGGAGAGCAGTAGCAGTGTGTCAACGTCTGTCAGGGATCTGGGTAGGAGCCCGGATACCCTGTGACCAGGAGGCAGATGGTGGTTGCCGCCTGCAGGAGCTGGGAAGACGGCTGGTGGAACCGTGAGGGACCGGGACAGGGTAGTGGCCCGCCGGTACCGAACTGGGGAACCAGCTTGAAACCGGAGCACCAGGAGGGGTACTCAGACCCAGAACGAGGTCCAGAAGCCACTGGACCATGTCGAATTCACTGATTGAGGTTTGGACCTTAGGTCCTTTCCCGTCCCAAGACCCGAAAGACGGCAACAGCCCACCGAGGGGTTAGAAAGCCACCGCACAGGCAGAGAGATCCCACGGGCCAGCGCCTGCGGGCAAACGGGTTCGCCGACACACATAAAGCCAGGAAGCGGACTACCGTTGCTGAAGCGTAGGCAGTCAAGTTCTACCACAGAGGTGCAGGAGAAAGGCGGGAACCACCAACCTGAGTAAGGTGCAAAGTGCAGCCGGCTGCGGGCACCGACCACCATCCTTTTTGGTTTACCAGATACTCCGGTGTATCTGTCATAATGAGTGCAACAGTGCCCTCGGGCCGCGCACCGCACCATCCCACCCGCACCTCACAACCACCAGGCCCCGGGGCCATCACCCCCTGCCCACGGAGGGGTCAACACCAGGCTGCATAACATCGTCCCCGGGAGACTAGTTAACGGCAGCAGTGGTGTCCACATTCACCAGAACTCATGGGTGGCGTCACGAACTTACATCCCTAAACACTACGGCCTCGGCCGTGAACCTTCCCCACCGAAATTCCTACACGTAGCGCCAGCTTCCCTTCAGAGCGACGTGACCCACGGGTCCGGGAGGAGCTTGAGCCACCCATCAGCGAGCACGGATCTGAGCGGCTCGGCAGCCGGCCGAGCCCCGGGGCGGTACATAAGCAATATTGGTAACTTAAAGATAACAATAGTTCTATTTATTATTTTCTTTTTCAATAGCATATCGTTATACAGTGTTTTAAGCAATCTTATATTACTCAAGAATCATATTGTTATAAAAGAGATAAATGTGTCCCCTTTAGAAGTCAGTTTATGATTTAATCTTTCCTAATGGATCTTCAGGTTGAGACTTTTTTCCTTTCGGCTGACCTTTCCATGAATATTGTGCTGGGTATTTAATTGATTGCAAATATAATTAATCCGGATCTTTGATTTTCTTCCCACTGTGATGCTTTAATTTTACTGAAAAGTGAACATCTTATTTCCCACTGCTCTATTCATAAGGTCAGAGCTTTTAATCTTGCAAAACACTCCACCATGCTCAACAAGGGCTATCATTAAATCTAGATGAAAAAACACAGCTTTAGAATTTTGTGCTGTTTCCTATCCTATTCCTTTGCTTATGGAATATGTTGGGCAAATAAATAACTGTAAATTGTTTGAAAATGTCATATTTTTTGGGAAATAACAAATATTTAACAGTAAAATGACAAAGAAAACAAAAGAATGATCTCAGTTTACATACAGCAGGTGAAATAAGTATTGCACAATTCACCAATGTTCTAAGTAAATGTTTTCCTAAAGGTGCTATTGACATGAACTTGCTAACAAATATCTGAAAAGCAACCTAATCCACACAGGCAAAAAAAATCAAAGCATAGATTTCCATAAATTAAGTAATGTGTAATAAGGAGAAATGACACGGAAAAAGTATTAAACATGCTTATTGAAATTTACTTAATACTTTGTACAAAAGCCTATGTTGGTTGACTAGATATCAGCAAACTTGTTCCAAAAATGTTCACCAATCTGAAATTTGGCATGAGCCTTGGCTCGTTGGGCTTCAGAAATACTTTTCTCAAAAATTGGAAAATATCAGTTTTGTTTGTTATCTGTTTGTGGTTGCACTAATGCTTTTCTTCACCTTATTTCCTTTTGGCTAGGATAGTGATGCTGTATGAGTGGGGGTATGTGATTGTTGATGGGAGGGTGTGGGAAGAGGTTAGAGGCGCAACAGACTGGGGTTTTTTTCTTAACTTTTTGTGTGGATGTTCCGGCAGCCAATCAGAGCACAGAAAACATCCACAACGTTCAGACACAAGGGCTTGTGTCATTGGCTAGCTAAGTCACATTTTCTACTCCTCTGTTATCTCCTTTCCCACAATCGCATACAGATTTCACCCGTGCCTCCCCCATACTCTGGTACACTTTTCCCCAGCATATCAGACTCTCTCCTACTGTGAAAAGCTTCAAGAGGAACCTGAAGACCCACCTCTTCTGGCAAGCCTACAACCTACAATAGCCCTCAGTCCAGTACACCACTGCGCAACCAGCTCTGTCCTCACCTATTGTACCCTCACCCATTTCCTTTAGTCTGTGAGCCCTTTGGGGCAGGTTCCTCTCTCCTCCTGTACCAGTCTGTTTTGTACTGTTAATGATTGTTTTACTAGTTTACTAGTTTTTATGTATACCCTTTTTCCCTTGTAAAGCGCCATGGAATTAATTGCGCTATAATAATAAATAATATTAATTATTTGGTAATGTCTGTTTTATGGACAAATGAACGCCAAGCTGGGACATCGAAGCTGATGTCGTTGATGATGATTGCATCTGGCTAAAAGAAGGTTGGAAGCAGAAGCCATCATCATCACCTGCTTCCTAGACCGCTGTTTGTGAAGCATGCAGCACCGTGGAAGTGGCAGTTGTTTTATTCTGGAACGCAGGCTTTATTCCACTAGCTAATACCGAAGATTTGAAAAAATTCAGTTTCCCCAGGGGGGAATAGTTCAAACACCATCTAGCACAGTATCAGAAGGTACTCTCAAAAGTTCTCAACAGCTTTTTAAAAAAAAAAATGGTAGGAAAAGCAATAGGGATGATCGAATACTATTATTATTATTATTTATTATTGTAGCACCATCAATTCCATGGCGCTTTACATGTGAAAGGGGTGTACATAATAGGGACAAGTACAATAATCATAAACAATACAAGACACAAACAGGTACAGGAGGAGAGAGGTCCCTGCCCGCGAGGGCTCACAGTCTACAAGGGATAGGTGAGGATACAGTAGGTGAGGGTAGAGCTGATAGTGCGGCGCTGTATCAGACTGAGAGTTATGGCAGGTTGTAGGCTTGTCGGAAGATGTGGGTCTTCAGGTTCCTTTTGAAGCTTGCCAAGGTAGGCAAGAGTCTAATGTGTTGTGGCAGAGCATTCCAGAGTATGGGGGAGGCACGGGAGAAATCTTGGATGCGATGGTGGGAAGAGGAGATGAGAGGGGACTAGAGAAGGAGATCTTGTGAGGATCGAAGGTTACATGCAGGTAAGTACCAGGAGACTAGGTCACAGATGTAGGGAGGAGACAGGTTGTGGATGGCTTTGTATGTCATGGTTAGTGTTTTGAACTGGAGTCGTTGGGCAATGGGAAGCCAGTGAAGGGATTGGCAGAGAGGAGAGGTCGGGGAGTACCGGGGGGACAGATGGATTAGCCGGGCACCATAGTTTAGAATAGATTGTAGGTGTACGAGACTGTTAGAAGGGAGGCCACAGAGCAGGAGGTTGCAATAATCCAGACGGAAGATAATAAGGGCATGTACTAGGGTTTTTTCAGCTTTTTGGGAAAGGACGGTACGGATCCGGGAAATATTTTTGAGTTGGAGGCGACAGGAGGTGAAAAGGGCTTGGATGTGTGGCTTAAAAGAGAGATCAGAATCTAGGGTTACTCCCAGGCAGCGAGTGTGTGGCACTGGGGAAAGTGAGCAGCCATTGACATTGATGGATATGTCAGGTAGGGAGGTTGAGTGAGGAGGAGGAAAGACAATGAATTCTGTTTTGTCCATGTTCAGTTTTAGGAATCGAGCAGAGAAAAAGGATGAAATAGAAGACAGACATTGTGGGATTCTGGTTAGCAGGGAGGTGATGTCAGGTCCAGAGAGGTAGATCTGCGTATCATCAGCATAGAGATGATACTGAAAGCCATGGGACTCTATGAGCTGTCCCAGGCCAAAGGTGTAAATGGAGAACAGCAGGGGTCCAAGAACTGAACCTTGGGGGACCCCGACAGATAGGCGGCGAGATAAAGAAGTGGTGTGAGAGTGGGAGACGTTGAAAGTTCGGTTGGATAAGTATGAGGAGATCCAAGATAGCGCCAAGTCTGTGATGCCCAGAGATGAGATGACAATACCCTATTATTCGCTTCAACGGATATCCAGCGAATACCTTGCGGTTATTCGAGTATTCACGAATATTCGACCCCCAATGTAAGTCTATGGGAAACTTGAATAATTTTACGTTGAACCTGTCGGTGACCTGTGGTGAATGAGGAAAAGGCTGAAGTGGATGGGAAAAGGCTGAAACAGTATGGGCACATCCTGTAGAAGGTGCCTGACTGCATTTCTGGTGTCTTTGAATAACGTGCTCAGAGCAGCATTTGGCGTTTACGTAGTCGCCAGAGCAGCTCTCAAACCAAAGTAAAAAAGGGGAAATTGCTAAGAAACAGTTGCTAGTGCTTAATAACTGTAATAAAACATCAAATCAAACCCTGACCTCCAAAAAAAAAAACTTTAGCATATGTTCACACGTTTCATTTTTTTACATTTTTCCTTCTTTTTCGATTAGAAAGGGCTGCAACTTATACATTATATTGCTGTCTGTCTTACACCTCATTTTTTCGGACAAATTTGACATCACTTTAAAAGGTCAGCTACAATGTGCCCGTTGGGATGTTGACCTTGCCCTCATCCTACTCCTCCACCAGCACGACCTGCTCCAGTGGCCCTCTATTCAAATGTAGAAAAGGTCACTGGCTGTCCTCAAATCTCAGACTTCTTAGGGCTCTCAGGTGGGGCCTGTAACATACATTGGGGAGGGATGGAAGTCATTTGTAGTTTTCTGCATCCCCTATATCATTAGTGTGAAAGTTGGAATACGTACTCCATGACATTTTACAGTGCTATTGCCAATGTAGCCATTTGGGTGTCGGCCTTGCCCTCCTCCTCCTCCTCCACCAACACCATCGGCTCCAACACCACCGGCCCTCTATTCAAATTCTATTCAAATAATTCAGAAATGTATGTTTTATGGACAAATGAACATCTGGACACCTGGGACATCGAAGCTGATGTCGTTGAAGATTAATGCATCTGACCAAAAGCAGGTTGGGAGCAGGAGGCATCATCGCCTGCTTCCTAGATAGCAGTTTGTGAAGCATGCAGCACCGTGGAAGTGGCAGTTGTTTCACTCTGGAACTCAGGCTTTATTCCAAGGATTTAAAAAAAATCCGTTTCCCCAGGGGGAATGGTTAAAAGAACAGCTTTTTTCAAAAAAATGGTAGGATAAGCAACAGGGCATAACATGCCAAGGAGTTTAACACATTCAGTTCCCCTAGGGTGTAGTGGTTCATACACCATGCAGCTAAGCATCACAAGGTACTCCTAAGAGCTCCCAACAGCTTATTTTAAAAAAATTGGTAGGATAAGCAACAGGGCATAACATGCCAAGGAGTTTAATACATTCATTTTCTCACACCACCAGAAGGTCTCAGAAAGCCTCTGTCCCCACAAGCCGATATGGCAAAATCTCAAGGGCTATCAATCGTGTAATGTGTGCAGTTATGGTTTCTGCCCTTGGGTGCGTAACGGGGTATTTTCGCTTCTTTTCGAAGGTCTATGGTAAGGACAACTGAACGGAACGCTGGGACATCGAAGCTGATGTCGTTGGTGAATGAGTTTGGCCAACATCAGCTTGAGAGAAGGAGGCATCAGCGCCACCTTCTTCCACACCAGTTTGGGAAGCAGGCAGCGCAGGGGAAGTGAGAGAGTTTGGAGTCTGGAACTCAGGGTTTATTCCACTAGCTAACACCGAGGATTTAAAAAAAGTCAGTTTCCCCAGGGGAAATGGTTCAGATACTATGGAGCATTGCATCAGTAGATACTCCCAACAGTTGGTTTTTTTTTTTAAAAATTGGTAGGATTTGCAACAGGGCATAACATGCCAATGAGTTTAATACATTCTGTCACGCTCCCCGACTCCCCTGCCATGCTCCCCGGCTCCCCTGCCATGCTCCCCGGCTCCCCTGCCACGCTCCCCGGCTCCCCTGCCACGCTTCCCCGCTCTCATGTCACGCTCCGCCGCTCCCGTGCCATGCTTCCCGGTCCCCCGCTCCACAGCCTCCATGCTCCCTCACCTGCGTCCTCCAGGCAACCCGGTCCCCGCTCCCGGCGCCCGTCGGCAACGCTGAGCCAGCCCGGCACTCCTGCCTCCTGTGCACCGCTCCCTGCTCTGGCTTCTGGCACCCGGGCCTCGCGCATGCGCATTAGGGCGCGCGCGCGGTCATTGACCCTCTCTTAAAGGGCCAGCATCCTCCAACAGGATATTGAAGAATCAGGTACAGGGTATATAGGGGGATCCTTTCCAAGTGGGCGGGGCCTGTTCTTCGTGTTTGCTAAGCTAGGAGTCAGGTCTCCCTGTGCCTTGTTCCATACTTACCTATCTCTCTTGTAGAGTCGCTCCTGTCTCGCCAACCAGTCCTGACGATTCCCGAACCCCGAACGGTGACTGTCCGCCATCTCGTCAGTCCCTACCATCTCCGATCCCTGGATCCGTGTGGTGACCCACCTCCTCGCTCCATTGGTTCCGGATTCTGCCTGACATCATCTCGGCCTCCGAACCTGGGCTCCGTCACCCGGACTACCTTCAGAGACTCCGTGGTCCCAGGGACTTCTTCACTCCACTCCTCTGAACGGACTGTCCTGCTACCTGTAGTGCTCCGGCTACCGGGCACCTTGCCCTCGGTGAGGTGTTCAGCCCAGTGGATCCACCTCCTGGGCCTACCCGTCCTCCTGGTCCTAACAGTAAGAACAGGCCATGGATCCCACCGAAGCACTAGCGGCCCAGCTGGGCAACTTGCAGCAGGAACTCGGACGACAGCGCGAGACCCAGTCCCACATGCTGGCCTTCATGTCCTCGGTGGATACCCACCTGAACACGCTGCAAGCAACTGCCCGTCCCTGGCATCTCAAGCTTCAACAGCACAGTCCACGGCCGCAGTTCTCGTGGCGGCTTCCTCGGAAGCCTCTAAACTCCGCTTGGCCTCTCCACCCCGATATGCCGGAGATCCTAAGACCTGCAGAGGATTCTTGAATCAGTGCTCCCTCCACTTTAAGCTGCTTCCACACCTGTTTGCCTCCGACCAAGCCAAGGTGGCATTTGTGATGTCCCATCTAGAGGGTGAGGCACTGGCCTGGATGAACCCCTTGTGGGAGAGGGAGGACCCTGTAACTGCTAACATCCAGGACTTCCTGCAGGCGTTTAGAACCACCTTTGACGAACCCGGACATGCCGCCGCGTCCGCCTCATCACTCCTCAGGCTATGTCAGGGGACCTTGACGCTGGGCCAATATGCCATCCGCTTTCGCACCTTGGCCTCAGAATTGGGGTGGAACAATGAGGCCCTCACCACCGCCTTCTGGGAAGGACTCTCCAGTCGTATTAAGGACGAGCTGGCAGGCCGCGATGTTCCTTCCACTCTGGATGCCCTGATTGCACTAGCCACCCGCGTTGACCTCCGCTTTCAGGAACGATCCAAAGAGGTTTCCCGCGAGAGACGTCCGATACGGCATTCCTCTCCTCCGCAGAAGCCCGTCGTACCTCAGTCGGCATCGTCTGGCGTCTCTGTCCACGAACTCATGCAGATTGATCGTTTGCGGCAGTCCGAACAACGCCGAGCAGAACGGCTCGCCAAGGGTCTCTGCTTCTACTGCGGAGAGGGCACACACCTGCTACGTTCCTGTCCAGAGAGGCCGGGAAACTCCAAAGCCTAGGGTTGGTAGGAGAGGCCACCCTAGGTGCTGGGACTCTCTCAGACCCGGTTACGTGGACTGTTCAAGTGACAACGGGAGAGACGTGGTTCACGGCCGAGGCGTACCTCGATTCCGGGGCAGCAGGCAATTTCATCCAGCAGGCCACGGTGGACAAGTACCAGGTGCCGGTTACTCCACTCGACAAACCCCTCGTGATTGCCTCTGTAGATGGGAGACCCCTCTCTGACACCATCTCGTGGATCACCAAGCCAGTAGAACTACGTATCGGTGCCCTGCACACCGAGAACATCACTCTCTACGTCCTCCCACACATGTCTCATTAAATCCTACTGGGACTCCCCTGGTTACGGACACACGAACCGTCGGTCAGCTGGCGTACTGGTGAAATTACCCGATGGGGCTCCTCTTGCCACGAGAACTGCCTGAAGTCCATACAGCCCATCCGACGACCTCCGGTTCCGGAGTCCCTACCAGGACTGCCTTCGGCCTATTGGTCCTTCGCGGACGTCTTTGATAAAAAGGAGTCAGAGGTACTGCCACCACATTGTCCTTACGACTGTGCCATCGACCTACTCCTGGGAACTACACCACCTCGAGGACGGATATATCCTTTGCCCCTGCTGAAACAAGAGCCATGTCTGCCTACATCACTGAGAACCTGGCAAGGGGATTCATCCGGAGATCCTCCTCTCCTGCTGGAGCAGGCTTCTTCTTCGTTAAGAAGAAAGAGGGCGTCCTGCGCCCATGCATTGACTACCGGGGATTGAACCAAATCACCGTAAAGAATAAATACCCCCTGCCGCTCATCCCCGAATTGTTTGATCGGCTTAGAGGAGCTCGTGTGTTTACCAAGTTGGATCTTCGGGGTGCCTACAACCTGGTCCGCATCCGCTCTGGGGACGAATGGAAGACCGCATTTAACACTCGCGATGGGCACTACGAGTATTGTGTGATGCCCTTCGGCCTGTGTAACGCACCGGCAGTCTTTCAAGAATTAGTGAACGACGTGTTCCGGGACCTTCTCTACGTCTGTGTGGTGGTATATCTGGATGACATCCTGGTCTTCTCTCCGGACCTCCAGACCCACAGAGAGAACGTGCAGCTGATACTACAAAGACTGAGAGAGAATCGTCTGTACGCCAAGTACGAGAAGTGTGTCTTCGAGCAGTCTTCTCTTCCCTTCCTGGGTTACGTAATCTCCGATACCGGCCTGCAGATGGACCCAGAGAAGGTCTCTTCCATTCTCAACTGGCCCCCTCCTTCCGGACTGAAAGCAATTCAACGGTTTCTTGGTTTTGCGAACTATTACCGTCAGTTCATCCCTCACTTCTCTGCCCTGACTGCGCCTCTCTCTGCCTTGACCAAGAAGGGGGCTAATCCAAAGGACTGGTCACCTGCGGCCGACGCCGCGTTTGGCTCCCTGAAACGGGCATTTGCTTTCTCTCCTGTGCTCCACCGTCCTGAGTTAAACCGACAGTTCACCTTGGAGGTGGATGCCTCCTCCTCTGGAGCCGGAGCAGTGCTCATGCAGAAGTCCTCCTCCGGGAAGATGGTTACTTGCGGTTTCTTCTCCAAGAGCTTCTCAGCGCCTGAACGCAACTACACCATCGGTGACCGAGAGCTATTAGCAGTTAAACTGGCTCTAGAAGAATGGCGCTACCTTCTGGAGGGAGCAGTGTACCCCGTGATCATTTACACAGACCACAAGAACCTGGAATACCTGCGGTCTGCTCAGCGACTGAACCCACGACAAGCCAGGTGGTCCTTGTTCTTTGCCAGGTTCGATTTTCAGCTCCATTTTCGGCCCGCGGATAAGAATGTGCGAGCAGATGCCTTGTCCAGGTCATTCGTGCCCATGGAACAGGAGGAGGAGACATCTCAGCCCATCATCTGCCCAAGTAAAATCATTCCGGTGGCTCCTGTCACTCTGGCCCAGATACCGCCCGGGAAGACCTATGTCTCTGAAACTGACAGACAAAAAGTGTTGCATTGGGGCCATGCCTCGAAAATAGCCGGCCATGCTGGTCAGAAGAGAACATGGAGTACAATTGTACGTCACTACTGGTGGCCATCCCTTTGCACGGACGTCGCGTCTTTTGTCTCAGCCTGCTCCTCTTGTGCCCGGAACAAGACGCCCAAACACCTGCCATATGGTCGCCTTCTGCCGCTGCCAATTCCCTCCGTTCCGTGGCAACACATTGCAATGGACTTTATTACAGACTTGCCCTTGTCCGCCGGACACACAGTCATATGGGTCGTGGTGGATCGGTTCTCCAAAATGGCTCATTTCGTCCCTATGGCTGGACTGCCCTCTGCCCAGGAACTCGCTGACGCCTACATACAGCACATCTTCCGGTTGCATGGCTTTCCCTCACACATTGTGTCCGACAGAGGAACTCAGTTTACCTCCCGCTTCTTGAGGGCCCTCTGCAAACATCTGGGAGTGGCTCTGGACTTTTCTTCAGCCTACCATCCTCAGTCGAATGGCCAAGTGGAACGAATCAATCAGATCCTGACCTCCTTCTTGCGTCACTACGTTAACACCCATCACGACGACTGGTCCACGCTCCTTCCTTGGGCTGAATTCTCCCATAACCATCACGTCAGTGAGTCCTCCTCCAGCTCTCCCTTCCATGTCGTTTACGGATTTCAGCCTTCCGTCCCATTACCTGTATCTTCTTCCTCGGATGTCCCTGCTGCTGATACCGTAGTCCGTGACTTTTCAACAATTTGGGACTCTGTCAAGACGTCCCTTGGACGTGCTTCCCTGCGGATGAAGAGACACGCGGACAAAAGGCGTCTGGATCCCCCGTGTTTCTCTCCAGGAGATCTGGTCTGGCTTGCTTCCAAATATGTCCGATTGAAGCTACCATCATACAAGCTGGGCCCTCGCTACATCGGGCCGTTTAAAGTCATCGGCAAGATTAATGAGGTCTCCTACAAGCTGCAGCTCCCGGCCACGATGAGGATACCCAACTCCTTTCACGTCTCCCTGCTCAAGCCGGTTGTCCTTGGTCCCTTCTCCGCTGCTGCCAGTTCTGCTCCTCCTCCTATTGCTGACGATGAGATCTATGCGGTAAGGGATATCGTGGCCATGAAGACCGTGCGGGGCTGACAGTTCTTCCTGGTGGACTGGACTGGGTATGGTCCTGAGGATAGGTCCTTAGAACCCCGGGAGTATGTGGGTACTCCCCTGATATGTGCCTTCCTGTCCCGGTTGCGGGGAGGGGGGCGTGGGGGAGGGGTACTGTCACGCTCCCCGGCTCACCTGCCATGCTCCCCGGCTCCCCTGCCATGCTCCCCGACTCCACTGCCATGCTCCCCGGCTCCCCTGCCACGCTCCCCGGCTCCCCTGCCACGCTTCCCCGCTCTCATGTCACGCTCCGCCGCTCCCATGCCATGCTTCCCGGTCCCCCGCTCCACAGCCTCCATGCTCCCTCACCTGCGTCCTCCAGGCAACCCGGCCCCCGCTCCCGGCGCCCGTCAGCAATGCTGAGCCAGCCCGGCACTCCTGCCTCCTGTGCACCGCTCCCTGCTCTGGATTCTGGCACCCGGGCCTCGCGCATGCGCATTAGGGCGCGCGCGCGGTCATTGACCCTCTCTTAAAGGGCCAGCGTCCTCCAACAGGATATTGAAGAATCAGGTACAGGGTATATAGGGGGATCCTTTCCAAGTGGGCGGGGCCTGTTCTTTGTGTTTGCTAAGGTAGGAGTCAGGTCTCCCTGTGCCTTGTTCCATACTTACCTATCTCTCTTGTAGAGTCGCTCCTGTCTCGCCAACCGGTCCTGACGATTCCCGAACCCCGAACGGTGACTGTCCGCCATCTCGTCAGTCCCTACCATCTCCGATCCCTGGATCCGTGTGGTGACCCACCTCCTCGCTCCGTTGGTTCCGGATTCTGCCTGACATCATCCCGGCCTCCGAACCTGAGCTCCGTCACCCGGACTACCTTCAGAGACTCCGTGGTCCCAGGGACTTCTTCACTCCACTCCTCTGAACGGACTGTCCTGCTAACCGTAGTGCTTCGGCTACTGGGCACCTTGCCCTCGGTGAGGTGTTCCGCCCAGTGGATCCACCTCCTGGGCCTACCCGTCCTCCTGGTCCTAACACATTCAGTTACCCTAGGGTGTAGTGGTTCAGACACCATGTAGCTAAGCACCACAAGGTACTCCCAAGAGCCCCCAATAGCCTATTTTAAAAAAATTGGTAGCATGAGCCATGGCCATAACATGCCAAGGAGTTTAATACATTCAATTTCTCCAGGGGATAATGGTTCAGACACTATGGAGTACTGCATCAGTAGGTACTCCCAGCAGCTTATTTTAAAAAAATGGTAGTATAAGCAACAGGGAATAACATACCAAGGAGTTTAATACATTCATTTTCTCACACAGCCAAAAGGTCGCAGAAGGCCTCCGTTCCCACAAGCAGATACGGCAAAATCTCAAGGGCTATCAATCGTGCAATGTGTGCAGTTATAGTTTTTGCTCTTGAGTGAGTAACGGGGTATTTTCGCTTCTTTTTGAAGGCTTATCGCTGATACCTAACTCCATTGTTGTCATCCAGCTACTGGGAGGTGGGCAGGAGGCCACAAACACCCTCTCCCTGATTACATATATACCTGGAGAGGTATCATGAGCCCCCCCAAGAACTCAGGAGCCAGTGACAAGCTCAAGGAATTTGCTAGAGGGAACCATTCAGACACCCCCAGAGCTGTGAGGGCTACTTCTCACAAGGGTTCAGAGAACCATGGGGATCAGAAATCAACAGCAGAGGATAAAGGAGGCCAAGATGATCTGACCCTGAGACAAGTATATGAACAATTGTTACAGGCGATATCCACATGTAAAACCTCTCTTTCGGGGAAGATTGAGGAGGTACGCATGGAGATGGGCCTCTTACGTCAGGATCTGCAGACCCTGAAAACGCGTACCACTGAAGTCGAGACAAGGGTATCTGAGCTAGAGGATAAAATTACACCACTGGCCACTAAACTGACAAAGGTGGCTGGGTCCATGAATTCATGGCGCCAGAAAGCGGATGACTTGGAAAATCGTATGCGCCGCAATAACATCAGAATAATTGGGCTGCCTGAGAAATCTGAGGGTCAACAACCGGAACACTTCCTAGAGAAGTGGCTCAAATCTACTCTTGGGGACGAGTTTTCATCCACCTTCGCGGTTGAGAGAGCACATAGGGTCCCGACCAGGCCCTTACCTCCGGGTGCGCCACCGCGGCCATTCTTAGCACGACTTCTCAATTGTAAGGACAGGGATACAACTCTCCGTTTGGCTAGACTGAAGGGCCCACTCAAATACAACAACACTACTCTTTTAATCTTCCCGGACATCTCTGTGGACCTCCAGAAACAAAGAGCTCATTTCCTGGAGGTGAAAAAGAAGCTCAGGGACAGACACATTGCATATTCCATGCTATACCCTGCACGGCTCCGCATAGTACATGAAGGATCCTCATTATTTTTCTCCACTCCCTCGGAAGCAGAGGACTGGCTCCGGCTCCACCCGGGGTCGGGGAACAAAGGGCGTTGAGATTGTGCTCAAATGGCGGAGGTTTTTTTCCTTTGGGGCTCCCTCCTTACTGTGACTCCCTCTCTCTACTGTCGTTTCTCTTAAGCTATTCTGGACTTTTTTGTGTCTCGGGGCTGGAGAAATGTGTTGGGGTCTGGATGCTGGCAGAATGGGAGCCCTGAATCTTGCGCCCCCACACCACCTATACTAGGACACTGTGTTCAGTGATGGTATCCCCACTGGTAATTGGAATGCTTAATAGGACTCCGAGAAGAGGCTCCGGAGCTTGTTGCTGTTTTTTTTGGTTAACAGTTATATGGTTATTAACCCCGCTTTTTTACAGGGATATCCATAATGCTGCTGGTGTGCTAAATATATTTTATTGTAGGATAAGATGTGGCCGAGAGAAATCTGAAAAAGAGGCTGAATGCTGGGGGAGGAGTCCTTTCTGCGGCATACAAGATCTACATACTTGTATCTGTGATTCTGGTCATATAGAGGCAAGACGTATAACATGGGGTCAGAATTAGTTTTTACAACATGGAACGTCCGTGGCCTTGGGTCACCCAAAAAGCGGGTTAAGATCTTTTACCAAATCAGGCGTTGTGGGGCTCAGCTGGTGACGTTGGTCGAAACCCACCTCACAAGGGACACGGCTAAGGTGGTGAAGAAACCATGGGTACAATGGGTGGCACATACATTTCACACCAGCTATTCTAGGGGAGTTTCCCTTTTGGTACATAGATCTGTCCGGTGGGAAGCCAAGGTGGTTAGAAGAGACCCGGAAGGGAGGTTTGTATTTGTATTTGCATCTATAGATTCCAGGGACTATGTTCTATTATGTATTTATAATCCCCTACCTGCCCGTACTTCAGTTCTCAAACAAGCGCTAAGCTTCGCCCTTAATTATCCGGATGCGTATATCCTATGTATGGGGGACTTTAACTTAGTGGTCGACGAGGACTTGGATAGGTTTAGGCTAGATGGGGGGGGGGGGCGGTCCGCGACCTCGACTTTGACTGACCTAAGACAGTGCATAGAGAGAGGAGGGTGGGTGGACCTCTGGAGGCTGCGACATCCTAATACACGGGAGTTCACCTGCCATTCTTCCACGAGATGCACGTTGTCCCGTCTGGACTATATTTTTGGGTCGAGCAACGTAGCAACCTGGGTGGATAATGTGGTCCATGGGGTAAGGGGTATTTCAGACCATTGTCCGGTGACCCTGACTCTTAAATTTGACAAGACTATTAATTGACCTTCCTGGCGGCTAAATCCCTTTTGGCTCAAATTAATTGATCAAAGTGACAGAACCCCGCTTCAACTAGAGGAATTCTTGGCAGCCCACCCTAAACCCCGAAATAACTTGGTGTGGGATACCCTCAAAGCTTATCTTCGTGGGTGTCTGTCCTCGACTATTACATATATAAAACGGCTGACTAAACAAGAAGACGAAGAAATTGAGTGGCGACTTAGGACCCTAGAGGCAAGGTATATATCAAACCCGACAGAGGGGAATAGGACGGAATGGTTACATTCATATAGATCGTATGTGCAACACTCAGAGACCAAGTCTAAGCGTAAACTGTTTTTTACTCGGCAGTCATATTTTGAGTTGGGGAACCAGTCAAGAAAATTGTTGGCATATATGGTTAGACAGCAAAACGCTTCTAATACAGTACTGGGTATACGAGAAGCTGATGGTACGATTGTCACATCCCCAGCAGACATTTAACAACGTTTCTGCACCTTTTCTAAAACACTTTATAGCTCCAGAAGCGTTCATGGAACCCAGGACTGCTTAGACTATCTTGCAGATTTAGAGTTCCCTACTTTGAGTCAGGAACAGTGCGAGCTCCTAGATGCAGATATTACAATAGAAGAGATAACTACGGCCATATCTGAGATGGCAAGGGGGAAGGCCCCGGGCCCGGATGGCTTTCCTATAGAATTCTATGTCAAGTATTCTGAGACCCTGGCCCCGGTTCTTCTGGAAGTTTTCTCGCATTTCTCTGATGGTGGCTTGTTGCCTGCTTCCTTCTATGAGGCACATATTATTGTTTTGAAGAAAGAGGGAAAGGACCCTTTGGAGTGTGGATCCTATCGACCTATATCATTAGTTAATGTTGATTATAAGATCTTCACCAAAATATTGGCATCCCGGCTCAACTCTGTCATACTGGACATAGTACATCCGGATCAGACCGGCTTCATGCCAGGGAAAAATACCTCTATAAATATTAGACGGGTCCAGTCTATAGGGCAGTACAGTACATTGGTTCCAGATAACGAGTGGGCCTTGGCTTCGCTGGATGCGGCCAAGGCATTTGACTCGGTCGAATGGCCTTTTTTATCAGCTTGTCTCCAGAGGTTTGCTTTTGGCCCAAAGTTCAGTAACTGGATTCACATGTTATATAGATCCCCTACAGCTAGACTCATAGTCAATAACGTATCATCTGCACCTTTTTCTTTGGGACGGGGTACACGTCAGGGGTGCCCTTTGTCTCCTGCCCTATTTGCCTTAGTTATCGAGGCCTTGGCAATTCGGATCCGTACTCATCCATCTATCACAGGAATTACCATAGCAGATCGCACAGACACTATTGGCCTATACGCAGATGATATGGTTGTCTTCATGGATAGGGCACGTGCCACTTTGCCAGTCGTCATTGAAGCTATAAATAGATTTGGAGAATTCTCCAGCCTTTATATTAACTGGGACAAGTCAGCCCTAATGCCATTAACACATGGGTCAGAGGTCCCGATGGATGATGTGTCACCCTTGCCTGTTGTATCTAGCTTCAAATATTTAGATATACATATTCAGAAAGACCACACTATGGATCTTAAGATGAATATATTACCACTTTTAGATCATGTCAAACTTAAGTATAACTTATGGGGAAAATTGCCACTCTCAGTGGTCGGAAGGATAAATTTAATTAAAATGATTTTGCTTCCTAAGCTTAGCTATGCTCTGCAACATAGTGCGGTGCGTGTGCCCAGGTCCTTCTTCTCCACACTTAACTCACTCACCTCATCCTTTATTTGGTGGAAGGCTCGGCCTAAACTCCGGATGTCCATCCTACAGAGATCTAAGTCATTGGGAGGGATGGCCTTACCAGAATTTTTCCTATACTATTTAGCAGGACAACTCAAGATGCTGGGTACATGGATGCTGGACTGCCAGCTGCCTAACTCGGAGGATCATTTGGCACGTGCGGTAGGAGCAGACTGTCTGTTGGGCTTTCTGGAGATGGACAGGGCGAATGCCCCGAGGCTGTTGCCTATTTTATGGTTGGCACGATCAGTGTGGCGACAAGCCAAAAAAGTAATGCGCTTTGAGGGGGCAGTGGCGGAGCTTCCGTTATGGGGCAATGGTTACTTTCCCACCCTAAAGGACCACCCGTCGGCACAGTTTTGGATAGCTCATAAAGTCCTCGAGTTGGGAAATCTTTATGTCTAGGGAACTGCTGTCTTTAAAACTTTTGGGCAGATACAAACCAATTATAACGTTCCACGCTCACAATTCTTTAGGTATCTGCAGCTCCGTACAGCGATTCAATCTCACCTGCGGAGGACAGGGTCTGGGGCATTGATATCGTCGTTCCCAATGATAGGCATACTGAAGTCACAGGGGCCCCGGGGTATGATTTCAGCTATCTATACACACCTGTTATCGGATAAATGGAGGCTCCTAATTCCCTCTCTACAGGGAGAGGAGTGGGATGAGGTACTGGAGTCTCCAACTATGGTATCTCCATCCATCAACAATAGATTGATACAATGCTATTTTATACATCAGGCATACTTAACTCCCACTCGCTTATTTACTATGGGCCAGCGCCGGTCGTCGGAATGCTCACGATGCCATGGACCGGACGCAAACTTTCTGCATATGGTGTGGAACTGCCCGATCATATACACGTATTGGCAGGAAGTGACTTCCCAGTTGTCCTCAATGGTGTTGATGCCTGTTCCATGCAACCCTCTGTTGTGCCTATTTGGAGTAATGGAGGACGGGATGGGAGATCACTATATAAGAATACTTCTTAGAGAGACATTGTTCCTGGCCAGGAAATGAATTGCCTTGAGGTGGATGGGGGGTTCAAATCCAACTGTGCGAACCTGGATTAAACTGGTTAACTCGATAATTCCATATGAGCGGGTGGTATACTTTAATAGAGGACATCCGGAAAAATTCAGGAAAATTTGGGATATGTGGAACTCCTCCCCCGGCACACTCGAAGAAGCCTCAGGTTGATTACTGTTACAATAATAGATTCATACTCTGTATTGGATAATGAAGTGCATTCCAGTTGCATAGCTAGGCGGTATAGAATAGGAATAGTTATTTGTTACTAATTTTCGTTTTCTTTAGGTTTAGAGACTACAGACTACATTGATTAAAATTGACTACATGCTATATATATCAGTATGTACTGGCAGGATCAGTGTTGTAGCATGCAGTTGACAAGGTTGACAGAGGTGCAGATAGTGCTATGAAAATCTTATTATCTTATCCGTTAATGTTACTATTTGTTCATGCTATTGACCGATATTCCTGGAAAGTACTTGAGTAATGCTATGTGTGATTTATTCTGTACCACATGTTTTTGGAATTAATAAAACGAAGTTAAAAGAGACAGACGAGGAGGGGCAGACACCGGCCCCGGACGACAGAACAGAGTAACGACACGGTCCCAGGTAGGGAAAACATTGTTTTCAACATCTCCAACTACACCCTTAGCCCATCAGAAACCAATGTTCTACAAAAAGGTCTTTCCTTCTGCCCTACCCCCTCCTTCAATACATTCCACCTCGAACAGGAACTAAACCGTTTCTATAGAAATGTTCGCCTTAAAGCACATTTCTTAGGCAAAACACCTATCACCTCACAGATTACTCCTATGGCTAGTACACCCTCTAGTCCCTCTGATTCTGCCCTGACAAAACTAAACCTCAAGCTACCCAGTACATTTCAACCACCACGCCATTACCACCCGGCCGAAACATTTATAGATTTAGTTTCAAATGATGTACAACAGGTCATTTCTGACATTAAAAAAGGCAGTTTCCATTTGAAAAACAATATGTCCCTGACGAGCGCAAGGCTCTCCTTTCATTAAAACATAATGAAAGTATAATTAAACCGGCTGACAAGAGTGGTGCCATAGTCGTACTGGATAAGAAATATTACATCAGAGAAATTAACGAACAACTTAGTGATGCCAACACATATTGCCCTTTACCCCAACACCCCACCTCTGCTTTCTCATCTGCTATATATAATAAAATCAGGACATACCAGCAAAAATCCATTATTGACAGCAAACGCGCAGATTTTCTCATTAACAATCACCCCATCACCCCAGGCTTCTACACACTACCCAAAATACACAAGAATCTGTCATTCCCTCCTGGCTGCCCCATCGTTGCATCCACCAACTCTATACTTTCACCTTTGTCCATCACATTAGAAAAAATCCTGTCACCTCACGTCCCTAAAATTCAGTCTCACCTGAAGGACACTGGACAATTTTTGTCCATTCTTAATTACATTCCTCATATTCCTAATAACAACCTTTTGGTCACTCTGGATATATCAAGCTTATACACAAGCATTGATCATTCAGAGGGACTTAGGGCTGTCGACACTTTTTTACATTACCATACGGAATTCTCAAACTCCAAGAGGGAATTTTGCCTCGACCTCCTGGAGGAGGTCCTTAAAAAAAATGTCTTTCTCTTTAGGGATCAATTTTTCCTCCAGCAAAGGGGGACCACGATGGGATCGAACATCGCGCCTCCCTACGCAAATATTTTCATGGACTTCTTTGAAAACCGTTATGTGTACACCCATCCTTAATTTGACCACTCAGTTATGATCTGGAAGAGGTTTATTGATGATATATTTTTTATATGGACCAGTGACGTAACGTCCCTTGAATCTTTCTTCTCAGACCTCAACACTGCCATGGACAACATCTCTTTCACTCTCCATCATGATAGTAGCTCTATCCACTTTTTGGACACTACTGTTGTAATTAACACTGACCGCTCTCTATCCACCGACCTCTATGTCAAGCCAACGGATAGAAATAGTCTCCTGCTCTACACGAGCTGCCATCCTAAGCATATTAAAAGATCTCTGTCACACTCACAACACTGTCGAGTGGACAGAATTGTCTCAGACTACACATTGAAGGACTTGCGACACACGGAGATGAACCAAAAATTTCACAATAGCGGATACCCCCCCTATGTGGAACCTGCTCCCCATGTCACGTGCACATCGGGCTCCCACAAGATCCCCTTTGTTAACACCTTCCATCCCTTCTCTCGATTAATCAAATCTGCTATCTTGAAACACTGGCCCCTCCTACACCAGGCCTATCCATCCATTCCCGAGTTTAAAACCAAGCCACTGCTTTGGTACAAACGTCCCCCTAACCTGAGGGACTCTCAGGTGCATGCAGACATTGGCCCATCTAAACCGCCGATCAGGCAAATCTACCTATCCACCAGCCACAAGGGGACATTCCCTTGTCTCCACTGCCTACAGTGCTCTTACGTCACAAAAGGGGATCATTTCACCCATCCACGGACTGGCAAGAGATATCCCATTTGGGGATATTTTACATGTGACTCTAATTACGTCATATATCTCATTAAGTGCCCGTGCGGTCTCGGATATGTTGGGGAGACTACCCAGCACATCCGGGACCGCATTAGTAAGCACAAATTGACGATTCGATGCAAACAAACAGTTCTGCCTATCCCTGCACATTTTATTTCTACTGGCCATTCTGTCTCACAACTGAGGTTTCAAGTGCTTGAGAATGTCAGTCTCCCCAGACGAGGAGACAACCGTATCAAAATACTACGGGAGAGGGAGTCCTTTTGGATCCATATTAGAGTTGAGCGCGGTTCGTGGTTCTCCAGTTCGCGGTTCGAGTGATTTTGGGGGGTGTTCTAGATTGAACTAGAACTCGAGCTTTTTGCTAAAAGTTCGTTAGCTCGAATTACGTTCGAGAACGCTTCTATCAGCAAAAAGCCAAGCTAATTACTAGCTGGCTTTTCACTGTAATAGTGTAAGTCACTCTGTGACTCACACTATTATGAAATTTCAGCGTATAGTGTGCGGGGACTGCGCGTTCAGATCACTGCTGCTGGGATAATCGCCATTTTTTTTTTCTTTTCTTCCTTCCCAGGCATGCGTGTAGTGGGGCGGGACAGCATGTCAGCCAATCCCAGACACACACACAGCTAAGTGGACTTATTGCCTGAGAAGCAAGGGCATGTGTCATAGGCTGTCCATGTCACATGTCCTTGCATTATAAAAATGGACATTTTGTTCCAGCACGGCATTATCTGCCTTCTGCGTCTGGGTGTCAGTCACCTCTCACGCAGCTGCTGTCGCCGGTCTTGCTGTGTACGCTATACACACAGTGTTCTACAGATTAGGGACAGAATTTTATTTTAGCCCCTTTAAGGGCTAATTACAGCTGGCTCAGAGCCATAGGTGACAGTCAGGTCCGTGGAAACAGTTTTTAACAGCTACAGATTACAGCGTCTGTGTGTAGCTAAGCTCAGGGACTTCCTTGCTGCATTTCACCATTAAGAGGGATAGAAAGTGAGGCTTCCTTTCCTCTACACTGACCCACAACCCGGCCACTGTACCCTCCTGCCCTTTTTAGCAAAGCCATTTTAATTGCAGAGTGCTGCCAGTTAGTGCCATTCAAAGAGTGGCTGCTGTCCTCCATTATTGTGGCACTTGTGCCAAGCAAGTCCCACCACCTCTGCATTCTCCCCTACTGCACATTTTTGCAAAGCCATTTTAATTAAAAAGAGTGCTGCCAGTTAGTGGCATCCAAAAAGTGGCTGTTAGTCTCCATTAGTTTCCCACTGGTGCCAAGCTATTTCCAGCACCTCTGCATTGAACCCTCAAGCTCATTTTTACTAAGCCATTATAATAGCAAACCATGAGGAAACTTAGTGGCATCCCAAAAGTGGCTTTTGGACTTCATTAGTGTCCCAATGGTGCCAAGCAATTTCAGCACCTCTGCATTGCACCCTCAAGCTCATTTTTACTAAGCCATTATAATAGCAAACACTGAGGAAACTTAGTTGCATCCAAAAAGTGGCTGTTGGACTTCATTAGTGTCCCACTGGTGCCAAGCTATTTCCAGCACCTCTGCATTGCACCCTCAAGCTCATTTTTACTAAGCCATTATAATAGCAAACACTGAGGAAACTTAGTGGCATCCAAAAAGTGGCTGTTGGACTTCATTAGTGTCCCACTGGTGCCAAGCAATTTCCAGCACCTCTGCATTGCACCCTCAAGCTCATTTTTACTAAGCCATTATAATAGCAAACCCTGAAGAAACTTAGTGGCATCCTAAAAGTGGCTGTTGGACTTCATTAGTGTCCCACTGGTGCCAAGCTATTATCAGCACCTCTGCATTGCACCCTCAAGCTCATTTTTACTAAGCCATTATAATAGCAAACACTGAGGAAACTTAATGGCATCCTAAAAGTGGCTGTTGGACTTCATTAGTGTCCCACTGGTGCCAAGCTATTTCCAGCACCTCTGCATTGCACCCTCAAGCTCATTTTTACTAAGCCATTATAATAGCAAACACTGAGGAAACTTAGTGGCATCCTAAAAGTGGCTGTTGGACTTCATTAGTGTCCCACTGGTGCCAAGCTATTTCCAGCACCTCTGCATTGCACTCTCAAGCTCATTTTTACTAAGCCATTATAATAGCAAACTGTGCTGCCAGTTTAAGGGCCATAGTTGCATTGTCAGGGATAGTCAGTGTTGTTTCTTCTGCTGTCAATAAAGCTAGACCCCCTCTGCAATCTACACCGCCTCTCATTTTTTACTACCACATTTTAAGTGGACAATCTTGTCTAAATCAAAATGAGTGTCAAAATGACAGATGCTGGTGGAAAGGGGAACAGGCGTGTTGGAAAAGGAAAAAAGATTGTGTCCGTGGGGAAGTTGGCAAAGCTCCATTAACATCTGCTGAAGATAGGCAATCTTCCAGCAAAAGTAAGATGTCTACTACTTTCCGTGGACAATCCGATGTGCTCCCTTTTTTACGGACATGAACAACTGGAACAAGGGTAGATGTTGCCCAAAAAAAGAACATGCTTGAATGGATCTCAAGTGCTCCAACAAGTGCCCTCTCCTCCACCTCAACTACCGCATCCAAAAAAAACAGTCCTCTGAGTTGTCATCGCAATCACACTTGCTTTCTCCCAGCTCTCAAGTCTCCATCCGCCCTGCACAGTATGGTGGAACAGAGATGGCTGAGTCTGCAGAGCTGTTCAGTCACACTATAGCCTTGGAATCAGAGGTCTTCTCCCAAGCTACAGTGAGTACAGAGCAGGAAATGGTCTGCAGTGATGCCCAGAACCTTTGTGACTCAGATTCAGGCCGTGATGTCAAGTTTCTGAGCATAATGTGGACCCTTATTCACAAACTGTAACACCTGTTGTTATAGACAATGAGGAATATACTGATGACGATGAGACGCAGATACCAGATTGGGATCACAACTTAAATATTCGGTCAGGGCAGGAAGAGGCTCGGTCGGAGGGTGAGGGGAGTGCAAACACAACGCTTGATGAGGAAGTTCTAGATCCCACCCACTGTCAACCCACAGTCAGGCACTCGAGGAAGTCAACAGAGGCAGTGGAGGAGGATGCAACTGATGACGAAGTTACCTTACACCTTCCTGGACAGAGGAGGAGTACTGGTAGCACATCTACAAATGTATGCTCAGCCACCACTCTGCCTCTGAGCACTAGTCGGGGTGGCTCAGCAGGTCGCATGTCCTTTAAGCCTTGCCTAGCCTGGTCCTTTTTTGACCTTGCAAGGGATCGCCCAAATCATGTGATGTGTAAAATTTGTCGGGAATCTGTTAGTAGAGACAACAACCTCAGCAGTTTGACAACTAATTCCATGAATCATCACATAAATAAATATCATATGTCCCAGTGGGAAGCTCACCGTGCTGCAATGCGGCCTAGCGGAGCGGACCATCCATCGCTTGCCCTTTCCAGTGCATTTGCGTGCTCTTCATCTTCTAGGACTGTGGGGACAGCTGTCACACCTGGTTTTCCACGCACAACTTCCACCACTGTAACCGCAACAGGCAGTTTGCTTGGTAGGTCATCAGTTGGTTTGGAAGGGGAAACAAGTGCGTGTGTACAGCTCTCTCAGACATCGATAGCACCAACGTTGGATGAAGGCAACATCATGTCTACGCCTGCACTTTCCTCACAAACCTGCATTTTTCCAGGGACACCCTACTCACCACTGTCTCCACACAGAAGCCAGATCTCTGTCCCTCAGATGTGGACAAATAAAAGGCCATTTCCTGTGACCCATGACAAAGCTAAGAGGTTGACTTTATCCCTCTGTAAGCTCTTGGCTACCGAAATGCTGCCTTTCTGCCTGGTGGACACACAGGATTTTAGAGACCTTATGCCTGTTGCTGTGCCCCAGTACCAGATGCCCAGTCGTCACTACGTCTCTAAGAAAGGTGTGCCTGCGCTACACCAGCATGTCACACACAACATCACCCCTTCCTTGAGAAACTCCGTGTGTGAACGGGTGCATTTCACCACCGATACCAGTAAGCATGGACAGGGACGTTACATGTCGCTGACTGGGCACTGGGTAACTATGGTGATAGATGGTGAAGGGTCTGCTGCACAAGTCTTGCCATTCCCATGACTTGTGTGTCAATCCTCTGTCTGTCCAAGTTCCTCCACTGCTTCTGCTTCCTCATCCTTGTCTGGGTCCTCCACCTCCACCCCAAGCCTGGTCAGGCACCAGCATTGCAACTGCACACAAGGAATCACGCACCCCTCATTACTATGCTGGCAGCAGAGCACAACGGCATCAGGCGGTCTTTGTCTTGAAATGTCTTGGAACTAAGAGTCACACAGCGGCTGAGTTGTGGGCAGCTCTGGAGACTGAGTTTGGTAAATGGTTGTCTCCACTCAACCTACAGCCTGGTAAGGCCGTGTGCGACAATGCTGCAAACCTGGGTGCGGCCCTTCGCCTGGGCAAGGTGACACACGTGCCTTGTATGGCTCACGTGTTGAACCTTGTTGTCCAGCAATTTTTAACACACTATCCCGGCCTAGATGGCCTTCTGAACAGGGCACGAAAACTGTCTGCTCACTTCCGCCATTCAACCACCGCAGCTGAGCGACTTGCATCGCTCCAGAAGTCTCTCGGCCTGCCGGTTTATCGCCTGAAATGCGATGTGCCGACACGCTGGAATTCGACTCTCCACATGTTACAGCGACTGTGGCAGCACCGCCGAGCCCTGGTGCAATACGTCATGACGTATAGCCTGGGCCAACGAGATGCAGAGGTGGGGCAGATCACCCTGATGGAGTGGTCTCAGATCAAGGACCTATGCACCCTTCTGCTCAGTTTCGACATGGCGTCGAATATGTTTAGCGCTGACAATGCCATTATCAGCATGACAATTCCAGTCATTTACATGCTGGAGCACACGCTAAACACTATTCGGAGTCCGGAGGTGGGACAACAGGAAGGGAAGGAACTCCAGGAGTATTCATATGCGCAAGGGACAACAACATCACCAAGGTCCAGACGTTCATCATCACCAAGGCGGCATGGGACCATGGGGGACAGGGATCAACAAGGGCGCATGTAGCAGACGAAATGTTGAGGAAGGTGCAGGAGAACATGAAGAAATGGAGGACAAACTGTCCATGGACATGGAAGACTCAGCGGATGAGGGAGACCTTGGTCAAATTTCAGTTGAAAGAGGTTGGGGGGAGATGTCAGAGGAAGAAAGAACGGCTAGCACCTCTATGCCACAAACTCAGCGTGGACTTGGTCCGCATGGCTGCGCAAGACACATGAGCACCTTCTTGCTGCACTACCTCCAAAATGACCCTCGTATTGTCAAAATTAGAAGTGATGATGACTACTGGCTTGCCACACTATTAGATCCCCGGTACAAGTCCAAATTTTGTGACATAATTTTAGCCATAGAAAGGGACGCACGTATGCAGGAGTATCAGCAAAAGCTGTTACTCGATCTTAGCTCGGCTTTTCCACCAAACAACCGTGGTGCACGGAGTGAATCTCCCAGTTGTAACTTGACAAACATGGGACGGTCTCATCATCTTCAACAGTCTACCCGTACCAGCAGCACCATGTCTGGTGCTGGTAACAACAATTTTATTGAATCTTTTCATAATTTTTTTAGACCATCCTTTGCAAGGCCACCAGAGACAACAAGTCTGACACATAGTCAACGGCTGGAGAGGATGATACAGGAGTATCTCCAAATGAACATTGATGCCATGACTTTGCAAATGGAGCCTTGCTCATTTTGGGCTTTAAATCTTGAAAAATGGCCTGAGCTCTCCACTTACGCCTTGGAGATCTTGTCGTGTCCAGCTGCCAGCGTTGTCTCTGAACTTGTCTTCAGTGCTGCTGGGTGTGTGCTGACAGATAAGCGCACGCGTCTGTCCAGTGACAATGTGGATAGACTAACGTTCATCAAAATGAACAAGTCATTGATCCACAAGGAATTTACTACCCCAGTGTCATCCTGGGGAGAGTAAATGCTTGTGGATTTGGAATGTGCTTGATGCAAATCTACCTGTGAAGTGTACAACTGGGGAACAAGTGCTGCCACTGAAGGGGTGGGTGTATGTGTGGCCCAATTTTTGGAAAAAAAAGGGAGTCTCCGCTTGGAGTAACCCTTGCATCCATTGTTTCTAAAAATTATCCAAGATGAACAGATCTGGGATCAAAAAATACTTTGCTACCTACCCCGGTGTCATCCTGGGGACGGTTAAGGATGGCGTATTTTTGAATGTGCTTGATGCAAATCTACCTGGGAAGTGTACAACTGGGGCACAAGTGCTGCCACTGAAGGGGTGTCTGTGTGGCCCAATTTTTGGAAAAAAGGAGACTCCGCTTGGAGTAACCCTTGCTGTGTTTTTTAAAAGGAGCCAAGATGAACAAGACATGGTTCAGCAAAAATTTTGCTACCTACCCCGGGGTCATCCTGGGGACGGTTAAGGATGGCGTATTTTTGAATGTGCTTGATGCAAATCTACCTGTGAAGTGTACAACTGGGGCACAAGTGCTGCCACTGAAGGGGTGTCTGTGTGGCCCAATTTTTGGAAAAAAGGGAGACTCTGCTTGGAGTAACCCTTGCTGTGTTTTTTAAAAGGAGCCAAGATGAACAAGTCATGGTTCAGCAAAGACTTTGCTACCTACCCCGGGGTCATCCTGTGGACGGTTAAGGATGGCGTATTTTTGAATGTGCTTGATGCAAATCTACCTCTGAAGTGTACAACTGGGGCACAAGTGCTGCCACTGAATGGGTGTCTGTGTGGCCCAATTTTTGGAAAAAAAGGGAGACTCTGCTTGGAGTAACCCTTGCTGTGTTTTTTAAAAGGAGCCAAGATGAACAAGTCATGGTTCAGCAAAGACTTTGCTACCTACCCTGGTGTCATCCTGGGGACGATTAAGGATGGCGTATTTTTGAATGTGCTTGATGCAAATCTACCTGTGAAGTGTACAACTGGGGCACAAGTGCTGCCACTGAAGAGGTGTCTGTGTGGCCCAATTTTTGGAAAAAAGGGAGACTCCACTTGGAGTAACCCTTGCTTGCAGTGTTTCTAAAAATGATCCAAGATGAACAGATCTGGGATCAGGAAAGACTTTGCTACCTACCCTGGTGTCATCCTGGGGACGGTTAAGGATGGCGTATTTTTGAATGTGCTTGATGCAAATCTCCCTGTGAAGTGTACAACTGGGGCACAAGTGCTGCCACTGAAGAGGTGTCTGTGTGGCCCAATTTTTGGAAAAAAGGGAGACTCCGCTTTGAGTCACCTTACGGTGTTTTACATCATTTTAGAAGGGCATGCCATGCCTATATCTGTGTCTCCTGCTCTTTTTTCTTGTCCAGCTCTTTTGTTTTCGCATGAGCATATGTCCTTGTCACTTTCCCATGTGTTTGTGTTGTGTTGTGAGTTGTTTGTCACCTTTTGGACACCTTTGAGGGTGTTTTCTAGGGGTTTTCATGTGTTTGTGATTGCCTCCCATTGTTTCCTATGGGTTTGAGTGGTTCGCTGAACCGGTTCGCCGAACCGAACTCGAACTAGACCTCCGTTCGATGAAACAAGCTCGAGCCGAACCGCGACCGGTTCGCTCATCTCTAATCCATACCCTCCAAACCCTCGAACCCCATGGCCTCAACCGAGAATATGAGGTTCATGTCTAGTTCCCTGACTGTATCTCATCACACACTGTACCATTTATTTTGATATATTAACATTATTTCTATCCGCTTTCTCCTGCATGATCAGTTACAAGCTGAATAATTATAATTGTTTTCCTCCATCCAACCATTTATTGTTATTTACTATGATATTCCTTATACTGACTCCTGTACTTGCTCCTTTTCTTCTCTAGGTATCCTAGTGTTCTTAATCTCTATCTCACGGTCCACTATAGTCTCCCTCTGCACCTCTGGGCCTCCTGGCAGGTAATTATGCACCATTCCCAACACTTATATATCCAGCTTTCGCTTTTGTGCTTAGTGACATAGTTATACTGTGTGCGTCTATAGCCCTTTAAGAAATACTGGACTTAGACTGTGTTTCTGGCACGCCCACACCCTGTGACCTGAACGCACACATAATTGACACACCTATGTCCCTATCAGGCTCAGCGCTTATGCCCCCAGCCCCGCCTAGCGCATACACTGCATCGCTGACGTCACGCGCATGCGAAGTGGGTACTTTCCCTCCATGCATTGTACCCGGCCAGACCGGAAGTGACGCTTTACCCAGCGTTTCCTTTATAATGGCGCTCCCCAGCCCTGAGCGTTCACGGTGCCATTACCACTTCCACCACTGTTCTAGCACTTCATGGTCCTCCACTAGCAGGTAACTCATACAAACTGCCCCATGTGGACCTCTCCACTATCTTCACCTATAACGTTCTAATGTGTATAACTTTTCTTCCAGGCGTCCTCCCCTTTCCTCTCTTGCCTCTGTGTATATTCACCACATCACCACCATCCTGGTATGTAGTTCTGCTGCCTTCTTTGCTACTATCCCTATACATGAAATATGATCATGCATATGTCGCGGGCGGAGGAGGGGACGCTGCGCTCTCCCACTGCTCGGGTCCGGCCGCTGCTGCTGCGGCTGCTGCTGCTCGGTGGTGGCTCGAGCGGTGGGCCGGATCCCGGGGACTCGAGCGGCGCTCCTCGCCCGTGAGTGAAAAGGGTGATTTAATTGTGGGGGATTTGATTATTGTCCGTGACGCCACCCACGGTTGTGTTGATATTTGTAACACCACCGCTGCTCTGGACGGGGATCCCGGGAGCGTTGACAGGGAGCAGCCTGGATGTTATTTCTCCCCTCCGTGGGTAGGGGGTTGGTTTTCCCGGGGCCCGGTGATGGGGTAGGGATGGATGGCAGGCGGGTTACAGGGCCTGGCGAGGTGCAGGGTCGCGGGGTAGCGCTGTGCCGCACGGCACAGTGGTACTCACTCAGCCAATGATGAGGACACAGTTCTCGGTAAAACACACGGCTGGATGGACGGGTCCCACAGACGGCTGCGGTGTTGTTTCTCCCGGCAGGTAGGTGATGACTGCCTTTCCCTTAACTTATGTACTGTAGACGGTTCCAATGTGTTCCCACCGGTAACCCGCTCCCCAGCTTGGATATGGGCTGGAGGAGCCCCTTTTGCCCACAGGTTCTGGCCATGGGAACTTTAGCCTTGGCGGTGACTGTGTTTCCCTCTCTCGGTTGGACTGTTGCCTTCTGTCGGGCCTTGGCTGCTGGGAGGTTCCCTTCGCTAACGGATTTGGCAAAGTCACGGCGACTCCTAGCCTTGCCGGGGTCCGCAGGCCCCTGCCAGATGGTGCTGACTTCTCTTTGTGTACCGGTCCGGTACCGCCGGGCCACCGCCCGTCCACGGTCCTTACGGTAGACTCCGATAGGCCACTCCTGCAGACGGTCATCACCGTCTGTCAACCTTGCTGATCCGTCCGGGCCACACACCCGAACCAACTTCAGTCTGCTCACTTGCCACTCTCCTCCCTTCCACTTTCACTTCCTAACTCAAACTGAACTGTCTGCTTTTCCCGCCTCCAGGACTGTGAACTCCTCGGTGGGCGGGGCCAACCGCCTGGCCCACTCCCCGGTGTGGACATCAGCCCCTGGAGGAAAGCAACATGGGTTTTGTCTGACTTCGGTGTGCCTGACCGGGAGTGTGGGGTGTGTTGGTGTTGTTCTCTGTGGCCCCTGGCTTGTCCAGGGCGCCACATTCCCCCTTAGTTAAATGCAAACCGTCCGCGGGTTGCCCGTCCATCACCGGTTTTATTTTCACAAACTGAAAAAGGTAAAACGGTAAAACACAGATTACAATTAAAATAACATCTTCCCACATCGGGAGGTACTCTTACTTAAATGTTACGGTTACGGCTTCCGCTCTCTCCCACCCAAGCAACCTGGCCCTGATGCTGCCCCTAGGCAAACAGGCAGCACCCCTTGACCCCAGTCCAGCACAAGTTGCCCGAGCGGGTTCTGTTCTTTTCAGGGGACCCACGTCCATGGGGAACCCCTGAAACCCCCAGAGGATCGCCACCGGTTCCGGCGGTGGCTGTGCCCCAGCCTGCTCCATTGCGGGCCCTTCCTCCAATCTGCCTCTCCGGAGGCGGTAACGGTGAAAGTCACAACAGAATTATTTACAAGCCACAAGTTTGTGGTTGCCCTGCTAGTTCTCGGGCCTGTTCGTAGTAGTTTCTATGCAAAAGAGGGGTCCCAACGGGGACCAGTTGCCGGCAACGACCGGTTCTAATCAGACGGACAATCAGGTGACATCTCGGTTGAATATTCTTTTTCATTCTTTTTCAAACGGTACTTTGGTGGTCCCAACGGGGGACAACTGTAACGGGACTCCGCTGCCCTTACTCCGACTCTTCGGTGTCAGCTGGGGGAGGGGACGCGGTGGACACCCGGGCCTCCTGGCTGCCCCTCAGCTTGGCATCAAGGCCAAACCACCCCCTCTCCCCACAGTGCTGGGTGTACTGTACCAGGTCGCCCGGCATCAGGTTACGGCCTGGGTGCTCCTCCGGCAGGTGGGCATTAACATCCCGCCGGGCTATGAAGACTTCGGCCTCCAGGCCCGGTTCATATATAAAGCCATAGCCCCGGCGGACATCAAACCACCTCACCTGCCCTTCATACAGGGGGCCCCGGACACGGAAGGTTGCTTGCCTCAGATTCTCCTTTTCCCGTATCGTACGGGCCACCAATTCCGCCTTCTTTCTTTCCCTTTCCGCGATCTCCGGGCCCAGCGGTGTCGGCTCCCTTTCCCAATTTGGAGCTGCTGCGAGCTCCGGCGCACGGGTCGGGCCCCGCGAGACCTTCTGGACACTGCCCACCACTGGCAATCTGGGTGGAAGGTCCTACGGTGACTTGGCCTGGGGTGCTGCTTTGCAGCGGCAACCCGGCACAACCTCAGCCGAGGTGTGGGGGATGGGCACAGGGGCTTTCCTCCGCTGGGCCTTCTGCACGGAGCGGCCTGTCGGCTCCGGCTCGGGGGAAGTCTCTATAAATGCCTCCGGCTCGGGCTTCTGCACCTTCCACGGTAGCACTTCCGGTCGGTCACGGGCTCCGGCTACAGGTCGATCCGCCTGGGCGGACATGCAGGGTACCACTACCGGTTGCGGGGGTAGCGGGCCTAGTGGCGGGGTCACGGCAGCCGATACGGGTAGCGAGGGAGGTAGCAGGGCGAGCGGGTTCAGACCGGGTCCCGCAGCCACGATGACCGACCCACTAGGGGTACCGGGGCGTGGGTCACTCACCCTCCCTTCCAAAGCTCCCTCCTCTTCGCGTCTCCACACGGTCGCTATAACCTCCGCCATGTCGGCCTCCCACTCCTCCAAGAGGAGCTGCATCTTGACCTGCAGCCGTTGTTGGAGCTGCGCGGTCCGGATCTCCACCCACGCCGCGGTTCCAGGCGCGGGGGCTACGGTGCTACGGGACGGCATATACATCTTGCTGGCGGCCTCTCCCAGGAACAAGATGGCCGCAGGGTCCTGGCATCCCTGCTTTTATAGCCGCGCGCTACATGCGGCCAGACGCCATCAGTCCCCCTTAGTCTTTTTCCGGCTCCTCCTCTATATGGGCGGGGTTTTGGCCTTCGCGCCTCCACTACTCGAGGAGACGCTCGAGCGTGAATTTTTCATGCCCAAGATGGCGGCTTCACAAATTTTTCGGCCGGACACCTCCGGCGGTCACACAAGGCGCACTTCCACCAGCTGGTAGAACGGTAGGATCCTGTTCGTGACGCCAAGTTGTCGCGGGCGGAGGAGGGGACACTGCGCTCTCCCACTGCTCGGGTCCGGCCGCTGCTGCTGCGGCTGCTGCTGCTCGGTGGTGGCTCGAGCGGTGAGCCGGATCCCGGGGACTCGAGCGGCGTTCCTCGCCCATGAGTGAAAAGGGTGATTTAATTGTAAGGGATTTGATTATTGTCCGTGACGCCACCCACGGTTGTGGTGATATTGGTGACACCACCGCTGCTCTGGACGGGGATCCCGGAAGCGATGACAGGGAGCAGCCTGGATGTTATTTCTCCCCTCCGTGGGTAGGGGGGTTGGTTGTCCCGGGGCCCAGTGATGGGGTAGGGATGGATGGCAGGCGGGTTACGGGGCCTGGTGAGGTGCAGGGTCGCGGGGGCAGCGCTGTGCCGCACGGCACGGTGTTACTCACTCAGCCAATGATGAGGACACAGTTCTCGGTAAAACACACGGCTGGATGGGCGGGTCCCACAGACGGCTGCGGTGTTGTTTCTCCCGGCAGGTTGCTGATGACTGCCTTTCCCTGCACCTATGTACTGTAAACGGTTCCAATGGGTTCCCACCGGTAACCCGCTCCCCAGCTTGGATATGGGCTGGAGGAGCCCCTTTTGCCCGCAGGCTCTGGCCATGGGAACTTTAGCCTTGGCGGTGACTGTGTTTCCCTCTCTCGGTTGGACTGTTGCCTTCTGTCGGGACTTGGCTGCTGGGAAACCCAGGAGGTTCCCTTCGCTAACGGATTTGGCAAATTCACGGCGACTCCTAGCCTTGCCGGGGTCCGCAGGCCCCTGCCAGATGGTGCTGACTTCTCTTTGTGTACCGGTCCGGTACCGCCGGGCCACCGCCCATCCACGGTCCTTACGGTAGACTCCGATAGGCCACTCCTGCAGACGGTCACCAACGTCTGCCAACCTTGCTGATCCGTCCGGGCCACACACCCGGACCAACTTCAGTCTGCTCACTTGCCACTCTCCTCCCTTCCACTTTCACTTCCTAACTCAAACTGAACTGTCTGCTTTTCCCGCCTCCAGGACTGTGAACTCCTCGGTGGGCGGGGCCAACCGCCTGGCCCACCCCCTGGTGTGGACTTCAGCCCCTGGAGGAAGGCAACAAGGGTTTTGTCTGATTTCGGTGTGCCTAACCGGGAGTGTGGGGTGTGTTGGTGTTGTTCTCTGTGGCCCCTGGCTTGTCCAGGGCGCCTCACATATATGTATATTTACTAGATGTATTTATGGCACTTCTAAGGAAGATTGTAATACTCCCTCCGTTCCTGTTAAACAGAGATCTCATTGCCATCTGTGTCATCATTTAGTGGACGGTGCTCTGATTTTCCTATATTGTACTGTGGTGCATTTTCTTCTCATGCATATAATTCTTATACGTCAGATACCGCATACTGCTGAATGTGATGCCCTCCACTTACTCTCTACCCTGACGGCTGTCCTTGTGACCCGTATGCCCCTGCATCTCTATTATAAGTATGTACATATCCTGTAAATAACTGTATATTTGTATACAGTTAGGTCCAGAAATATTTGGACAGTGACACAATTTTCGCGAGTTGGGCTCTGCATGCCACCACATTGGATTTGAAATGAAATCTCTACAACAGAATTCAAGTGCAGATTGTAACGTTTAATTTGAAAATTTGAACAAAAAAATCTGATAGAAATTGGAGGAATTGTACACATTTCTTTACAAACACTCCACATTTTAGGAGGTCAAAAGTAATTGGACAAATAAACCAAACCCAAACAAAATATTTTTATTTTCAATATTTTGTTGCGAATCCTTTGGAGGCAATCACTGCCTTAAGTCTGGAACCCATGGACATCACCAAACGCTGGGTTTCCTCCTTCTTAATGCTTTGCCAGGCCTTTACAGCCGCAGCCTTCAGGTCTTGCTTGTTTGTGGGTCTTTCCGTCTTAAGTCTGGATTTGAGCAAGTGAAATGCATGCTCAACTGGGTTAAGATCTGGTGATTGACTTGGCCATTGCAGAATGTTCCACTTTTTTGCACTCATGAACCCCTGGGTAGCTTTGGCTGTATGCTTGGGGTCATTGTCCATCTGTACTATGAAGCGCCGTCCGATCAACTTTGCGGCATTTGGCTGAATCTGGGCTGAAAGTATATCCCGGTACACTTCAGAATTCATCGGGCTACTCTTGTCTGCTGTTATGTCATCAATAAACACAAGTGACCCAGTGCCATTGAAAGCCATGCATGCCCATGCCATCACGTTGCCTCCACCATGTTTTACAGAGGATGTGGTGTGCCTTGGATCATGTGCCGTTCCCTTTCTTCTCCAAACTTTTTTCTTCCCATCATTCTGGTACAGGTTGATCTTTGTCTCATCTGTCCATAGAATACTTTTCCAGAACTGAGCTGGCTTCATGAGGTGTTTTTCAGCAAATTTAACTCTGGCCTGTCTATTTTTGGAATTGATGAATGGTTTGCATCTAGATGTGAACCCTTTGTATTTACTTTCATGGAGTCTTCTCTTTACTGTTGACTTAGAGACAGATACACCTACTTCACTGAGAGTGTTCTGGACTTCAGTTGATGTTGCGAACGGGTTCTTCTTCACCAAAGAAAGTATGCGGCGATCATCCACCACTGTTGTCATCCGTGGACGCCCAGGCCTTTTTGAGTTCCCAAGCTCATCAGTCAATTCCTTTTTTCTCAGAATATACCCGACTGTTGATTTTGCTACTCCAAGCATGTCTGCTATCTCTCTGATGGATTTTTTCTTTTTTTTCAGCCTCAGGATGTTCTGCTTCACCTCAATTGAGAGTTCCTTAGACCGCATGTTGTCTGGTCACAGCAACAGCTTCCAAATGCAAAACCACACACCTGTAATCAACCCCAGACCTTTTAACTACTTCATTGATTACAGGTTAACGAGGGAGACGCCTTCAGAGTTAATTGCAGCCCTTAGAGTCCCTTGTCCAATTACTTTTGGTCCCTTGAAAAAGAGGAGGCTATGCATTACAGAGCTATGATTCCTAAACCCTTTCTCCGATTTGGATGTGAAAAATCTCATATTGCAGCTGGGAGTGTGCACTTTCAGCCCATATTATATATATAATTGTATTTCTGAACATGTTTTTGTAAACAGCTAAAATAACAAAACTTGTGTCACTGTCCAAATATTTCTGGACCTAACTGTATAGTGCTGTTTTTTGCACTTGTATATACTCACGGTATATCTTTACCTCCACAGGCAACTACCTTGAGAAAGGTCTGATAAACCGAAATGTTGGTTTGTTGATTTGTGTCAGGGTTCACATTTTGCAATTTTCTCGGTTTTAAATAAAAACACTTGCATCCAAATTCTCCTCTCCTTCCTTATTGACTGCTCGGGTTTCCTGCTACTTGTGATAAATATATTACCCTGCAGCATCTATATTTCCAGCAGTTGTAGCCAGACTTTTTTCTTTATAACAAATCTTCAGCTGTCTGACTGCATTTGCCAATGCATTTTAATTTCAATACTGACTGATTGTGATATGCCCTGGCTGTACTGGATGGAGATCGGGGAGATTGTATCTCCACTGTTGGAACACATGTTACATTAAGGGAGAGGTTGTGGGTGCAGGTAGAGGCAATAGAGCAGGTGAAGGAGGCAGAAGCAGAGGGGGAAGTGGTAGAAAGACGTTTGAAAGAAAGCAAGCCTTCTGGATTTCAAGAATTGTGGAGCAGCCCCTTCTCTGCCTTCCCTCGCAGCCACCAGAGTCAACAAGTGTCTAGTCAGCAAGAAATAACAACCCTGCCCATGCTTGCTCGTCCACCTGTAATTGGTGAAATACACTTTGTCAGACACAGAGTTTTTCAAGGAACCGTTGATGTTGTCTACAACATGCTCTTGTATCGAAGGCACAGCTTTATTAGAGAAGTAATGGCGATTCGGGCATCTGGTACTTGAGGACTGCTAAGGCCATCAGCTTTTGGAAACTGTCTGAATCCGCCAGGCAGAAAGGCAGCATTTCCATAGCCAACAGTGTAAATAAGGTGAAGTTCAAGCTCTTAGCTTTGGCTTGTGTAGACATAAATAATCTTTTACGTGACCACAACTGTGGGACCGAGGTCTGGTTTCTGTGCTGAGAAAGGGTGCAGTAGGGTGTACATGACCAACTAGAGGACTGTGTGGGAGGTGCAGATGGAGATGCCATAGTGGATTGAGAAAGATCTGGTGTACTCTGTGTCTAAGATCGGTCAAAAACACCAGGCATGTCCAATTCCATAACAGCTGCTGGGCTCTCACTCACTCCGACTGTAGCCAGAAAGCAAGTTGAGGTTCTGAGGCCAGAGTTCTGTGTGAGAACATTTTCCAGGGAAACAGAGGAGGAAGGAGCAGTGTAAGCGGTTGATGGGCGTGGCCAGTGGTTGGCCAGGCCCACTAGGCAACATTTTAGGGAAAATTCCCAGACTAACACATATTGGTTGTGCTTGTGCTGTTCATGCATGTAGTACTCAAATTATTGGACTTTCTGAATCTAATGAGTCATTTTTTATAAAGTTGGCAGATACCATAAGTGGAGTCATCCTTTGCAGTCTCAAAAAAGGCCCAGGCTAGGCAATCCTTGATGCCCATGTGAAGTGCAAACCTGTGACCTCTGCTGGTCGCATCCAGAGTTGTTGCTGAGGATGCAGTGCTTGTCATAGTTGCATCACTTCCTGTTTGTGTGTGAAGTGGCAACGTAACCTCCTTGTTTTCCTCCTTCTCCTGCAACTCTTCTGCTGAGCTACTGAGCTGCATGCCTCTGGGTTCACACCAAGTAGTATCTAAAACTTCATCATTATCCTCTGTGTTACTTCAGTCTTTGCTGTGACAGCTGTCGCGGGCGGTGGGGCGTCGCTCGCTAGCGCTCGGGTCCGGCGCTGCTGCGGCTGCTGCTCGGTGGCTCGAACGGTCGGCCGGATCCGGGGACTCAAGCGGCGCTCCTCACCTGTGAGTGAAAAGGGTGGTTGGTTTGGGGGATTTAGTCCGTGACGCCACCCACGGGTTGTGGTGAAGATGGACACCACCGCTGCTGGTGACGGGGATCCCGGGAGCGATGGTAGGGAGCAGCTGGGATGTTGTTTTCCCCCCTCCGTGGGTAGGGGTCGGTGGTTCTGGGACCCGGTGGTGTGACGGGGAGGCAGGGTAGGTGAGGTGCAGGGTCGAAGTGACAGCGCGGCGCGGTGCTGGATGGCACGGGTGTACTCACTCAGCAAGAGATGCACAAAGTCTTCGGTAAACCAAATGGCTGGATGGACGGGTCCTGCAGCCGGCTGCAGTGTCTCTCCCCGGACAGGTGATGGCGACTGTCTTTCCCTGCACCTTTGTGTACTGATTTGACTACGATGGATCCCCAACGGTAGTCCGCTCCCCGGTGTATGGATACTGGAGGAGCCCGTTTGCCCGCAGGCACTGGCCCTTGGATCTCTAGCCTTAGGCGGTAGCTGTATACCCTCACGGTGCGGACGGTTGCCTTCTAACGGGTCTTTGGCTGTTTTTGGAAACCCCTGGGGTTCCTGTCACACTCGGATTTGACTGTTCACGGCGACTCCAAGCCTAGTCAGGGTCCGATGGCTCTGCCTGTGTGTGCTGGCTTCACTTCGCTCCCCGGTCGGTACTGGCGGGCCGCCGCCTGACGCCGGTCCTACGGTTCTGCGTCGATTCACCACTCCTGCAGACGGCCACCACCGTCTGCCAACCTTTGTGTCAGTGCCTGGGCCACAAACCCAGACACTCTCCACTTCACTCCTCTCACTTCAACCTCCAGGACAAATCTGTCACTTTTCCCGCCTCCAGGCCTGTGAACTCCTCGGTGGGCGGGGCCAACTGCTTGGCTCCGCCCCACCTGGTGTGGACATCAGACCCTGGAGGGAGGCAAGAAGGGTTTTGTGTTTGGCTAATGTTACTGTCTAGTGGGGGTGGGGGTGTGTGTGTATTACCTGTAACGACCTGGCTAGTCCAGGGCGCCACATTCCCCCTTGGTGAAATGCAGACCGTTCGCGGGCTGCCCGTCCATCACCGGTTTTATTTTTTTTTTTTTAAACTGTAAAACATAAATAACATGTCAACATTGAAAACACAAGCATTTTTGTCAGGTCACTTCAAACATTACACATGAAACATTTTTAATAATGACGGACGGATGGATGTCTTCCGCTCTCCCACCCAAGCAACCTAGCCCTGATGCTGCCCCTAAGAGGTGGGCAGCACCCCTTGACCCCAGTCCACGTTCAGGCTGCCCGAGCGGGAACGGGTACGCTAACTCGCACCCGACTGTCACTTCAGGTGACCCCACGTCCAAGGGGACCCCTGACCCCCGGAGGATGGCCACCGGTCCTGGTGGTGGCCGGGCCCTAGCCTGCTCTGCTGCGGGCCCTTCCTCCAATCTGCCTCTCCGGAGGCGGCAACGGTATCCATCCCACAATATTATTTACAAACCCACCAGTTCGTGGGTGGCCTGCAAGTTCTCGGCCATGTCCATGAGCAGTTTTTCATGTGGGCGGTAAAAACACATAGAGTCCCTCTGGGGACAACTTGTCGGCCGGAATAATCACAGTAGATAATCAGATGATCTTTCGGATGATTAATGTCATTCACTCACATATTTAACGGTGCTGGGTGTCCCAACGGGGACAACTGTATGCAACGGTGAACCGCTGCCACTATTTGAGGTCGCACTCGTCCAGGACCTCCTCCAGCTCGATATTCGAACGGCTCGGTTGTGGAGGGGGCTGGGGTCGCATCTGCACACTGCGGATCTTCCTTTGCTTAACATCTAGGGCGAACCAGCCCCTCTCCCCGCAGTGGCGGGGGTAAGTTACCAAGTCGCCAGGCAATAGATCGCGACCTGGGTGGCCCGTGGGAAGGTGTGAGTTTACATTGCGGTGGGCCACAAACACTTCGGCCTCCAGGCCCGGCTCGTAGATGAAACCGAACCTCCTTCGCGCGTCAAACTGCCTGACTTGGCCTTCATACACCGGGCCCCGCACCCGAAAGGTGGCATGGCGGAGTGCATCCTTCTCCTTAATCACTTGCGCCATCACTTCGGCCCTCTGCTGCTCCCTGGCGGCAATCTCTCGGCCCAACTGGCTGGGCTCCCTATCCCAGTAAGGGGCGCTGGCATGCCCCTGCGCTCGGGTCGGGCCTCGCCGGACCGCGCCCACACCGGCCACAACTGGTACTTTCTTGTGGGGGTCCAGCGGTGACGTGGCCTGAACTGCGGCTTTTCAGTGGCGGCCCGGCGCAGCCTCGGCCAAGGCGTGGGGCTCAGGGATAGCTGGCCTCACCGGTTGGGCCTTCGGGCCCGCAGTGGCCGGTTCTTCCATGGCCGGGCGGACTGCCAGAGCCGGGACGGTCTCGGGTGCGGCCACTTCCGGGCCGACGGCTTCTCATCGCGGACGGCTACTTCCCGTGGGGTCTTCCATGGCAGCGGGAGGGATACAGGCCGTTCCCGAACAACTCCCCCAGGCCGGTCCTCTAGGGTGGACGGGTTGGATTCCGCTACCGATGTTGGGGGTAGCGGACCGAGCGGAGGGGCAACAGCAACCGGTACAGATGGTGGGGGAGGCAGGAGGGTGAGCGGGCATAGGCCAGGCCCCTCAGCCGCAGCGACCGGTCCTTCTCGGACACAGGGGCGTGGGTCGTTTACCCGCTCCTCCAACACTGCCTCCACCTCGCGTCTCCACACGGCCGCCGCCACTTCCTCCATCTCGGCCACCCAGCGCTCCATCAAGAACCGGACCTGGGTTTGAAGGCGGCAGCACATTTGTGCGGTCCGGGCTTCCACCCACGCCGCCATTCCTAGCGTGGGCTCGGGAATTTCGGCATCACCGGACGGGATGGACATGCTTGCTGGCAGACTTCCAAGAACCGGATATGTTTGCAGAGTCCTGGCGTCCCCACTTTTATAGCCCTCAGCTACATTAGGCAGACACACACCCGCCCCCCCCTTGGTTCTCTTCAGCACTCCCGCTTGTTGGGGGCGGGGCTTTGCTTTCGCGCCTTCCCTGCCCGGGAAGACGCTCGAGCGGGAGATTTTCGCGCCCAAGATGGCGGCGCTTCAAAATTTTCGATCGGATGCCACCAGCGGAGATCACAAGGCGCAATTCTACTGGTAAGTAGATGGGTTCAATCCTGTTCGTGATGCCAAGTTGTCACGGGCGGCGGGGAGCCGCTGCGTCGCTCGCTAATGCTCGGGTCCGGCGCTGCTGCGGCTGCTGCTTGGTGGCTCGAGCGGTGGGTCGGATCTGAGGACTTGAGCGGCGCTCCTCGCCCGTGAGTGAAAAGGGTGGTTGGTTTGGGGGATTTAGTCCGTGACGCCACCCACGGGTTGTGGTGAAGATGGGCACCACCGCTGCTGGTGACGGGGATCCCGGGAGCGATGGTAGGGAGCAGCTGGGATGTTGTTTTCCCCCCTCCATGGGTAGGGGTCGGTAGGTGAGGTGCAGGGTCGCAGGGACGGCGCGGCGCGGTGCCGGATGGCACGGGTGTACTCACTCAGCAAGAGATGCACAAAGTCTTCGGTAAACCAAACGGCTGGATGGACGGGTCCCGCAGCCGGCTGCAGTGTCTTTCCCCGGACAGGTGATGGCGGCTGTCTTTCCCTGCACCTTTGTGTACTGATTTGACTACGATGGATCCCCAACGGTAGTCCGCTCCCCGGTGTATGGATACTGGAGGAGCCCGTTTGCCCGCAGGCGCTGGCCCTTGGGTCTCTAGCCTTAGGCGGTAGCTGTATACCCTCACGGTGCAGACGGTTGCCTTCTAACGGGTCTTTGGCTCTTAGGAAACCCCTGGGGCTCCTGTCACACTTGGATTTGACTGTTGACGGTGACTCCAAGCCTAGTTGGGGTCCGATGGCCCTGCCTGTGTGTGCTGGCTTCACTTCGCTCCCCGGTCAGTACCAGCGAGCCGCCACCCGACCCCGGTCCTACAGTTCCGCGTCGATTCACCACTCCTGCAGACGGCCACCACCGTCTGCCAACCTTGCTGTCAGTGCCTGGGCCACAAACCCAGACACTCTCCACTTCACTCTTCTCACTTCAACCTCCAGGACAAATCTGTCACTTTTCCCGCCTCCAGGCCTGTGAGCTCCTCGGTGGGCGGAGCCAACCTCTTGGCTCCACCCCACCTGGTGTGGACATCAGACCCTGGAGGGAGGCAACAAGGGTTTTGTGTTTGACTAATGTTACTGTCTAGTGGGGGTGGGGGTGTGTGTGTGTTACCTGTAACGACATGGCTAGTCCAGGGCGCCACACAGTCACACTCCTCCTTTTCCTGCCCTGACAGCACAGTTATCAGGTATCTGAGTTTTATCATCCTCACCTCCACCCCGGGGGTTAACAATTGGTGATATAGTTCTAAATTCTGGTCGGACCCTACTTCATCTGACCTACATCATACTGACAAAGATTTTGGGCATCGGTGCAGTTGCTTTCCTCTTCTTGAGTCTATGAATCTTTAAAGCAGACGTCTGATGCCCTGGAATAAAATGTGTGAAAAGCTCTGCAGACTCGCCCATCATTTGTGGTTCCCCACAGTCAGTTGGTAGGTTGGAGAGTTGTGACATGGGGTAAACAAAGGTAGTTGGGGTGCCACCTCTGAGGACTGTACTGTGTGTGTTGTTAAAGTAGAAGAAGAGGAGAAGGGGCCAGTTCATGCAGCATTTGCCATCCACTGTAGCACATGATTTTCTGGCCCTCATCTACAAGTCGTATCGCTGCGTGCCTGCCAAAGAAAGGGAGGCGAGTTGCCTGTCCAGTAACAGAAGTTGGCTGTTGCTTTAGCTGGGACAAGCCAGTGTTAGTTCAGTAGAACTTTCAGTAACATAGTAACATTAGTGTCTACCCCATGTACATTTCCAACACCACGCCTATTACCCCATCAACCACGACCATAGTATTTCCCACTCATGCTTGATGTACCCTTCCTGTTTTTTAACCAGCTCTTTCACAACCCCAGGCCGACACCTTTCACTAAATTAGCAATGACTATTTAGATAATGAAATGGCAACTTGTAGCTGGACCACAAATTTTACAATCTTTATTGAGATGATGAAATGGAAATTTTTACCTGGACCTCAGATTTTGGATTCTTTATTTAGATGATTAAATGCCAATTTTTGCTTGGACTACAGATTTTACAATTAGGGATGATCGAATACCAAAATATCTGACTTTGCAAATATCCGACGAATAGGTCACTGCTATTCGACAATTTGCGAATACTCGATGCGCAATGTAAGTCTATAGGTAACCCGAATAGCTTCACGTTGGACCTAACAGCGAGCTGTGGTGACTGAGGAAAAGGCTGAAATGGATGGGAAAAGGCTAAAACAGTATGGGGACAGCCTGTAGAAGGTGCCTGACTGCATTTCTGGTGTCTTGGAATAATCTGCTCAAAGCAGCACGCGGCTTTTATGTAGTTACCAGAACAGCTCTCAAAGCAAAGTAAAAGAGGGGAAATTCATAAGAAACAGTTTGTAGTGCCCAATCACTTTAATAAAACGTCAAATAAAGCCCCGACCTCAAAAAAACAACTTTAGCATATGTTCACACGTTTCATTACATTTTTCTCCCTTTTTTGATTAGAATTGGCTCTAACTTATACATTATATTGGTGTCTGTCTCGCACTTCCTTTTTTGGCACATATTTGACAGCACTTTAAAAGGTCAGCTACAATGTGCCTGTTGGGATGTTGTCCTTGCCCTCCTCCTCCACCAACACCACCGGCTCCAGTGGCCCTCTAATCAAATGTAGAAAGGGCCACTGGCTGTTCTCAAATCTCAGACTTCATAGGGCCCTCAGGTGGGCTCTGTAAGATACATTGGGGAGGGACGGCAGTCATTTATAGTTTTCTGCATCCCCTATGTCATTAGTGTGAAAGTTGGAATACGTACTACATAACACTTTACAGTGCTATTGCCAATGTGGCCATTTGGGTGTTGGCCTTGCCCCCCTCCTCCTCCTCCACCAACACCACCGGCTCCAGTAACCCTCTATTCAAATTCTATTTATATAACCCATCCTTAAAAAGCCCTCTCTTGACCCATCCTCTGTGTTTAGTTACCGCCCCATATCCCTTCTCCCCTATGCCTCAAAACTACTGGAACAGCATATCCATCTTGAACTGTCCTAATACCTCTCCTCCTGCTCCCTCTTTGACCAGCTACAATCTGGCTTCCGACTGCAATACTCTACTGAAACTGCCCTAACTAAAGTCACCAATGACCTACTAACTGCCAAAGCCAAGCGACACTACTCTGTCCTCCTCCCCCTGGACCTGTCCTCTGCCTTTGACACAGTAAATCACTCCCTCCTATTACAGATTCTCTCCTCTCTGGGCATTACAGAATTGGCCATATCTTGGATCTCTTCATACCTAACCGACCGAACTTTCAGCAACTCCCACTCACACCACCTCCTCATCCCACCCTCTATCCGTTGGTGTCCCCCAAGGTTCAGTTCTTGGACCCCTGCTGTTCTCAATCTACACCTTCGGCCTGGGACAGCTCATAGAGTCCCACGGCTTTCAGTATCATCTCTATGCTGATGATACTCAGATCTACCTCTCTGGACCTGACATTACTTCCTTGCTAACCAAAATCCCACAATGTCTGTCTGCTATTTCATCCTACTTCTCTGCACGATTCCTAAAGCTTAACATGGATAAAACAGAATTCTTTGTCTTTCCTCCTCCTCATTCAACTCCTTCACCAAACCTATCAAAGTTGATGGCTGCGCCCTCTCCCCAGTCTCACAAGCTCGTGGCCTTGGAGTAACCCTCGACTCTGCTCTATCCTTCAAGCCACAAATCCAAGCCCTCTTTACCTCATGCCGACTACAACTCAAAAATATCTCCTGGATCCGTGCTTTTCTTAACCAAGAATCAGCAAAATCATTAATACATGCCCTCAACATCTCCCGCCTAAACTACTGCAACCTCCTGCTCTCTGACCTCCCTTGCAACACTCTTGCACCCCTCCAATCTATCCTGAACTCTGCAGCCCACTTAATCCACATCTCCCCTCTCTATTCCCTAGCCTCACAACTCTACTAATCCCTTCACTGGCTTCCCATTGCCCAAAGACTCCAGTTCAAAACATTAACCATGACCTACAAAGCCATCCACAACCTGTCTCCTCCTTACATCTGTGACCCAGTCTCCCGGTACCTACCTGCACGCAACCACAAATCCTCACAAGATCTCCTTCTCTACTCCTCTCTTATCTCCTCTTCCCACAATCGCATACAATATTTTTCCCATGCCTCCCCCATACTCTGGAACGCCCTACCCCAGCATATCAGACTGTCTCCTACCTTGAAAAGGTTCAAGAGGAACCTGAAGACCCACCTCTTCCGACAAGCCTATAACCTACAATAACCCTCAGTTTAGTACACCACTGCGCAATCAGCTCTGTCCTCACCTAATGTACCCTTACCCATTCCCTGTTGACTGTGAGCCCTCGCGGGCAGGGTCCTCTCTTCTCTTATACCAGTCTGTTTTGTACTATTAATGATTGTTGTACTAGTTTTTATGTATACCCTTTTTCACTTGTAAAGCGCCATGGAATTAATGGCATTATAATTAGAGATGAGCGAACCAGCCAAGGTTCGGCTCGAGTTCGGTTCGTCGAACGGAGGTCTCGTTCGAGTTCAGTTCGGCGAACGTTCGACGAACCGAACTCGAACCAATAGGAAATAATGGGAGGCAATCACAAACACATAAAAACGCATTATAAATGTACACATACAGGTAATAAACATTGCCATAACACTTACCGGTCCCCGTGATCCCTCCTGCACTCTGTTTCCTGCCGCTATTCCATCCAATGATCGCTGAATCCTCCCGGTAACCAGCACTGCCAGCAGTGATGCAGGACCTATCGTGACGTCAAAATAGCCATGTGACCAGTCACGTGGCTATTATCTCATTGGCTACAGACTGGTCACATGACTATGACGCGTCATGTAGGACCTGTCATTGCACTCTCCGGTACACGGTGCACATTTGTGTATCGCCGTGTACCGGCGACATGCTCTAGCACACGGTCGACTACCCGTTCCGTTAGGGACCGGCTGACACAGCCGGTCATTAACGGTGATCACCGTTGCCATAGCAACGCAGTTAGCGGTGACGTCACCGCTAACCGCGGCTCCGGGAATCACATGATCGGACCCCTATTGCTATGGTAACCCATCTGTCAGCGTTACCGCTGGTACCGCTAACAGCCAGCCGGAGTGAAGGCTTCACGCTGCTTCCCGTGCAGCCTTCACGGAGTGAAGGCTGCACGGGAAGCAGCGTCTTCCCCCATGCAGCAGTGATGGAGCAGAGCTGCATTTGTTGAACGAGAAAGACAGAAGACCATGGATCGTGGAGGGCTGACAGAGGGTAATAAAGATGGAGTCTCTAATGTGTCTGTGTATTTATTTCTATTAAAGTATTTTTTCTCTGTGTGGTGTTTTTTTTTAACCCTTTATTGGAGATTCTTAATGGCCGGGTCAAACGTGCCTGACATTAAGAATCTCTGGCTTAATACTGGCTAGTAAAACAAAGCCAGTATTAACTCATGATTACCCAACAAGCCACCCGGCTCCAGGGCTGTTGGAAGAGTTGGATACAGCGCCAGATGATGGCGCTTCTATGAGAGCGCCATTTTCTGGGGTGGCTGCGGACTGCAATTCACAGCAGAGGCGCCCAGAAACCTCGGGCTAACCTGTGCTGCGGATTCCAATCCCCAGCTGCCTAGTTGTACCTGGCTGGACACAAAAATGGGGCGAAGCCCACGTCATTTGTTTTTTAATTATTTCATCAAATAAGTGAAATAATTAAAAAAATCGGGCTTCCCTATATTTTTGGTTCCCAGTCGGGTACAAATAGGCAACTGGGGGTTGGAGGCAGCCCGTGGCTACCTGCTGTACCTGGCTAGCATACAAAAATATGGCGAAGCCCACGTCATTTTTTTGGTGGGCAAAAAACTTCTGCATACAGTCCTGGATGGAGTATGCTGAGCCTTGTAGTTCTGCAGCTGCTGTCTGCTCTTCTCCATACAGACAGACAGCAGCTGCAGAACTACAAGGCTCAGCATACTCCATCCAGGACTGTATGCAGAAGTTTTTTGCCCCCTGAAAAAATTATGTGGGCTTCGCTATATTTTTGTATGCTAGCCAGGTACAGCAGGCAGGTATGGCTGCCCCCAACCCCCAGTTGCCTATTTGTACCCGGCTGGGAACCAAAAATAAAGGGAAGCCCTTTTTTTATTATTTCATGAATTTCCTGAAATTTTTAGAAAACAAATGACGTAGGCTTCGCACCATTTTTGTGTCCAGCCAGGTACAACTAGGCAGCTGGGGATTGGAATCCGCAGCAGAGGTTGGCCTGAGCTTTCTGGGCCCCACTGCTGCGAATTGCAGTCTGCAGCCACCTCAGAAAATGGCACTTTCATAGAAGCGCCATCTTCTGGCGCTGTATCCAACTCTTCCAGCACCTGCCTGTTGTACCTGGCTAGCATAAAAAAATATGGCGAAGCTCACGGCCTGTTTTTGTAGTTTTTTGGCAAAAAAAATAAAAAATGCTTCCCTGGATTTTCAATTGCCAGTGAAGGTAACACCAAGCAGTGGGGGTTAGCAGCCAGTAAGCTGCTTGGATTACCCTTAGCTAGCAATACAAAAAATGCAGCGGGAGCCCATATATATTTTTTTTTAATTATTTATTTAAATAACTAAAAACAAAATGGGCTTCCCTGTATTTTGATTGCTGGACATCACAGTGCTGTAAAAATAAATCTTTAAAAAAAATGACGTAGCGCTCCGCGGTATTTTTGATTCTCAGCGCAGATAAAACAGACAGCTATGGGTTGCCACCCCCATCTGCCTGCCGTTACCTTGGTTGGCAATCAAAATACAGGGAAGCCCATTCATTTTTTCTATTTAAAAAATAGTTAAAAAAAAAATGACGTTGGGTCCCCCCATTTTTGATAGCCAGCTAGGGTAAAGCAGACGGCTGTAGCCTGAAAACCACAGCTGGCAGCTTTACCGTGGTTGGGGATCCAATGTGGAGGTCCCCCCAGGCTCTTTTTTTATAATTATTTTATAAATATTAATAATTACACAAAAAAAGTAGGGCCCCCTCCCAAATTGGCTCACCAGCCAAGGTAAAGCGGACAGCTGTGGTCTGGTATTCTCAGGGTGGGAAGGTCCATAGTTATTGGGCCTTCACAGCCTAAAAATAGCAGGCCGCAGGCACCCCAGACGTGGCGCATCCACTAGATGCGCCAATCCTGGCGCTTCACCCCAGCTCATCCCGTGCCCTGGTGCAGTGGCAAACGGGGTAATAAATCGGGTTGATACTAGCTGTAAAGTCACCTGAGATCAAGCCCAGCAGTTTGTGATGTCATGGCGTCTATTAGATACCCAACATCATAAACTGTCAGTACTAACAAAAAAGAAATCGACAAAAGAAATTTATTTGAAAAAACAGTCCCCAAAACATTTCCTCTTTCACCAATTTATTGTAAGAAAAAAAATAAAGGGGTCCCACGACGACTCTGGACCGTCTAGAATATGGGGGGGAGACACTCAGGGAACGTATCCCCCATTTTCTAGGAGTGCAGACCCTTCATGTGAGGAGTGTGGGTGCAATGAATCTGCACTCACTCTCCCCGGGTCCACAGCAGCAGAGTCCATGTCGTAATGGTTGCTACCAAAGCTGCAATGCCCTGCTCATGAGGTAAGGGCATGCCTAATCAGGAGAACTATTTTACATTTCCAAATATTGGTATTTGCTGATATTATTGCTATTCCACCTACTATATATTGGGGATAGGATCTTGGAGATGGAATACCCCTTTAATTCCAGTTATCCAGCTGAATGAATACTTAACAACAGAGTTCGCTATTTAGATGTGTTTTCTTGTGGCGTATAACGGACTCTCATGTTTGGTAGTCGTTCAGCAGGGAAACTATAAAAGCAAATCCCTCCATTTGGAAATGTAGCATATAGCTCTCCTGATCAATTATGTTCCTTACCTCATGAGCAGGGCATTGCAGTAATAATAATAATTTATTCATTTATATAGCGTTATTAATTCCATAGCGCTGTATGTCTTTGGAGTGTGGGAGGAAACCGGAGTAAACCCACGCAAACACAGGGAGAACATACAAACTCCTTGCAGATGGTGTCCTTGGTGATAATTGAACCCAGGACCTCAGCGCTGCAAGACTGCAGTGTTAACCACTGAGCCACCGTGCCGCCCATTTAGCTTACAGATGCATAACCACCACTCACTGTGTCTGAACACAGGAAGCTGAGCTGACAGCCGCTCTGTGCATGCGGAAGCGTCTATTGTGAAGGAGAGGGCCATGGGGGGATTAACGCTGCACAGGTACCATGGGACACCGGGGAACACCGGTGGGGTTATAGGGGGTGACCTGGCAGGGCCTGGGGAGGAGTTTTCTGTCGCATGTGTCATGGCACATGCGACAGAAAACAGAGGAGTAGGATGAATGCGGCTGGCGCAATGCTGTGCGCGTGGCCATCTTGGATTTCTGGGAGGGCATCAGGGGGGGCACTTTGGCGACACCGGGGGACCGGAGGGGACCGGGGAGGAGAATTATCATGTTTGTTCATGCCAGATGGGAGATAAATAATTTTTTACCGGCGCTGTCATTTACTGTAACGTGATCATCGGTATACGGTGTATACCTGTGATCAAGTGAGCGGGGACCGGAAAAACCGTCCTGAATCATGATCTCCAGGGTCTCAGCTAGCCCTGAAACCCCGGAGATTTTCTGACGCTGGGGGGCGTTATTCACTTATTTCTGCCTGCTGTTTATAAACGGCAGATCAGAATAAGGCTACATTCACACGACCGATCCATTTTTGTGGTCTGCAAAAAACAGTCCGTTTTTTTTCACGGGTGCATCCGTGTGGCATCCGTTTCCGTTCCGTATACGGCCCGTATGTCATCTGTTTGTCATCCGTGTGCCTTCCGTTTTTTTTGTGTACTGCAAAAAAACTGAAGGAGGGAAAATACATAAATTTACCCAGGATCCATAGCTTCAACCTACATGAGGCGGTCACATGTTCACTCCAGTGCCATTTTCTACTGCTTTTCACAGCGTAGAGCGCTCTGGTGATTTTCCTGTGCTTGTACACTTCATATCAGTCTTTTCTGTCATTACAATGGCAGAAAGACACATAATGTCCCACTCTCCTGCATTTTGTAATTTTGCACCCTTTGGTGCCTTTCATGTGGCATTAAGGGGTGCTTAGCTTTGTATTTAGCCAAAAAAATGAAAAAAAAAAATGACCTAGAGTTCCCCCTATTTTTGTAGCCAGCTAGGGTAAAGCAGACAGCTGCAGCCTGCAGACCACAGCTGGCAGCCTCACCTTGGCTGGTAATCCAAAACTGAGGGCACCCCACGCTGTTATTTTAAATTAAATAAATAATTTAAAAAAAAAACACGTAGGGGTCCCCCCAAAATTGGATCACCAGCCAAGGTAAAGCAGACAGCTGGGGTCTGATATTCTCAGACTAGGGAGGTCCTTGGATATTGGACTCTCCCCAGCCTAAAAATAGCAGGCCGCAGCCGCCCCAGAAGTGGCGCATCCATTAGATGCGCCAATCCTGGTGCTTCGCCCCAGCTCATCCCGTGCCCTGGTGCGGTGGCAAACGGGGTAATATATGGGGTTAATACCAGATGTGTAATGTCACCTGGCATCAAGCCCTGGGGTTGGTGAGGTCAGGCGTCTATCAGATACCCGACATCACCAACCCAGTCAGTAATAAAAAACAATAGACGACAAACACATTTTTATTTGAAAAAACACTCCCCAATACATTCCCTCTTTAACCAATTTATTAGAAAGAAAAACAAATCCAGGTCTGGTGTAATCCAAGGGGTTGCCATGACGATCCACAGTGTCCCAGTCAATGAAGAGCAGGATGTTCGCCATTGGCTGGGAGAGCAGTGCAGTGACCTGAGCTAACATCAATGGGTCAGCCCAGGTCACTGTAGGGGATGACAAGTGCTGCTGTCAGCGAGGTACATTACCTGCGCTGATTTCCTGCACTGCTGACAGCACCTGTCACTGAGTTCAATGACTGCCACCTTCACAGCCAAGTATCGCGAGAGGCCCGTGATGTCACCGCTAGTCAGTCTCGGGTCGGAAGCGAGAGAAGGTGATGTGACAAGCGGCGGCCATGGAGGACAGTGACAGCGCTGAGGTCGGGACTTCATCACCGCAGGTAAGCCGAGTGGGACCATGTGTGCAGAGTTGCAGGAGGACGTCAGTGTCGTGGACTGCATGGCTGGGGACGTGTGTGTGTGTGAGTGTGTGTATGTGTGCATGCCGCGTGCAGGAGGGGGCGGAGTGAGCTGAGCGGAGAAGTGTGGGCTTCCTGCAGGTAACTAGGATAAACATCGGGTTACTAACCAAAGTGCTTTGCTTGGATACCCGATGTTTATCTTGGTTACCAGCTTCTGGCAGGCTGCCAGCGATGGCTCCTGCACACTGTAGCTGTAAAAAGCCCTGCTTTTTGCTGCTAGAACCGTTCTCGAACGTATCTAGAACTATCGAGCTTTAGCAAAAAGCTCAAGTTCTAGTTCAATCTAGAACAGCCCCCAAAATCACTCGAGCCGCGAACTGGAGAACCTCGAACCGCGAACCGAGCTCAACTCTAGTTATAATAATAAATAATAATAATAGTTCAGTAATGTCTGTTTTATGGACAAATGAACACCACGCTGGGCCAACGAAGCTGATGTCGTTTATGATGTTTGCATCTGTCCAAAAGCAGGTTGGGAGCAGGAGGCAACATCGCCTTCTTCCTAGACCGCAGTTTATGAAGCATGCAGCACCGTGGAAGTGGCAGTTGTTTCACTCTGAAACTCAGGCTTTATTCCACTAGCTAACACCGAGGATTTAAAAAAAATCAGTTTGCCCAGGAGGAATGGTTCAGACACTATGGAGCACAGCATCAGAAGGTACTCCAAACTGCTTTTTTTTGTTAAAATTGGGAGGATTTGCAACACTGCATAACAAGCTAAGGAGTTAAAAAAAATTCTGATTCCGCAGGGGGCCATATGTAACACACCGTGGAGCACAGCATCAAAAAAGAACACGAATATAGACTGCATGACCAATTGTTGTAAACAGTGTAGCCTCGACAGTGGTTGCATTTGTGCCAGTGCATAATGTTCAAAGGCTTGAAAAATATTGCCCTGGGTGATTGGGCCGAACAATTAAATCGCAGCAGCATAATAAGTTAGATTAGTCATGCGGTCTCATTAAATGATAGAGGACAAAATAGTCTTGAATGAGAAACAATGGAACTTATTTGAATTTAAGAAATCCAAATTTTGGGGCTACACTTATTATTGGGTCTTGTTAAGAGGTGGCCTGAGATACTCTGGATCAATCCATCTATGGTTAATTTTGATCATCGTCAAACTGTCTGCATTTTCCGTGGATAGTCGTGTGCGAGTATCTGTTATTATTGTCCCCGCTGAGCTGAAAACACCTCAGAGAACACACTTGCAACAGGGCAAGCTAGCACTTCCAAAGCGTATAAGGCGAGGTCTGGCCAAGTGTTGAGCTTAGAAACCCAATAGTTAAAGGGAACTGTAGACTCTGAAAGCACGCTGATATGGTCACCTACATAGCCCCTTACTATCTTACTTAAGTATTCCCTCCTTGTTATAGTTGCCCCAACCGGTATCTGATTTGAAGTTGACTGTTTGTGGAAAATGGACCGGTTTTTGGCACATTAGTCCCCCGTCTATGTTGCTCCTACTATGCGTAACCCTCTCTTGTAATCCTGTTGCGTGAGATGACATGCTACCTCTGATGCCAACATTAGTCATGAGAAAGGCAGTATGACATGAACTGTGCCATGAGTGCCACACTCCGAACTGGAAACCTTTGTGTATCACTGCTAAGAATAAACTCTGTCTCCCTAAACCTCCTCTCCTCCTCAGTCTGTCTCTCCTCCTCCTGCTCCTCCTCAGGCCATCCATGCTGGACAGCCATGAAGCTTGGGTTGTCAATCCCTTGGTTACTAACTTCAAAGCATTCCTGTTCTTCATCATCCTCCTCATGATGCTGAGCAAAGGTGGTACAGTAATCAAAATTCTCTAGTACCTGACAAATGTCTGCAATCCACACCCACTCTGCAGTACTTATGTCTGGCAGCTGTGTCTGACAGGCATGTTCCAGCTGGAATTGGGATACTGCCCTCTGCTGCTCATAGATCCTGGCCCACATATGATAGGTTAAATTCCATCTAGTAGGGAGGTCACATATTAATCTGTGATGAGGCAAGTGTAAGCGCTGCTGCAGCACTGCCAGGCCAGCAAAAGAGGGAGATAAATTGCGGAAATGGGTGCTAATACATTGTACCTTAGTAAGTAGGTCTGGTATCACAGGGTATTTTTTAAGAAAGTGCTGAACTACTAAATTTACAATGTGGGCCATACAAGGAACGTGTACACGGTTTCCAAGACCATTATCGCACACTACCATCCCTGGACGTAGGTCCCACGGTGCAAGCCACTCATCTGTCTGCTCAGTTATTTTTTCAAGAGCTCAGGTGCCGTGTGCAATTTGTCACTTATACAGATGAGCTTCAGTTGAGCGTGTTGCCGCTTAGCCAAGGCAGTGCTGCCAATATCCCAGCTGGGGAATGATGTCGATGGTTGGACACCGGCGGAAGTTTAGGAGGATGCACAGGAGCCAGATGACGAGTAGGAGGAGGAGGGAGTTGTTGCTGTGTAAGAAGCTACTGAAAATGTGATTGAAGTGGGGCCCGCTATTCTGGGTGTGGGAATTATATGGGATGTTGCCGGCTCAGACTCTCCCCCTTTCCAAATTTCTCATTGTTGCACCTCTTAGCACCCCTTTGTTTATAATCGTCAAACACTTGTGGTGCGCTCCTCCCCTTTCTTAGATGCTATTCTGGATGTGGGAATTACATAAAATGTTGCCGGCTCGGACTCGGTACCAGCCGCCACCAGGTTAACCAGTGTGCCGTCAATGAGATGTAGCGTCCCTGTCCACTTCCGCTTGTCCACGTGTCTGTGATTAAGTGGAACTTCTCTTATGGCATTGGTAAGAGCCCGTTTGATGTTTACGGACACGTGATTGTGGAGCGCTGGGACGGCACAACGAGCAAGATAGTGGTGGCTCAGCATAGAGTACCAATGTTCTGCCAACACCAAAAGGTCGCGGAAAGCCTCTGTTCCCACAAGCCGATATGGCAACATCTCAAGGGCTATCAATCGTGCAATGTGTGCAATTATGGTTTCTGCCCTTGGGTGTGTAACAAGGTATTTTTACTTCTTTTCAAAGGTCTGTGGTATGAACAACTGAACGGAACGCTGGGACACTGAAGCGGATGTGATCGATGATGATTGAGTGTGGCCAACATCAGGTTGGGAGAAGGAGGCATCAGCGGCACCTTCTTGCACATGACATTGGGAAGCAGGCAGCTCAGGGGAAGTGGCAGTGTTTTGAGTCTGGAAATCGTGTTTTTTACCTAGAGCTGCCAACCACCTAGTGGTGTGCTTGGCTAACATATGGTTTCTCAGGATGGAAGTGCCCAAGCTGGAAGTATTTCTGCCTCTGCTAAGCTTGGTCTGACAGATTTGACAAATGTCAACCGTTTGGTCCGAAGGACTAATGGAAAAAAACTCCCACACAATTGCAGAACGAACCCTTGGACTCTGAGATGGCACAGGTGGTGTCATGTGCACAGTTTGTTGACTTCTGGCAGTGGTCGAAACCCTATCTCTTACAGCCTTTTTGCGGACTATAGGTACATGATCCTCTTCGCTGCTGCTCTCGCAATCCATGCCACCTGTCCATGATGGATTATCGACCAGTTCGTTTTCACATTCCTGAAGGTCAACATCTTCGGTAATGGAGGTTACAGGCTGACCTGAGGGCAATTGTGTCTCATCATCCTCAAACATTTCCACCTGTTTGCTCAGCATGTCACGGCCAACAACATGGCTTTCTTCTGGCCTTGGGTGCTCAAAGATCTGTGCATCACTGCACACCACGGCCTCACGTGAGTTGGTGGTGTTGCGTAGTGAGAGGCAAGAAAGGTCAAAGAGTCCTGTAAAGAGTTCCTCAGAGTAACCTGTTTCCATAGAATACGGAAGTTGTGAGGAAGGAGGACCAGACTGACGATTCGATGGCCCAGCCTCTGGGCTATTCAAGTCTGTCTGTGTGGACCCTTGGGATTTGCTACTCAACAAGTAACTGGAGGCATTTTCTGCTAGCCAACTCATTATCTGTTCGCACTGTTCAGGGTGCAATAGTGGTTTCCCACGTGGAACAGCAAATTGGGATAGGAAGGCAGAGATAGATAAACCAGGAACCTTTTCCTTTGGCTTGGTCACACTGCTTGGGCGACCACCACTGTCACTACCACCTCGTCTACGGCCCTTACCGCCTCTTTTTCCTATTTTTTGGGTTTGATTATTTGAAGGTGAACACTGTAACGTGACCTTTTGTACAGGCAGTAGAACACTTATGCCGGGTTGGTAAACTTGTGTCAATAGTTTCCCACGATAGCTGTTTCTGTAAGTCTAAAAACTAAAAGGTACCTTTATTGGACAAAGTACCACTTGGAGGAGTCGACAAAGATGTTGTGAATGTATTTCAGCCGCAAAAGAAAACAGGGTTTGACAACACTTTTATTTTAGTATTGGTTTTTGGCACTCAGACTGTGTTTTAGTAGCAGCAGGCCACTATGTAGGTTCTGTAAGATAGGAAGCGAACATCAGGATGCTAGGTTGATGCTATGACGGTATTTGCTTCAGGCAGAGGTAGAGCCACTGACATCGACTATAAATTAAAAATTTGTAACACTGACACTCTATTTTAGTAGCAGCAGACCACTAGCTAGGTTCTGTAGAGGCAAACACCATGATGTTAGGCTGGTGCTATGACAATATTTGCCTTCAGGCAGAACTACAGGCTGTGACAGCAATTTTTGGGGGGGGGTTTTTACACTTGCACTAGGTTTTTTTAGCAGTAGGGTACGATGGAGTTTATGTACGCTATGAAGCCAACACAAGGACGCAACTGTGCTGGTATGAATTGAGATGGTGGCTGACAGGTACTACACTTCACCTGAGCCTGTTGTTTTGGAAATTTTGGGACCTTTTTTAGGAATTTGCAATACCTATCCCTAGTTGACACAAGGGATGTAGCACTGCTGGGATTGTTGATTAATTAGTAGCAGATGTCAGGACAGCTTTAAATCTCTCCCTGACTCTGAAAAAGATCTCCCTATATCAGACACTGCACTAACATACTGCATGCAGCACTAATAAGAGTATTTTTTTTTTTCTTAAAGATTGATCGTTCTCACCTAACAAAGCACTGTACTAGCACTGGCCCTATAGCTGGGTCCGCATTCACTGTTTTGCGGTCTGGCGACTTATGGAGCTGCTAGCAACTACTGACTACTGGCTTCAGCCCTTAGAAGGACTATTTAGGAGTTTGCAGCATGAACGCTATCACTTACAAGGCACTGCACTGTTACTGGCCCTATAGGTGGATCCACAATCACAGATTTGCGGTCTGGCGATTTATGGAGCTGCTAGCAGCTACTGACTACTGGCTTCAGTCCTTAGAACAGGGGTGGGGAACCTTTTTTCAGCCGGGAGCCATTTGGAAATTTCTACCAACCTTTGGGGGCCGCACAAAATTATCAATGTGAAAATGACCCGGCTATATTTGGTCAAACAATTAACTCACCCCTACTGTGGCGGCTGGAGCTGCTTCTCTTTGGTGCGGCTGTGATGTTTGGTGATATTCATCATGTTTCTTCTTATAGCTGCTTTTTAATTTTTATCTGAGTCTGGAGCGCAGTCAACTCTTTGTGATAAGCATGGTAAATCATATACACCACATAACAGATGCTGTATATACATCACAGGAGACACTGGAGGCACATATATCACTGAGGGCATATACATCACTTAGAAGACACTGGTACTGCTATATATACATCACAGGAGACACTGGTGGCACATACATCATACAAGGGGCTGGGGACATGTATATGCCACCAGCCCCTCCTGTGATGTATATGCCCCCAACCACTCTTGTGATGTATATGCTACCCGCCCCTCCTGTGATGTACAAGTCACAGGAGATGCTGGGGGCATACACATCCCAGGAGATGCTGGGAGCACATAATCACAGGAAACACTGGGGACATGCACATCACAAGAGATGCTGGGGGCATAAGCAACACAGGAGACGCTGGGGCGCAGGCACCACTAAAGAGGGGCTGGGGCGCAGGCACCACAAAAGAGGGGATGGGGCGCAGGCACCACAAAAGAGGGGCTGAGCGCAGGCACCACAAAAGAGGGGCTGGGCGCAGGCACCACAAAAGAGAGGCTGGGGCGCAGGCACCACAAAAGAGGGGCTGGGGCGCAGGCTCCACAAAAGAGGGGCTGGGCGCAGGCACCACAAAAGAGGGGCTGGGGCACAGGCACCACAAAAGAGGGGCTGGGCGCAGGCACCACAAAAGAGGGGCTGGGGCACAGGCACCACTAAAGAGGGGCTGGGCGCAGGCACCACAAAAGAGGGGCTGGGCACAGGCACCACAAAAGAGGGGCTGGGTGCAGGCACCACAAAAGAGGGGCTGGGTGCAGGCACCACAAAAGAGGGGCTGGGCACAGGCACCACAAAAGAGGGGCTGGGCGCAGGCACCACTAGGGGAATGGGCACAGATATCACTTGCGGAGCCCTATCATCACTGAGGGGGAGGAAGGACACACTAACCTGGGGTAATACAGAGCATTGGGGGGCACACTGAGGGTTGCACGCAACTGTGTGGGGAGGGGGCCACAAAGCACTCACTGGACGGGGGAACACAACAGCAGAGGACTGGTGCTGGACACACAGTAATGCCGGACTCACACAGCACAGGAGATCAGGTGCCAGACATGCAGCTCCCGAGGCTAGAAGGCGGGCACACAGCTCCCGAGGCTAGAGGGCGGGCACACAGCTGCTGAGGCTAGAGGGCGGGCACACAGCTGCCGAGGCTAGAAGGCGGGCACACAGCTCCCAAGGCTAGAGGGCGGGCACACAGCTGCCGAGGCTAGAGGGCGGGCACACAGCTCCCGAGGTTAGAGGGCGTGCACACGGCTCAGGAAGGCAGAGGGCAGGCAACGCAGAGCACTAAACCTGCCCACAATTAGTCCTTGGTGAGCAGCACACCAGTGCATGTGCAGATTTAAAGGGACGGTGCCCCGCAAGACGGCGGTGGCGGCTCGAGCACTGCAGCCCCCGGGAATCTGCCCGGGGGCCACAGAAAAGGTCATGGCGGGCCGTATACAGCCCGCGGGCCGGAGGGTCCCCACCCCTGCCTTAGAAGGACTATTTAGGAGTTTGCAGCATGAACGCTATCACTTACAAGGCTCTGCACTGTCACTGGCCCTATAGCTGGATCCACAATCACAGATTTGCGGTCTGGCAATTTATGGAGCTGCTAGCAGCTAATGGACACTGTCTTCGGCCCTTAGAAGGACTATTCATTAGTTGGCTCTACTAACGCTCTCCCGCACACAATATAGTCTATCTACACCGCCAGCTCCCTATGACTGTCTGTTCACAAAATGGCCGCTGGCTTATATAGCCCCTATGACGCTGTGCAGCAAAGCCAATCACAGTAACACCACAACAAAGATGGCTGTGGCGTTACTGTGAGGGCAAGCAATATCAGATGTGTTCATTGGCTGGAAAACAGGTGCCAGAAAGTCAGAAATGAAAATGAAAGTATAGGAGCGGATGCTGTTTTATTCGTCGGATACCGAATGGTGCGAAAATCCTGTTATCCGTCGGATACCGAATAGTGGTGAATACATTTGCTCATCCCTATTTACAATCTCATATAAATGATGAAATATATTTTTTTTTCCTGTTTCTCAGTTTTTGCAATCTGTATTTAGATAATGAAATGGCAATTTTTAGCTGGACCTCAGACTTTGCACTATTAAGATGCTGAAATAGCAATTTTAAGCTAAACCACAGATTTTTGCATTATTAAGATGATCATATAGCAATTTTGGTCTGGAGCACAGATTTTGCACTTTTTTGATGCTGAAATAGCAATTTTGAGGTGGAACACAGGTTTATTGTATTCAGATGATGAAATAGAAATTTTTGGCTGGAGCACAGATTTTGCACTGTTTGAAGGATGAAATAACAACTTTTAGCTGGACCCCAGATTTTGCCCTATTTAGATGATGAATAAGCAATTTCTAGCTGGACCACACAATTACCATTATTTAGATGATTAAATGGCAATTTTTGGCTATGTCGTGGGCGGGCACAGACACGGCAGGGGGGGCTGTTCGAGGCGCTCAGATCAGGGATCGTGACTGTGGCTCGTCAGCAGCCCGCCGCCCCACATCTGAATAAAGTGGTTATTTACAGGGGAGAGAGTTTGTCAGTTACGCCACCCATGGGTTGCGGTGATGGTTGGTGGAACCGCCGCTGCCTTGGTATGGGGTGCCTGGGGCTGATGGAGCAGAGCAGCAGGATGGAATCCCCTCCATGGGTAGGGGAGGTGTTGTCCCAGGGCCCAGGTGTGGGTGGAGTGGAGTACTGGGGCGCAGTCTGCGGGGATGGACCGGGTGATACCGGTGTACTCACTATTTGAATAAAGTCACACAGAGTCCAAGTAGTAAACCAAATGCCGGATACCAGTAGCCTCTGGAGGGGTGTGCTCGGGTCCCGCACACTGGTAGACAAGACAGGGGCCTTTCCTCCTGAACTTCTGTGTTGTTGTCTTGTGTGTTGACTAGTCCGCATGAAACGGGAAAAGTCCACTCCCGGTGTCTTTGCTGTGGGAGCTTTCACCTGCGAGAACTGACCCTTGGGATTTTTGCAGGCACTTGCAGATGCCCTATCTCCCGTGTTGGGCTTCCACCTCGCTCTATCTGGGCTGCTAGTGTGACAAGACTTGCAATGTTGTCCCCTGCTGGTTGATTGGAAAGGTGCTTGAAGCTGTCCTCCTCCTAGGGTCCGACTGTGCATGGCCTTTGGACCGGATTCCCCCTGTCAGCACCGGCGGGCTACAACCCTGCCAAGGTCCACTTAAGGTCTCCCGCAACCGCATCTCCAACGCCTGTGGCCCACCTCGTCATGGTCTACCCATCTGGGACAGTCCCTAACCAATTAAAGTTAAAAAATGTTTCCCTTTGTTTTTTTCTTGTCTAGAGGCTGCCATTTACATGTTTTTCCTTATACTGAGGCTGAACAACCAATTGCTTCCCACTTTGCTGTGTATTTAATCTGGGACCTAGCTGACCACTTGTTATTATTCACATTGGAGTTTTTGATAGACACAAGTCAGGTATGTATAATGGTTTTAACTTTAGTTGGTTAGGGACCATCCCAGATGGGTTCACCGTGACAAGGTGGGATGGCTTCTTACGTTTTTGCAAAAATGTATACACTAAGTACCCTGCTATTAAGCACTTGCATTTTATTCATTATTATTCAGAGTATTTTTTTTTTACAATTTTCCCTTTGGTTTTTTAATAATCAACAATCTCAGCATTGCTACATCCCTTGTGTCTGTTCTACTAGCAATAGGCATTACAACTTGTTAAAAAAGGTCCCAAGGGACAGTCTGCAGCATTGCATATGCTAATTAACCCCTGTGGTGAAGTTGCTAATTCTTGCTGGAGCTGAACTTTAACAACAAATAAATCAACAAGCCACTAAGTGGTGAAGGCAGGGCTGCCCTGACTTTATATCACCCTGTAAATAGGAGATTCTCCTATATAATAAACTATACAGCTGCTTTTAAAACTTATTCTACTGCAAAGCAACCCTGTGCAGCTTTCAGCCTGCAACTCACTGTATAATACCTTACTGTGACAAAGGTCTTGCTGACAACTATTTGTGAGATCAGCAAACCACCATAAACAAGGATTAATAACAGATTCAAGTTAAAAACAACTACCCAAGGAGAGCTGCTAGACCCCTAAACAGCTTGTCTATAGCCTATTCAACAACAAAGCCCTGACAAGTGCATATTCCTTATAAGATTAACAAATAACAGACATTTCTGCATATTCCCATAAGGTTGTAGTTAATCAGAGGTCTCAGCTACTGAACCGTCAAGACTAAAATAAACATTGCTAACAATAGTCAAATACTATAACTGTAATTATTTACACCAGCACAAAATGTCAAAACCTACTCCAACTACAAATACCAAAATGGAAAGAAGTACTCAAGAAACCAGACAGAACACTACTAAATACTCACAGAACCCATCTTCACAATCAAGCAGCAAATCTGCACCACAAAAGGAGAAAAAAATTGGTATCACTAGTCACTCAACTCCATGACACTGCAAGAAGCATTAGCTCTCCCAATGTGTCTCAACATATCAAGACAGACTCAGTTTCTGGCTATACAGACAGTGATTTTCCTGCTCTAAAAAGAGATTTAGAAGATAGCACAATGGACATCACATACCAAACTCAAAAAAGAATGGAACCCGATTCGGACAGATCAAGGATAGCTAACCCCCATTCGGATGGCGAATATAAATCAGATTCAGAGTCATCCCCAACACAGAGCCCAGCAAAAAACAAGAGCAGAATGGAACATTCAGACGACAATAACGGCAATTCAATAAATCATGTCATCAACTTTGAAGATATTGCTTCATCTGATAAAAACGCCTCTGAAAATTTTGTGAAAAGCGCAATGGCAACAATGTACGAAAAATTTAATATTCTGTTTCAGAATCAAACCAAGATTTTGCAAGCCAGTATTGACTCTAACAACAACAGGTTCTCAGAGCATGAAGATAGAATAAAAAAATTAGAGGATAACAGCCACTCAGCAGACTTGGAGCAAGCAACAATCAAGAACGAAATCCGCCAATTAAGAGCCAAGGTTGCGGATATGGAAGATCGAAATCGTAGAAACAATGTCAAGATAAGAGGCATCCCAGAATCCGTCCCCCCGAAAGGACTTTCCGAATTCTTGAAAAACATCATACGTGCTGTATTACCTTCTGTTGCAGAATCAGAACTTATTATCGACAGAATACACAGACTCCCGAGACCCAGACATATTTCCGAGGAAACTCCAAGGGATACCATAGCAAGAATCCATTTTTTCCATATAAAGGAGGAGTTTATGCAAAAATTAAGAAAAATAAAAAATCTCCCTAAGCCCTTTGAGCTAATAAAAGTATTCACTGACCTCTCCAAAGAGACCATGGCAATGCGCAAATCTTTCAATTTAACCACTAGCTTCTGCCAGGATAATGGAATCCAGTACAGATGGGGCTTTCCCACTAAATTATTGATCTCATTCAGAGGGAAAATAGTACCCATTACAACTCCTGAAGATGGCCACCGCTTTGTCAGGTCCCTTGAGGAACGAAAAGCCCCTCACCCAGATCCACGACGTAGACCAACATAGACTTGGCCCTGAAATATCCTTTGATTTATTTTGATGGGCCTGTTATTTTCTTCTCAAGAGATCTTGTGCTTTAAAAAGATAATACAAGATTATCTATTCATGTTATGGTTATAATGGAAAAGTTATACATGTCTTTCCCAATTTTCACATGATGAGTGACTCACGGTAACATAATTTGTTGTTTCATTTTATATATAACCTTTTATTTTTCACAAAACTACAATTAGTACTTGGAGATAAAGTACTATATTAAAGTCTTTACAGCAATAGACTAGTGCCTCAAGAGGGAAGTGTCTGACAAAAAGGCATTCCCCGGAGATTTATTTGTTGGAACAATATTTTTTTCTTGTTTTTCTGTTATTTGAGTATCTTATAGGTAAAGACACTGAACGACAAGATACAGAATTAAGAACCCTTAAATTTTGAATAAAGTATCTGAAGTAAGATACTTTAGAAAATTACTGTTTGTTTACAGATATTTACAAATTGTAGCAGTTTTTGATAAGCGTTCGCATTGTACTAGTACTGGTATACAATACAGAAATGTATCTTTTATATTAGGTCAGCTAAAAACCTTGGTAACCCATTTCAACACTTAATGGATAACAGGTAAATATAATTAAACCCCAAAACAACTGTAACCCAAAATGGACATAAACATTCTATCCCTAAATGTTAAAGGTATGAACAGCCCTAATAGAAGATTCATGATTTGGAAGGAAATCAAAAATTTTAAAGCAAATATAATCTGTCTTCAAGAAACAAGATTGGCCAGAAACAATCACCCTAAATTTGAAAATAAGAATTATACTAATATTTTCAAAGCCCTTAATGAAAAAAAGAAAGCAGGAGTTATTACGATAATCAGTAACTCAACTAGGTTCTCCTTGATATCTGAAATACAAGACCCTGAAGGACGGTACCTTATCCTTATTGGTAAAATTAATGACCACCTATGCACTATCGTAAATGTATATGCCCCAAATAGTGGCCAGATTACTTTCCTTAATAATCTAATGGAAAAAATTCAGAAGCACAAACAAGGAGATCTCTTTTTAATAGGCGATTTTAACTTGATACCTGATATTAAGATGGACTCGACAGCAAATCCCAGACAACATCACCCATCATTATACAAATGGCTTCAAACTCATGAACTGTTGGACGCCTTCAGATGTCTTAACACCACATCTAAGGAATATACCTTCTACTCATCAGCCCACAAAACCTTTTCTAGAATAGATTTACTTTTAACTGAATCCCTCTCAATCTCCAGAGTAACTAAAATAGAAATTAAGGACAAAACTTTCTCAGACCACTCTCCCTTATTCTGCACAATTAAAGTAGGCCCTCCAGACAGATTAAATTTCACCTGGAAAAATAATCCGGCAATTTTCCAACACCCAAACTTTCAACAAGAAATTGAAAAATCTTTAAAAAATTATTTCTCCGAAAACGCCTCTGAAACTATGAACCCTTTTTCAGTTTGGAATGCCAACAAGGCGGTGCAAAGAGGCATATTGATTCAAATTTCTTCAAGACTGAAAAAACAAATGAATTCAGATCTGTCTAAAATACAAGAAAAAATAAAAGAAAAAGAAAGAGAACAGCAAAGACTACCCCAGCCCAGCCAACAAATACATGTCGATATTATAAAATTGCGTATACAGCTGGGAGACTTACTTCTGGCTGACTATGATAAATATGTGAGAATATTATATACAAACCATTATACATCAGTTAACAAACCAACTAAATATATGGCACGTAGAATTAAACAAAAAAGAATTAGGAATAGGATACACAAGATAAAACACCCAGATGGCCATTATTATACCCATCCAAAAGACATCGTAGAAGCATTTGTGAGTAATTTCAAAAAACTATATAACCTCAATTCCACTCCTTCTGACCAGAATGATAACCTCAACAAAATGAATAACTTCTTGGACAAAATCCATCTTCCTAAACTAAATGAGCATCAGCTAAATATTTTAAATCGTCCATTTACTGACTCTGAAATTTTACAAACAATTAAAAACCTAAAAATAAACAAGTCCCCAGGCCCAGATGGGTTTTCCAATGAATTTTACAAGACTTTTTCCCAATTACTTGTACCTCACCTCTGTAAAATTTTTAATCACGCAGCTTCCACCAGAGAATTCCCTGCAGAAATGCTCCAGGCAAATATAACCCTCATCCCTAAACCAAATAGTGACCCTGAATTAGTGACTAGCTATAGACCCATCTCTCTAATTAATACAGATGTAAAAATTTATTCAAAAATATTAGCCGAAAGATTAAAAGAAATTCTCCCATCATTGATCCATCAAGACCAACTAGGATTTGTTAAAAATAGGCAAGCATCAGATGGTACTAGAAGATTACTAAACATTCTTGAATACGCTAAAAAATCTAGAACACCCACCCTACTTTTATCGCTTGACGCTGAGAAAGCATTTGATAGAGTGGGTTGGGAATTCTTGGAAAACACCCTGAAAAATTTGGCTTTGACAACACATCCATTAACGCCATCATGGCGCTATATTCCTGCCCCTCAGTCACAATTAAATCAGACAACCACTCTTCAAAAACTTTTATGATAACCAATGGAACTCGTCAGGGATGTCCTTTATCACCGCTACTTTTTGCCCTGATTATGGAACCTTTGGCAGAATGTGTCAGGTCAAATGAAAAAATTAAAGGTATTTCCATAGGGAAAGAAAACTTTAAAATAAGTCTTTTTGCGGACGATGTAATTATGACTAGTGATGAGCGAGTACTAAAAAGCTCGGGTGCTCGAAGCTCGGGCCGAGCCTCCCAAGATACTCGTGTACTCGGGCCGAGCAACGAGCCCAATGTTATCCTATGGGAGACCCGAGTATTTTTGTGAAATGACCCCCCGGCAGCATGGAGAAACCCTAAAAATGTCACAAAAGTCTCAGAAGAGTGCTCAAATGACATGGCAACAGCATGGGGAAGACCCCTTGAAGCATTTATCACTGAAAAGTCACAGCTGTGAACAATTTTGTCCGCGTTTTACGCCATTTTTACGGACTCACTAGAAAACCTTCCAAAATGACCCCAAAATGATTTTTCATGGCGGAAATGTTAAGGGCACATACCCAATAGTGAGATAGAGCTGGTGTATGTTACTTTTTGAGATTAATACATGAAAGATTTTACGTGAAAACATTGTGTGGCACTCCGATGTCCCTGAGATGAAACGTACATGAAGGCCTCTTGAGTCTAATGTGCCCATTTTGAGGAAGTGAGTCTTTGTAGTATTTTCCTTTGCCAGGGCAGTCCAAAATTGTGAGGTTCACCAATGCCCCTGCATACAGACGTGCATGAGGGCCTCAAAACATTAAGTGTCCATTGTCAGGAAGTGGGTGTATTATAGTATAGCCCTTAGGCAGGGCAGCCAAAAATTGGGAGGCTCCACATTGTCCCTGGATAGAGACGTGCATGATGGCCTGTAAACCTGAAGTGCCCATTGTAAGGAAGTGGGTCTATTGTAGTATAGCCCTTAGGCAGGGCAGCCAAAAATTGGGAGGCTCCACGTTGTCCCTGGATAGAGACGTGCATGAGGGCCTGTAAACCTGAAGTGCCCATTGTAAGGAAGTGGGTGTATTATAGTATAGCCCTTAGGCAGGGCAGCCAAAAATTGGGAGGCTCCACATTGTCCCTGGATAGAGACGTGCATGATGGCCTGTAAACCTGAAGTGCCCATTGTAAGGAAGTGGGTCTATTGTAGTATAGCCCTTAGGCAGGGCAGCCAAAAATTGGGAGGCTCCACGTTGTCCCTGGATAGAGACGTGCATGAGGGCCTGTAAACCTGAAGTGCCCATTGTAAGGAAGTGGGTCTATTGTAGTATAGCCCTTAGGCAGGGCAGCCAAAAATTGGGAGGCTCCACGTTGTCCCTGGATAGAGACGTGCATGAGGGCCTGTAAACCTGAAGTGCCCATTGTAAGGAAGTGGGTGTATTATAGTATAGCCCTTAGGCAGGGCAGCCAAAAATTGGGAGGCTCCACATTGTCCCTGGATAGAGACGTGCATGATGGCCTGTAAACCTGAAGTGCCCATTGTAAGGAAGTGGGTCTATTGTAGTATAGCCCTTAGGCAGGCCAGCCAAAAATTGGGAGGCTCCACGTTGTCCCTGGATAGAGACGTGCATGATGGCCTGTAAACCTGAAGTGCCCATTGTAAGGAAGTGGGTCTATTGTAGTATAGCCCTTAGGCAGGGCAGCCAAAAATTGGGAGGCTCCACATTGTCCCTGGATAGAGACGTGCATGATGGCCTGTAAACCTGAAGTGCCCATTGTAAGGAAGTGGGTCTATTGTAGTATAGCCCTTAGGCAGGGCAGCCAAAAATTGGGAGGCTCCACGTTGTCCCTGGATAGAGACGTGCATGAGGGCCTGTAAACCTGAAGTGCCCATTGTAAGGAAGTGGGTGTATTATAGTATAGCCCTTAGGCAGGGCAGCCAAAAATTGGGAGGCTCCACATTGTCCCTGGATAGAGACGTGCATGAGGGCCTGTAAACCTGAAGTGCCCATTGTAAGGAAGTGGGTGTATTATAGTATAGCCCTTAGGCAGGGCAGCCAAAAATTGGGAGGCTCCACATTGTCCCTGGATAGAGACGTGCATGATGGCCTGTAAACCTGAAGTGCCCATTGTAAGGAAGTGGGTCTATTGTAGTATAGCCCTTAGGCAGGGCAGCCAAAAATTGGGAGGCTCCACGTTGTCCCTGGATAGAGACGTGCATGAGGGCCTGTAAATCTGAAGTGCCCATTGTAAGGAAGTGGGTCTATTGTAGTATAGCCCTTAGGCAGGGCAGCCAAAAATTGGGAGGCTCCACGTTGTCCCTGGATAGAGACGTGCATGAGGGCCTGTAAACCTGAAGTGCCCATTGTAAGGAAGTGGGTGTATTATAGTATAGCCCTTAGGCAGGGCAGCCAAAAATTGGGAGGCTCCACATTGTCCCTGGATAGAGACGTGCATGAGGGCCTGTAAACCTGAAGTGCCCATTGTAAGGAAGTGGGTGTATTATAGTATAGCCCTTAGGCAGGGCAGCCAAAAATTGGGAGGCTCCACATTGTCCCTGGATAGAGACGTGCATGATGGCCTGTAAACCTGAAGTGCCCATTGTAAGGAAGTGGGTCTATTGTAGTATAGCCCTTAGGCAGGGCAGCCAAAAATTGGGAGGCTCCACGTTGTCCCTGGATAGAGACGTGCATGAGGGCCTGTAAACCTGAAGTGCCCATTGTAAGGAAGTGGGTGTATTATAGTATAGCCCTTAGGCAGGGCAGCCAAAAATTGGGAGGCTCCACATTGTCCCTGGATAGAGACGTGCATGATGGCCTGTAAACCTGAAGTGCCCATTGTAAGGAAGTGGGTCTATTGTAGTATAGCCCTTAGGCAGGGCAGCCAAAAATTGGGAGGCTCCACGTTGTCCCTGGATAGAGACGTGCATGAGGGCCTGTAAACCTGAAGTGCCCATTGTAAGGAAGTGGGTCTATTGTAGTATAGCCCTTAGGCAGGGCAGCCAAAAATTGGGAGGCTCCACGTTGTCCCTGGATAGAGACGTGCATGAGGGCCTGTAAACCTGAAGTGCCCATTGTAAGGAAGTGGGTGTATTATAGTATAGCCCTTAGGCAGGGCAGCCAAAAATTGGGAGGCTCCACATTGTCCCTGGATAGAGACGTGCATGAGGGCCTGTAAACCTGAAGTGCCCATTGTAAGGAAGTGGGTGTATTATAGTATAGCCCTTAGGCAGGGCAGCCAAAAATTGGGAGGCTCCACATTGTCCCTGGATAGAGACGTGCATGATGGCCTGTAAACCTGAAGTGCCCATTGTAAGGAAGTGGGTCTATTGTAGTATAGCCCTTAGGCAGGGCAGCCAAAAATTGGGAGGCTCCACGTTGTCCCTGGATAGAGACATGCATGAGGGCCTGTAAACCTGAAGTGCCCATTGTAAGGAAGTGGGTCTATTGTAGTATAGCCCTTAGGCAGGGCAGCCAAAAATTGGGAGGCTCCACGTTGTCCCTGGATAGAGACGTGCATGAGGGCCTGTAAACCTGAAGTGCCCATTGTAAGGAAGTGGGTGTATTATAGTATAGCCCTTAGGCAGGGCAGCCAAAAATTGGGAGGCTCCACATTGTCCCTGGATAGAGACGTGCATGAGGGCCTGTAAACCTGAAGTGCCCATTGTAAGGAAGTGGGTGTATTATAGTATAGCCCTTAGGCAGGGCAGCCAAAAATTGGGAGGCTCCACATTGTCCCTGCATAGAGACGTGCATGATGGCCTGTAAACCTGAAGTGCCCATTGTAAGGAAGTGGGTCTATTGTAGTATAGCCCTTAGGCAGGGCAGCCAAAAATTGGTAGGCTCCACGTTGTCCCTGGATAGAGACGTGCATGAGGGCCTGTAAACCTGAAGTGCCCATTGTAAGGAAGTGGGTGTATTATAGTATAGCCCTTAGGCAGGGCAGCCAAAAATTGGGAGGCTCCACGTTGTCCCTGGATAGAGACCTGTTAGGTTCTTAGTGCCTCCGTGCTTGCATTTAAAAACCGCACGTGTGTGCCTGTTGGTGGAAGCTTTCCGCTGCATTTGTGTGAGTTTTGCAAAAACTTGGATATAACGCACAAGTCTAGTGAATACACATCAGCACAGCATTGCAAAATGCGCAAGGGCGTTGTCAACGAACAAGGAAGTGGACGTGATGGTGGTGCAGGCAGAGACCGAGGTTGTGTGCAAGCTCTAATTTCGCCACAACAAAGGGCCACATCTAGTCGCTCGCACGTCCTGTCCCAAATTCTTGGGGACCGCAGCAGTACACCGCTCTTGAACCAAGACCAGTGTCAACAGGTTGTTAGTTGGATAGCGGATAATGCTTCCAGTCAGATTGGCACCACCACAAACACTCTGTCTTCCACACGGTCAAGTGTCAGTAGCCGTGATACTGCACCGCACATTTCAGAACCTGATCCTCCTTCCTACCACCAGGCCGAGTACACGTCCACGGACATTACTGATCCCACACTTGGACACTCGGAAGAGCTGTTCGTTCACGTTTCCATTCACAAATTCTGGCCTCTCGCCAGCTCCTGTTGAAGTGGGCCATGACGAGATTGTATGTACAGATGCCCAAATATTTGAGCAGCCACGTTCTCACGAAGTTGGCAACGTGTCTCAACAAGGGGTGGACGATGATGAGACACAATTGTCAGGAAGTCAGGAGGAGGAGCAGGGTGCGGAAGAGGAAGACGACGTGGTGGATGATCCAGTAACTGACCCAACCTGGCAGGAGGATATGCAGAGCGAGGACAGCAGTGCACAGGGGAAGGGAGGCGTAGCATCCCAACAGGCAGTAAGAAGCAGAGTGGTGGCCCCAGGCAGACGTCAGGCAACTGTTCCCCGGAACAACACGACACAAGGTGCCTGTACAAATGTTAGGTCTTCCCGAGTCTGGCTGTAATACTATTGTATGTATTGAGGATTTCGATTGCGTTAGGGCAATGACAACCAGAGACGAGTTCTTGGTGCAAGACGTTTATAATATGCAACCAGCAAATATGTACATAAACGGAACAAAAACACAGTAGAACATAAATACAGGAAATACCTTCCAGGGACGGAGCGAAAGGGAATTCCCGGGACCGCGCACCGGACTCCCCCAGGGAGACCACCAAGAGCGAACCCCTATACAGGGACTGTCTGGCAATCACCCCAGAAGCCCTAAATGCGCAGCAGCCGGGACACAAAAGGGCAATAGGTAAGTCCAAAAATGTCCGTACGTGATGTGAGTCCAGAGTGGTATTAAACGGAAGGAACCGGGCAGAAGTGCCGACCAAAGACGGCAAACGGAGTCCGGGCACAGCTAGATGATACCAGATGAAGTCCAGAGTCGGTGTCGGTTGTTTTCCAAGAGGATCCGAATAACAATCAGGAACCAAAAGCAGCAGGGCAGGAGCACACAGGAAGCAGTATACTCAGGCACTGGACTAAGCTTTAGGGGCGGCTTTTAAACAGATGGACAGGAAGTAGGGCAACAGAACAGAAAACTCCATGTTAACAAAGGGCAAGCTCTTTCAAAAGAAAACTGGAAAACCCGGAACTCTGACACTGGCAGTTTTTTAAGTTGGCTCCAGATGATTCTAAAAAGGCCATTTGCAACACCTGCCATGCCAGCATCAGCAGGGGTACCAAAACTAGCAGCCTGACCACCACCAGCATGATCAGGCACATGTCAGCCAAGCACCCGACTTTGTGGGAAGTACAACAGAGTCGAGGAGCAGTGCTTGCTGATGTCACTGCTACGTCTTCGCTGGTTGTGCATGCGAGCCAATCCCCTGTCCATGCTGCCTGAGAACAAGCCTCCTCCACTCCTGCACCTGCAGTTGCCTATGCAGAAAGAACACCATCATCAAGCACGTCCTTGTCCCAGCGCAGCGTTCAGTTATCCATTCAGAAAACCTTTGAACGCAGGCGCAAATACACTGCCAACACCCCACATGCCACAGTTCTAAATGCTAACATTTCGCGACTGCTTGCGCTGGAAATGTTGCCTTTTAGGCTGGTTGAGACAGAAGCATTCCGCGACCTGATGGTGGCAGCTGTCCCACGTTACTCGGTCCACAGCCGCCACTATTTCTCCCGGTGTGCCGTCCCCGCATTGCATAACCACGTGTCACAAAACATCACACGTGCCCTGAACAACGCTGTTTCAGCCAAAGTCCACCTAACCACAGACACGTGGACAAGTGCATGTGGGCAAGGCCGCTACATCTCGTTGACGTCACACTGGGTTAATATTGTGCAAGCTGGGACCCAGTCTGAGCGAGGGACGGAACACGTCCTTCACACACCAAGTTTTGCAGGCCCTACCTCAGTCAGGGTTTCACACACACTCTACAGCTCCGGAATGTCATGCTCCTCAGCCTCCTCCTCCTCCTGCGCATCCTCATCCACTTTACCCTCCACACCAGTCCCAAGCTGGAAGTGTCGCGGGCGGAGGAGGGGACGGTGCGCTCTCCCACTGCTCGGGTCCGGCTGACGCTGCTCTACGGCTGCTGCTGCTCGTTGGCTCGAGCGATGGCCGGATCCCGGGGACTCGAGCGGCGCTACTCGCCCGTGAGTGAAAAGGGGTGGTTTGGGTTTTGGGGATATTGTCCGTGACGCCACCCACGGTTGTGGTGATTGTGTGGACACCACCGCTGCTCTGGACGGGGATCCCGGGAGCCTGTGACAGGGAGCAGCTTTGTTGTTATTTCTCCCCTCCGTGGGTAGGGGGGTTGGTTGTCCCGGGGCCTGGTGATGGGGTAGAGATGGATGACAGGCGGGTTGCGGGGCCTGATGAGGTGCAGGGTCGCAGGGGCAGCGCTGTGCCGCACGGCACGGAGGTACTCACTCAGCCCAATGATGATGACACAGTTCACGGTAAAACAAGTGGCTGGATGGACGGGTCACTCGGACGGCTGCGGTTGTTCCTCCCTGCAGGTTAGTGATGACTGTCTCTCCCTGCACCTAAGTTAAGTGTTGGTAGTGATGGTTTCCCAACGGTAACCCGCTCCCCGACCTGGATATGGGCCGGAGGAGCCCCTTTTGCCCACAGGCGCTGGCCCTGGGAGACGGTTGCCCTTGGCGGTGGCTGTGTCTCCCCTTCACGGTTGTACGGTTGCCTTCTATCTGGACTTGGCTGTTTGGAAACCCTGAGGTTCCCTTCACTAACGGATTTGGCAAATTCACGGCGACACCAAGCCTTGCCGGGATCCGAAAGTCCTCTGCCAATGGTGCTGGCTTCTCTTTGTATACCGGTCCGGTACGGCCGGGTCACCACCCGTCCACGGTCCTTACGGCAGACTCCAATCGGCCTCCACTGCAGACGGTCACCACATCCTGCCAACCTTGCTGTCCTGTCCGGGCCACACACCCGGACCAACTTCAGGCTCTTTGCTGTCACTTTTCTCCTCTCTACTACTTTCCTCCTTCCACTTCCTTAGCTTAACTCTCACTGCCTGTGTTTTCCCTCCTCCTCGGTGGGTGGAGACCAACCGCCTGGCTCCACACCCTGGTGTGGACAACAGCCCCTGGGGAAGGCAACAAGGATTTTGTGTTTTGACTATGATATGCCTGCAGGGAGTGTGGGGTGTTTAAGTGTTGTGCTCTGTGGCCCCTGGCTTGTCCAGGGCGACACAGAAGCACTGCAGCACTGCCTCGGTGAAGCGGCAACAGGCAGTGCTGAAGCTAATCTGCATAGGTGACAAACCCCACAATGCAGAAGAGGTGTGGACAGCTCTGAAACAGCAGGCAGATCACTGGCTCACAACTCTGAACCTAAAGCCAGGAAAGGTCGTGTGTGACAATGGCCGGAACCTGGTGGCGGCTTTGAGGCGAGGCCAGCTGACACATGTTCCATGCGTGGCCCATGTGCTCAACCTCGTGGTTCAGCGGTTTCTAAAGTCATACTCAGAGCTGTCTGATCTGCTGGTAAAAGTTCGCCGCCTGTCTGCACATTTTCGAAAGTCACCTACTGCTTCAGCCGGCCTTGCCGGCTTAAGACGCCGTTTGCATCTTCCGGCACACAGACTGGTGTGTGATGTCCCCACGCGTTGGAATTCAACTCTGCACAAGTTGGTCAGGATATGTGAGCAGAAGAGGGCAGTTGTTGAGTACCTGCATCACCTAAGCCGTCGGGAAATGGGTCAAACTCCACACATAACACCTGAGGAGTGGAGATGGATGTCCGACCTATGCACCATCCGCCAAAACTTTGAGGACTCCACCAAGATGGTGAGCGGCGATGACGACATTATTAGCGTCACCATACCGCTTCTCTGCCTTCTAAAATGGTCTCTGCTCAAAAAACAACCATGATGCATTGCAGGCGGAGCGCGATGAGTTTGAGCAAGAAACAGTAGTGGGTGTGGGTGATGATAACACACAGCCCAGCCTCGTCTCATCACAACGTGCAGTGGAGGACTATGACGAGGAGGAGGATGAAGACATGGAGCAACTCTCTGGCCAAATTGAGGATATGACATGCAGCCATATCCTCGGTTCAGCGTGGCTGGCCAGAGGACAGGGTAGATGATGAGGAGGAGGAGGAGGAGGACAGCATGTTCAGTCATCGTGTTGGTCAGGATACTGAAGTGATGGCTGTTAAGAGTCTGGCACACATGGCTGACTTTATGGTAAGCTGCCTGTCTCGTGACCCTCGCGTTAAGAACATCTTGGCCGACAATCATTACTGGTTGGTAACACTGTTAGACCCACGCTAAAAGGAGAACTTTATGTCTCTTATTCCCGAGGCGGAGAGGTCAGGCAAAATGCAGCAGTTCCAGAAGGCCATAGTCACGGAAGTAGGCAAAGCATTCCCCTCACAAAACGCTAGCAGCATAGGTCAGGAATCAGTGGACAACCAAGGCGTACAGCCGAGAGGGGCACAAGTCCAATCCGCCAGAGGTAGGGGAACAGTCTTTAAGATGTGGGACAGTTTTCTCAGCCCCTCACATACCACAGCCCCTGAGGTGAGGGGTAGTGCCACAAGAAATCCTAAGTTTGCCCAGATGCTCAAGGAGTACCTTGCAGATCAAACAACTGTACTCCGACATTCCTCTGTGCCTTACAATTAATGTGTATCCAAGCTGGACACGTGGCATGAATTGGCTCTCTACGCCTTGGAAGTCCTGGCCTGCCCTGCCGCTAGCGTTTTGTCAGAGCGTGTTTTTAGTGCCGCAGGTGGAATCATTACAGATAAACGCACCCGCCTGTCAACTGTAAATGCTGACAGGCTGACTCTGATCAAGATGAACAAGGGTTGGATTTGGCCAGACTTCACCACACACACCAACAGCAAATTACAGCGGAATTTAAAGTTTGTAACGGGAATTTGCCATGTACCTCCACTCACCCATGGTAACACACTTCTGGACTTTGGCTACTCGCTGGACTGCTCCTCCTTCTCCTCATGCGCCATCATGGTGACCGTTACAATAGTTAAGCCGTTGTTTCAGGTATACCCCCAGTGGTAAATTTTTTCGCCCATTCTTTCTGAATGGGCATTACAACGACAGGAGACCCGCTCCTTTGCAATGGGAACAATGTTTTGAGGCCCTCATGCACATCTCTATCCAGGGACAATGTGGAGCCTCCCAATTTTTGGCTGCCCTGCCTAAGGGCTATACTACAATAGACCCACTTCCTTACAATGGGCACTTCATGTTTACAGGCCATCATGCACGTCTCTATCCAGGGACAATATGGAGCCTGACGCTGCCACCAACTGCCACACACATGCTGTTTTTAAATGCAAGCACGGACGCAATAAGAACCTAACTGGTTTTTCGGAGCGACAATTACTGAGAAGTCTGACACTATCAGACACTGCTGACTGACGTGTATTATACACTAGACTTGTGCGTTATATAATAGTTTGTGCAAAACGCGCACCTGTACCCTGCCACCGACTGCCACACACGTGCTGTTTTTAAATGCAAGCACGGACGCAATAAGAACCTAACTGGTTTTTCGGAGCGACAATTACTGAGAAGTCTGACACTATCAGACACTGCTGACTGACGTGTATTATACACTAGACTTGTGCGTTATATAATAGTTTGTGCAAAACGCGCACCTGTACCCTGCCACCGACTGCCACACACGTGCTGTTTTTAAATGCAAGCACGGACGCAATAAGAACCTAACTGGTTTTTAGGAGCGACAATTACTGAGAAGTCTGACACTATCAGACACTGCTGACTGACGTGTATTATTATACACTAGACTTGTGCGTTATATAATAGTTTGTGCAAAACGCGCACCTGTACCCTGCCACCGACTGCCACACACGTGCTGTTTTTAAATGCAAGCACGGACGCAATAAGAACCTAACTGGTTTTTCGGAGCGACAATTACTGAGAAGTCTGACACTATCAGACACTGCTGACTGACGTGTATTATACACTAGACTTGTGCGTTATATAATAGTTTGTGCAAAACGCGCACCTGTACCCTGCCACCGACTGCCACACACGTGCTGTTTTTAAATGCAAGCACGGACGCAATAAGAACCTAACTGGTTTTTAGGAGCGACAATTACTGAGAAGTCTGACACTATCAGACACTGCTGACTGACGTGTATTATTATACACTAGACTTGTGCGTTATATAATAGTTTGTGCAAAACGCGCACCTGTACCCTGCCACCGACTGCCACACACGTGCTGTTTTTAAATGCAAGCACGGACGCAATAAGAACCTAACTGGTTTTTAGGAGCGACAATTACTGAGAAGTCTGACACTATCAGACACTGCTGACTGACGTGTATTATACACTAGACTTGTGCATTATATAATAGTTTGTGCAAAACGCGCACCTGTACGCTGCCACTGACTGCCACACACGTGCTGTTTTTAAATGCAAGCACGGACGCAATAAGAACCTAACTGGTTTTTAGGAGCGACAATTACTGAGAAGTCTGACACTATCAGACACTGCTGACTGACGTGTATTATACACTAGACTTGTGCGTTATATAATAGTTTGTGCAAAACGCGCACCTGTACGCTGCCACTGACTGCCACACACGTGCTGTTTTTAAATGCAAGCACGGACGCAATAAGAACCTAACTGGTTTTTAGGAGCGACAATTACTGAGAAGTCTGACACTATCAGACACTGCTGACTGACGTGTATTATACACTAGACTTGTGCGTTATATAATAGTTTGTGCAAAACGCGCACCTGTACCCTGCCACCGACTGCCACACACGTGCTGTTTTTAAATGCAAGCACGGACGCAATAAGAACCTAACTGGTTTTTCGGAGCGACAATTACTGAGAAGTCTGACACTATCAGACACTGCTGACTGACGTGTATTATACACTAGACTTGTGCGTTATATAATAGTTTGTGCAAAACGCGCACCTGTACGCTGCCACTGACTGCCACACACGTGCTGTTTTTAAATGCAAGCACGGACGCAATAAGAACCTAACTGGTTTTTAGGAGCGACAATTACTGAGAAGTCTGACACTATCAGACACTGCTGACTGACGTGTATTATACACTAGACTTGTGCGTTATATAATAGTTTGTGCAAAACGCGCACCTGTACCCTGCCACCGACTGCCACACACGTGCTGTTTTTAAATGCAAGCACGGACGCAATAAGAACCTAACTGGTTTTTAGGAGCGACAATTACTGAGAAGTCTGACACTATCTGGACTGTTTTACACTGTGTACACCAGCCCCAGATATGATGAAGGCTGGTATACGGTCACCACTACCCTGCCTGCCTGCCTGCCTGTATACTGCTACAATAGTCCTGACAAGGACTCTTCTGGTCACTAGCCTGTATTCCGACCTGGCTATACCCTGCCTGTATATAGCAACAATAGTCCTGAGAAGGACTCTGCTACTGTACTCCGACCTGGCTATACCCTGCCTGCCTGTATACAACTAGAATAGTCCTGAGAAGGACTTCTGGTCACACTGTTTGCAGCCCTGCTCCGGAACTAACTATAAAGGGCCGCAAAGCTTTCCCTGAATCAGCGACACTCTCCCTGCACTGACTGTCTGGATAGTTGTGAGCAGAGCACAGCGCGCCGGCCGGTATAAAGGCTCGGTGACGCTGTGCAGGCCGGCCAATCACTGCAATTCCACAACTAACAGGGCTGTGGCATTGCAGTGGTCTGCCAGCCAATCCCTGCATGAGGGCTGGCTCTCAAAAGAGCGCCAACATGCAGAAATGAAGACCACGAGTACAGCACGAGTATCGCGAGATTACTCGGTCCCCGCCGAGCAGCCCGAGTACAGCGATACTCGTGCGAGTACCGAGTAGTTACAAGCATGCTCGCTCATCACTAATTATGACTCTTAGCGACCCATTAAACTCCATCAATGAAATAAACAACATTTTGAAAGAATTCTCCATTGTTTCAAACTTTAAAATTAATGAGAAAAAGTCAAAAATGCTAGCTCTTAACCTCATCCCAACAGCACAAGAAAATCTTAGAAATAATGTTAATTATGAATGGGTTACAGACGCTATTGAATACTTAGGTATTACTTTCACAAAAGATATTAAAAGCACCTTAATTCTCAACATGAATAAACTCTTATCTCAGATTGAAAAAGACTTTGCAACATACAACAAAACCGAAACGACTTGGCTTGGTAGAATATTGGTAGCTAAGATGTTTATTCTACCCAAAATTTTATATACAATTAGATGTCTACCTATCATCATCCCAGACGAATTCCTAGTCAAATTGCAAAAATTGATCAACAAATATGTCTGGAATAATAGTAAAGCAAGGGTGGCCAAAAATACATTATTCAAAAATAAAATTAATGGAGGATACGGCCTTCCTAATATACAAGCATATTATTACTCAAATTTATTAAAACAAACCAACAATTGGTTATTAAAAAATGAAAATACTCCAACTTGGGTTAACTTGGAACTAATATTATCAGGAAATAATTCTTTCCGCTCTCCTTTACTGGAACAGTTACTAAGCTTTGGAGGACGAAAATCAAATACCTATGATAGCAGCACTATTAATGCTGCATTTACTTCCTGGGAAAAGATTTCAAGAATCTCCAAAGACAAAATGACTTTTGAAGTCTTTAAAAATACTGAGATAAAAAATATAGATTTGTCAAACAATACCGAGACAGTAGATAGATGGGTCCAGTCAGGGATAAAATACATAAAAAATATATACGATGGTACAAACTTCACCTCATTCTTACAACTTAAACTACAAAACAATATACCAGATAAAGATCTTTACTTCTTCCTAGAAATAAGGAAAACCATCCAGAAACTTGTAGAACCCAAATGTAAAATAAACAAATTCATACTTAAATTGATAAACAACCCAAATAACAAACTAATATGGAGTCATAAGAACATCTATCATGCTTACAATTCTGAACTCCCCACAAGAAAAATGATACACATATCCAGTTGGGAAAAGGACTTGAAAGTAGAATTCACCCAAGACCAATGGGATAAAGCTCTTAAAAACACATACCTTTCCAATATCTGCGCTACATTACACTAAGCTTATTATAAGATTTATACCAGATGGTATTTCACTCCGGACAAAGTAGCTAAAATATTCCCAAGCCAAAAACCAACATGCTGGAGAGGTTGCGATACAAAAGGTGACATTGTTCATATTTTTTGGAGCTGTCCTAAAATCAGAAGCTTATGGCAGAAAGTGTCTAAAATAATAAATCTGATAATGCACTCAAAAATAAGTCTAACCCCCCAATTAGCTCTCTTATCGATAGATTCGGATACAATAAACATAAAATGCAGGGCCATCGTAATTCATATCCTTCTAGTTACCAAAATTGAATTGGCGGCACGTTGGAAATCCAATAAAATTCCAAATATTTACGATCTAATAGAAAAAATATCCTTTCATAAGTTCTATGAAGAGAAGCATGCCCTAATTAATAACTCTTGGAACAGATTTCATAAAAAATGGGACCCATGGACTGACTTTATTAACAACAATACATAAAATTTTAAATCTAATCTAGTTATAATTCTTGTATAAACGTAATACACTATACTTATTTAATTAGTTTAACAAGAAAATTGTTTGTTTACATCTATCTCCTGACATATTATTTGAATATCATACTTTGTAAATACTTAATCCGACTGTATGTCATAGTTTTTACCAATGTTATTTGTTTGTTTCTCCTTTTGTATATGTCTACTGTATATTATTTGTTTGATATAGCATGAAGTAATGCTATACAGCACTTTGTTTTACTGTTTTTGTTAGAACTGTTTTATGTATAAACTTTGAAAACCTAATAAAAATTATTGAATCAAAAAAAAAAAAAAAAAAAAAAAAAGGTCCCAAAATTGTCAAAACAACGGGTTCAAATGTATTGTAGTGCCTATCAGCCACCATCTCAACTCATACCAGCTCAGTTGCGTCCTTGTGTTCTTGATAGCTTCATAGCGTACATAAACTCCATAGTACCCTACTGCTAAAAAAAAATAGTGTAAGTTTAAAAAACAATAAATAAAATTGCCGTCACAGACTGTAGTTCTGCCTGAAGCCAAATACCATAATATATAGCATCTTGGTAGTGGCTTCATATCTTACAGAACTTAGATAGTGGCTTGCTGCAACTAACATACAGTGTCAGTGTTCCAAAATTTTAATTAATACTCGGTTTCAGTGGCACTACTTCTGCCTCAAGGCCAGTACCTTCCTAGCAGCAACTTAGCATACTTTTGGGGGCTTCATATCTTACAGAACTTAGATAGTGGCTTTCTCTTATTAAAACACAGTCTCAGGCCCCCTTCACACATCCGTGATACACGTGCGTGTTTGTTTCGTTTCCGTATATACCGGAGAAATGGACAAACATGCACCAATGTTAATCTATGTTTGAGGTCACACGTGCGTTATTTCATAATGTCCATGTGTGCGTGTCCGTGATCCGTACTTGTTTCCGTGTTGAACGGAAGCATGTCCGTTTTCTGCACGGAGCACGCACACATGGACCCAATGAAAGTCTATGGGTATGTGCGCACACGTTAGTAAACACGTATGCATCTCCCTATGGTCCGTGTCCGTTTGGTGTTTTTTTCTAGCGATGGCGGTCATTTTTTCTATTTCTGTGTATGTCGGTCAATCTCCCTCAGTCCGTCGGTCTCTCTCTCTGTCTGTCCCTCTCTCACAGTCTGTCGGTCAGTCTCCCCCCTCTCTCATACTTACCGTTCCCCGATCACTGGCGCGGCGCTGCACAGCTGTAAAATAAACTCCGGCGACTTTTTCTATTTTGAAAAAGCCGGCCGCTCACTATTCAATCTCCTATTCCCTACTTTCCCCGCCCACCAGCGCCTATGATTGGTTGCAGTGAGACACGCCCCCACGCTGAGTGACAGCTGTCTCACTGCAACCAATCACAGCAGCCGGTGGGCGGGTCTATACTGTGCAGTTAAAAAAATAAATAAATAATTAAAAAAAAATGACGTACGGTTCCCCCCCATTTTGAAACCAGCTAGGGTAAAGCCACAGGGCTGAAGGCTGGTATTCTCAGGATGGGGAGCTCCACGTTATGGGGAGCCCCCCAGCCTAAAAATATCAGCCACCAGCCGTCCAGAATTGTCGCATCCATTCGATGCGACAGTTCTGGAACTCTACCCGGCTCTTCCCGATTTGCCCTGGTGCGTTGGCAATCGGGGTAATAAGGAGTTATTGGCAGCCCATAGCTGCCAATAAGTCCTAGATTAATCATTGCAGGCATCTATGAGACACCCCCAATGATTAATCTGTAAGTTACAGTAAATAAACACACACAGTGAAAAAATCCTTTATTTGAAATAATAAACACTACAATTTATTATGCCCCAAATACCCATCCATGTCCGGCGTAATCCACGGAGGTCCCTCGTCGCTTACAGCTCTGCTACATGAAGGGGACAGGAGCAGCAGAAGAACACCGCCGCTCCTGTCACCTCCACGCAGTAACTGAGGTGAGTATCGCGATCAGCTGTGCTGTCACTCAGGTAACTCGCGGCCACGCTGGATCCTCCACCTGTGACAGCAAGTCGCCCGAGTGACAGCAAGTCGCCCGAGTGACAGCGTTGAAGTCACAGGGGAGTTGCAGTCACGAGTGGAGGATCCAGCTAGTCGCGGGTAACCTGAGTGACGGCAGAGCTTATCGCGTTGCTCACTTCTGTCACTCAGGGGATTAGCGGTCACTGGTGAGTCCTTCACGGGTGACCGCTAATCAGGACGCAACACAGACAGAGCCGCGGTATGACAATGAAGTCGGGTGAAGTTCACCCGAGTTCATTCTCAGCGCGCGACTCTGTCTGCTGTCAGCGGGTATGTAGCAACGACATGTTACATCACACACGGAACATTTTACACGTACATTACACTCACATGTCAGTTATGTTTCACACGCACCCACGGACATTACACACGCACACACGGCTAGCATACGCCATTCACACAGATGCCACACGGACCATAAAAACAGACACACAAACAGGACACGGACCCGAAAAATGGCCCGTAACACACATGCGTATATTTTCACGGACGTCTGTAGGGGGCCTCAGTATTACCAAATTTTAATTAATACTTGGTGTCAGTGGCACTACTTCTACCTCAAGACCTTCCTAGCAGCAACCTATCATGCTTTTGGGGGCTTCATAACTTAAAGAACTTAGAAAGTGGCTTGCTCATATTAAAACACAGTCTCAGTGTTCCAAAATTTGTATTAATACTCGGTGTGAGTGGCACTACTTCTGTCTCAAGGCCAGTACTTTCCTAGCAGCAACCTAGCATACTTTTGGGGGCTTCATATCTTACAGAAATTAGATAGTGGCTTGCTCTTATTAAAACACAGTCTCAGTGTTCCAAAATTTTTATTAATACTTGGTGTCAGTGGCACTACTTCTGTCTCAAGGCCAGTACCTTTCTAGCAGCAACCTAGCATATTTTTGGGGGCTTTATATCTTAGAGAACTTAGATAGTGGCTTGCTCTTATTAAAACACAGTCTGAGAATTCCAAAATTTTAATTAATACTCGGGTCAGTGGCACTACTTCTGCCTCAAAGCCGGTACCTTCCAGGCAGCAACCTAGCATACCTTAGGGTGCTTCATATTTTTCAGAACTTAGATAGTGGCTTGCTCTTATTAACACACAGTGTCAGTGTTCCAAAAATTTTATTAATACTCGGTGTCAGTGGTACTACTTCTTCCTGAAAGCCAGTACCTTCCTAGCAGCAACCAAGCATACCTTTGGGGCCTTCATATACTTAGATAGTGGCTTGCTCTTATTAAAACACAGTCTCAGTGTTACCAAATTTTTATTATTACTCGGTGTCAATGGCACTACTTCTGCCTCAAGGCCAGTACCTTCCTAGCAGCGACCTAGCATACCTTTGGGAGCTTCATATCTTACAGAACTTAGATAGTAGCTTGCTATTATTAAAACATAGTGTCAGTGCTCCAAAATTTTAATAAATACTTGGTGTCAGTGGCACTACTTCTGCCTCAAGGCCAGAACCTTCCTAGCACCAACCTAGCATACTTTTGGGGGCTTCATATCTTACAGAACTTAGATAGTGGCTTGCTCTTATTAAAACACAGTCTCAGTGTTCCAAAATGTTATTATTACTCGGAGTCAAAGGCAGTACTTCTGCCTCAAGGCCAGTACCTTCCTAGCACCAACCTAGCATACTTTTGGGGGCTTCATATCTTACAGAACTTAGATAGTAGCTTGCTCTTATTAAAACATAGTGTCAGTGCTCCAAAATGTTAATAAATACTTGGTGTCAGTGGCACTACTTCTGCCTCAAGGCCAGTACCTTCCTAGCACCAACCTAGCATACTTTTGGGGGCTTCATATCTTACAGAACTTAGATAGTGGCTTGCTCTTATTAAAACACAGTCTCAGTGTTCCAAAATTTTAATTAATACTGGGTGTCAGTGGCACTATTCTGCCTCAAAGCCAGTACCTTTCTGTCAGCAACCTAGCAAACATTTGGGGTCTTCATATCTTACAGAACTTAGATAGTGGCTTGCTCTTATTAAAACACAGTGTCAGTGTTCCAAAATGTTATTATTACTTGGAGTCAAAGGCAGTACTTCTGCCTCAAGGCCAGTTCCTTCCTAGCGGCAACTTAGCATACTTTTGGGGGCTTTTATACCTTACAGAACTTAGATAGTGGCTTGCTCCTTTTAAAACACAGTCTCATTGTTACCAAATTTTTATTAATACTCGGTGCCAATGGCACTACTCATACCTCAAGGCCAGTTCCTTCCTAGCGGCAACCTAGCATACTTTTGCGGCCTTTATAACTTACAGAACTTAGAAAGTGGCTTGCTCTTATTAAAACACAGTCTCAGTGTTCCAAAATGTTAATTAATACTCGATTTCAGTGGCATTACTTCAGCCTCAATGTCAGTAGATTCCTAGCAGCAATCCAGCATGCTTTTGGGGGCTTCATATCATACAGAACTTACATAGTGGTTTGCTCTTATTAAAACACAGTGTCAGTGTTCCAAAACTTTAAATAATACTTGGTGTCAGTGGCACTACTTCTGCCTCAAGGCCAGTAGATTCCTAGCAGCAACCTAGCATACTTTTGGGGACTTCATATCTTATAGAACTTAGATAGTGGCTTGCTCTTATTAAAACACAGTCTCAGTGTTCCAAAATTTTAATTCCTACTTGGCGTCAGTGGCACTATTCTTCCTCAAGGCCAGTATCTTCCTAGCAGCAACCTGGCATACTTTTGGGGGCTTCATGTCATACAGAACTTAGATAGTGGCTTGCTCTTATTAACCCTAGAATGCATACCTGGGGCCTCGCAGGCCCGCTAGGTCACTTGTTTTCTATGGTAGATTTCTATGGTTGCGCGTTTTAAGGTTAAAACACAGTCTCAGTGTTACCAAATTTTAATTAGTACTCAGTGTCAGTGGCACTACATCTGCCTAAAGTAAAATACTGTTATAGCACCAAGCTAGCATCCTTGTGTTGGTGTCTTCAGATCTTACAGAACCTATATTGTACCATGCTCTTACTAAAACACAGTCTGAGTGCCAAAAACCAATACTAAAATAAAAGTGGTGTCAACCCCTGCTTTCTTTTGGGGCTCAAAGACATTCACAACATCTTTGTCGACTCCTCCAAGTGGTACTTTGTCCAATAAAGGTACCTTGTGTATTTTAGACTTACAGAAACAGCCACCGTGGGAAACTATTCACACAAGTTTAACAACCCGGCATCAGTGTCATTCCATTGCCTGTACAAAAGGTCATGTTACAATATTCACATTCAAATAATCAAACAAAAAAAAAATGGGAAAAAGAGGAGGTAAGGGCCATGGACGAGGTGGTAGGGACAGTGGTTGTCGCCAAAGCAGTTTGATCGAGGCAAAGAAAAAGGTTCCTGCTTTATCTCCCTCTGCCTTCCTATCCCTATTTTCTTGTCCACGTGGGAAAGAACTCTTGCGCTTTGAACAGTGCAAACAGGTAACGAGTTGGCTAGCAGAAAATGCCTCCAGATACTTGTCGAGTAGCAAATCCCAAGGTTCCACACAGACTGACTTGATTAGCCCAGAGGTTGGCCCATCGAATCTTCAGCCTGGTCCTCCTTCCTCACCACATCAGTATTCTAAGGAAACATATGATACCAAAACAGGTTATTCTGAAGAACTTTTTACGGGACCCTTTGACCTTTCTTGCTTCTTACTGCGCAACACCACAAACGCAGGTGAGGCCGTGGTGTGCAGTGATTAACAGATTTTTGAGCACCCAATGCCAGAAGAAAGCCATGTTGTTGGGCGTGACATGCTACGCAATCAGGTGGAAGTGTTGGGTATGATGAGACACAGTTGCCCTCAGGTCAGCCTGAAACCTCCATTACCGAAGATGTTGACCTTCATTAATTTGAAGATGACCAGGTCGATGATGAGGTAACTGATCCAACATGGACGGGTGGCATGGATTGCGAAAGCAGCAGTGCAGAAGAGCATTTGCCCATAGTCCACAAAAAGGCTGTAAGAGATAGGGTTTTGACCACTGCCAGAGATCAATCAATTGTGCACATGACACCAGAACCTGTGGCATCTCAGTGTCCAAGGGTCCGTGCATCACCTGTGCCATCTCAGAGTCCAAGGGTCCGTGGTGCGATTGTGTGGGAGTATTTTTCCAAGAGTCCTTCAGACCAAACGATTGCCATTTGTCAAAGCTGTAAGGCCAAGCTTAGCAAAGGCAGATATACTTCCAGCTTGGGCACCTTCAGCATGAGAAACTATATGTTAGCCAAGCAAACCACTAGGTGGTAGACAGCTCTAGGTGAAAAACACGATTTCCAGACTCAAAACTCTGCCACTTCCCCTGGGCTGCCGGCTTCCCAAACTGGTGTGCAAGAAGGTGCCGCTGATGCCTTTTTCTCCCAACCTGATGTTGGCTAAACTCAATCATCAATGACCACATCCGCTTTGGTGTCGCAGCATTCAGTTCAGTTGTCCATACCACAGACCTTCGAAAAGAAGCAAAAATACCCCGTTATGCACCCAAGGGCAGAAACCATAGCTGCACACATTGCACGATTGATAGCCCTTAAGATGTTGCTGTATCGGCTTGGGGGAACAGAGGCTTTCCGCGACCTTTTGGCAGTGTTAGAACATCGGTACTCTGTGCATAGCCGCCACTATTTTTCTCGTTGTGCCATCCCCGCGCTCCACAATCACGTGTCCGTAAACATCAAACGGGCTCTCACCAACACCATAACAGGGAAGGTCCACTTGACCACAGACACGTGGACAAGCGGAAGTGGACAGGGACGCTACATCTCACTGACGGCACACTGGGTGAACCTAGTGGCGGCTGGTACAGAGTCTGAGCCGGCAACATCCCATATAATTCATACACCCAGAATAGCGGGGCCTACTTCAATCACAGTTTCAGTAGCCTCCTACACAGCAAAAACTCCCTTCTCCTCCTACTCTTCATCTGGCTCTTGTGCATCCTCCTCAACATCCACCAGTGTCCAACCGTCGACATCATTCCCCAGCTGGGATCTCTGCAGCACTGCCTCGGCTAAGCGTCAACACGTTCTACTGAAGCTCATCTATATCGGTGACAAAACTCACAGGGTACCTGAGCTTTTGAAAGCAATAACTGAGCAGACAGATGAATGGCTTGAGCCTTTGGATCTCCGTCCAGGGATGGTAGTGTGCGATAATGGTCGTAATCTGATGGCAGCTTTAAAGCTTGGAAAGGTTGTACATGTTCCTTGTATGGCCCACATTGTAAATTTAGTAGTTCAGCACTTTCTGAAGAAGTACCCTGGGGTACCAGACCTACTTACCAGGGTACGACGTATTAGCGCACATTTCCGCAAGTCATCTCCCTCTTTTGCTGGCCTGGCAGTGCTGCAGCAGTGCTTACACTTGCCTCATCACAGACTAATATGTGACCTCCCTACGAGATGGAATTCAAAGTATCATATGTTGTCCAGGATCCACGAGCAGCAGAGGGCAGTACATTATGTTAAACTATAACGTATTGATTAATCAGACAAAGTGTACATGGTTACAAAATCTTGTATATACTTAAGGATTTCTGTGTGTTTGTCTTGAATATACAGACAGACAATATACCATTGTAACAGAAACCTTATGATTTACTTACATCAAATATCTGATGGATTTGTGTGTTTGCTATCCATTGAAATAGAAACTCTGATTTCTTTAGTTCAACAATCTGATGTTTTATGTGTTTGCTATATACACAGACAGACAATATATCCATTTACCTAGCTCAAATACCTGATGTGTATTCTTGGGAGATTTGAATGTCTGTGGGTTTATTACCCCATTGTCTGATGTGTGGTGTATCTCTGATTCATCTATGCCCAATGACTGGCCATCAAAGGGCATGGATCAATAAGACTACAACACATTAACTTTAAGGCTTGTAATATTGTTCAAGCCTCTATAAGATCAGCTGAAGTATAGCACAGACAGAAGCTCATGTTTCTTGCCTCCGTGAGACGTCCGGGCAGTGATGTCCAGGAGTTCTCTGTCTATGTCATGCTTCTCTGACTTCCAGACAGATGATGTCCAAAGTTCCTTGGTGATGTAAGTATTTAACTGTACTTAACCTTTGTATGTTCAATATACAAAAGTGTACGCAATATCATACTTTTTCTTTAAGTTTGTATTTCATATTAACCTTTATAATAAAATTACTTATTTGCCTTCTTTAAAGCCGTATCTGAACCTTAGTGCTAAAAATATTAGCAAAACATTTGGCGCTGCGAGCAGGGTATATGCAGAAGGCTTTGAGTATTTTTGTTAGTGTGATATTGCGTAAAATATGCCTCTTTTTAAGAAAAAAGTGGTTGTGAGTGAATGCATTGAGATTCCAGGTTGGGAACAGAGTCCCTATGATATTTTGGCAACCAAGTGGTTGCATAGTGTTGGTTTGAGTGAACCATGGGACAAATGTTTGAAAAATGCTGAACCTGTAGATGTGGTTGAATGCTTGCAGAAAGTGAAAAGGGGAAAAAGGTAAAGAATTGGGCGCTGTTGGTAGGCGTGGATGGATCCTGTTGTCTGCATATAGAAAACAGCATGAGGAAAAGATACGTATGTTAACAAAAGTTCAGGAATTAGAGAGACAGTTGGGTGAGGTCCAGACTGCATTGGTCACAGCACAGTGTCAGAATAAGTTGTCAGTGGATAAATGTGATGGATATCAGCATGATGCAGACAAGTCTGCTGTATGTATAGAGCAGTATAAATACAGAAAGAAGAGAGCGAAGGAGAATAGAAAGGAAGTAGCTTTGGCCATAGCCAATGCCGGGACAGAGGGGAACTCAGATGAGTGGAATGGTGAGGTACAGAACTCATCTGATTCTGAAAATGTCACCGACCCAGAACAGAAGGATGAACATGTCAGTGGGGAGAAGGAAATTGATCCTCCTCATAACCCAATAAGAGTTCATCCTATATATCAGAGACGAGTTGTAGAAACAGCTACAGGTAAGCAGAACAGAAATATGGTAGAGGATTGCAGTCAGCTTCATGATCGTTTTTCACAAAGGCCAAATGAACCTTTGATAGCTTGGATAGTCAGATTATGGGAGACAGGGGCTCATGGAGTGCATCTGGATGGTGTGGATGGCCCAAAGTATGTTCAACTCAGCCATGAGCCTGTAGTGAAGGAGGCATTTTGTTCCTTGATGATTCAGCAGCCACATGTGGTGTGTAGTATGATGGAGGTTGTGGCTATGACATTGCAGCATAAATACCCATCTGAGGCGGACTGGCCGCCCAATGAAAAACCATGGTTTACATTGAAAGATTGTGCTCGGAGATTGAAGGAGGAGGTTATGAAAAATGCTATTTCAGCAAGTACATATGACAATTACATGCAAGTTGTTGTAAGTGTATCTATTAGAAATTGTATCATTAGAAATGCCCCTCCAGCTTATAAACATGTCATGATGGCATTAATGGTAAATCAGACTGGGAAACCCATCTCCAATACATTGGAGGCGATCCGACAGTTAGGGGGTCTGGGAGAATGGGGTCCCAAACAGAGAGGTCAGCTTAATTTTGAAGAACAGTGTAACAACGTCAAAAGTAGTAAAAATCGTAGATCCCGTGTTACCAGGAGAGATATGTTTATGGCCCTGATAAAGGATGGTGTTCCCTGGGATAAAATAGACGGGATTAGTACTGACGAGATGTGGAAATTGTATCAAAGGAGAAGACTCAATAAAAAGTCAGGGGTTTCACATAATAAAAAGGTTGCAGCAAAAGATTCTGTATCTCCACAGCGCAGGCGAAGCAGGACACGGGGAGAAAGAGGGCCCACTTTCTCATCGTCACCAGCACAGCCTACAGCACCGGGGGTGGAGGATCTGTATGCTGAAGTAAGATGTTTAGTGCAGGAAATCAAAGCCCAGCAGAAGAGGTTATCATCATCTTCCACCAAGATGTCTCCATCTGAAATGGAGGATAGATGGGGGGGAAAAAGATAAGGGTAATATTGAGACCACAGAGGAGATTGAAAAAGATAAGGGTAATATTGAGACCACAGAGGAGATTGAAAAAGATAAGGGTAATATTGAGACCACAGAGGAGATTGAAAAAGATAAGGGTAATATTGAGACCACAGAGGAGATTGCCACCAATACAGAATGTACAGAGATATGTAAAGAGATAAGTATTACAAAAGCCATTCCTGCTCATAAACAATACAGAGCCATCCAAATGTTCACAAAGGAGAGACTAGAAACCAGCAGGATCCCTGTGTTCAGTCTATTGGAAGGGCAATTATTTTTGCTATTGTTTGGTTGGTCTCATATTTACATACCCATGCTGATAATTAATACAGCACAATATACCAATATGGTTGGGTAAATAGTGAACTTTTTAGGCTGTCAAGTTAGATGTGAATCTTTTAGCATATGGATAATGGACTGGATAAAATTGTGGTTTGTGTTTTCTTTTTAAGGTCCAGTCACACTAAGCAACTTACCAGCGATCCCAACAACGATAGGGATCGCTGGTAAGTTGCTAGGAGGTTGCTGGTGAGCTGTCACACTGCGACGCTCCAGCGATCCCACCAGCAACCTGACCTGGCAGGGATCGCTGGAGCGTGGCTACACGAGTTGCTGGTGAGCTCACTAGCAACCAGTGACCAGCCCCCAGTCTCCTAGTTACAGCACACATCAGGTTAATTAACCCGATGTGTGCTGCAGCTAAATGTGCACAGAGCAGGGAGCAGCGCACACTGAGCGCTGGCTCCTTGCTCTCCTAGTTACAGCACACATCGGGTTAATTGCCTGATGTGTGCTGCAGCTATCTGTGCACAGAGCAGGAGCCGGCAGCACAGGCAGTGAGAGCGGAGGAGGCTGGTATCAAAGGTAAATATCGGGTAACCAAGGACAGGGCTTCTTGGTTACCCGATGTTTACATTAGTTACCAGCCTCAGCAGAAGCTGGCTCCCTGCTCACTGCACATTAGTTGTTGCTGTCTCGCTGTCACACACAGCGATCTGTGCTTCACAGCAGGACAGCAACAACTAAAAAATGGCCCAGGACATTCAGCAACAACCAACGACCTCACAGCAGGGGCCAGGTTGTTGCTGGATGTCACACACAGCAACATCGCTAGCAACGTCACAAAAGTTGTTCGTTACCAGCGATGTTGCTAGCGATGTTGCTTAGTGTGACGGGGCCTTTAGACTGGATACCAGAGTTTTACATGTTATTAGAGCAATCAGGCTAAAACAATGAAACAAGTAATCATCCCATTGTGATGAATGGGTATTGTATTTACCTAATGGTTGTTGTTTGTTTTATGTGTATGTTCAATCAGGACCACAATAGGCTTGTAAATGCCCTCTGACTATGATGGTCTCATAGTCCAAAGGTCAGATTTGGCCTTCAACTGAACTCAGTTAATAAGAGAAGGGATAGATCAGGATTATTAATTAAGGTAATTCTAATGAATAGTGGAGACAGTGACATGTTAATCAGTTGATGGTACTGTCTATTTCTAAAATGTAGATAGTCAGAGGGAGGGCTCCTTCAGTTCTGCAGAGAAGATAAATGATTTGGATCTTCACATCCTATCAATGATTGTGCAAAAATTTGGGTGAAACAATTGAGTGACAAAGGTATTCCAGAACCTGCTGAACTCATTGCTCGAGGAGCAGACAATGTGCTGACAGTTATGAAACAAGAAAAGTAGGAATACATCCCAACTGACAGATGAGTAATATGTGTATTTTTGTCCTTTTAGATCAAAATCTGGAAATGTTGCATCATTGGCGCCACCATGGGCATGGATCTACTTCCGTCAGAAGCCAAGCAACCTTCAGACCGAAAACAGAGAGACCAACCATGGAGAATGTGGCCTTATTGAAAACCAAACAGAAGAAGACCTAGAAGAAGAAGATGTGACCCAAAACTTCACCTCCAATCTGTATTGTGCCTACATGAACTGCACTGGGGAACATTCTCTAACAGAAGAGATGATTGCCCTAAGGACTCAGAGGACTCCATTCTCCGGACTCCTCAAAGCAAAATAGGCAGATGTCAACAATTAAAAATACAGAATCAGACAGGCTATAAAGAGATTGCTATTATTTGTGGCTCTCATACAAATAAAAAAATGCAAACGTATGAGGGCAGGACATCATATGAGATTAACAATATAATGTCCGTTTCATCATATACACAAAATGTGAAATTGTTATCAAAATCATAGATACAAGGGTTATCTATAATATTTGTAGGATCACTCACTGTAGTGGCATATGCAGCTAAAGCAGTAGGCTGATTCTCTTGTTTGGTGGTTACATTTATAAATACCACAAGTAGAGATAGATAAACTAGATTTATTACATTACACAAGATAATGTTAGATGGTGGGAATGGGTACTTTCTTAGTTACCTGATTTTTGGATATATGCATTATATATTAGGAGTAATTTTTGCTATTGTGCATACATTGCTTTGTGTTGTACACAGTGTACGCTAAAACCATGGTGTTAGGGTATGGGACCTTATATAAATAATGTATGGCTCAAAATAGCCAAGGGTGGAATGTATTGCAAATATAAAAATGGCTATTTTTTGAGTCTATACATTATGTTAAACTATAACGTATTGATTAATCAGACAAAGTGTACATGGTTACAAAATCTTGTATATACTTAAGGATTTCTGTGTGTTTGTCTTGAATATACAGACAGACAATATACCATTGTAACAGAAACCTTATGATTTACTTACATCAAATATCTGATGGATTTGTGTGTTTGCTATCCATTGAAATAGAAACTCTGATTTCTTTAGTTCAACAATCTGATGTTTTATGTGTTTGCTATATACACAGACAGACAATATATCCATTTACCTAGCTCAAATACCTGATGTGTATTCTTGGGAGATTTGAATGTCTGTGGGTTTATTACCCCATTGTCTGATGTGTGGTGTATCTCTGATTCATCTATGCCCAATGACTGGCCCACAAAGGGCATGGATCAATAAGACTATGTTAGGTTGACCTAACGGTCACAGCTATTGCCAGCGATGTCCGAATGCAGAGAGGGTACCGGTGACCCCCCTCTGTCCCCCCTTTAGCCTTCAATGAAAACAGGCAGACACCGTTATACACGTAAGGCTAGGAGACGTGCGGCTCCCAAAAAGAAAACTGTATTATTTTGTTTACATTACAAGGTTATACAGATTTGATTAGGGCGTGACAAAGCAGTATACATATTCATTAAAGGCGTCAATTACACTGAATTACATGTTCCCAGCAAGAGAAATTAACATAATGACTTATTCTCTCATAATAGTCTATTCCGCTGCTCATTCTCATAACAAGATGTTTGTCAGTCATTTCTAAGTCAAAACATTCTGTGTCCTTGCAGTTAGTCTCACGGTTTATTACGTAAGTAAGTCTGGTTCGGTCTTGCCAGGGAGAATGAATTTCTATTATTTTCTAAGTCAGTGAAAAAGGTTAACTCTTTCCTCACAATCCCCCCTATTGGCGTGATTGATGGACAGGGGGCCATCGAGAAGCTGTGGACTATAGAGAGAGCACGCTAGCCTCCAGATACTTTCTGAGCCGCGGGTTTGCTCAGGGAGTGTCATCTCACATCCGTCACCCAGGACTGCCTGCATGCCTCTCAATAGGAGTCTCATCATGATACGCCAAGGTGATTTCTAGAGGAAAGAGTAGAGAAGAGAAAAAGGCATATTAGTGATTTCATACGGGTGCTGAATAATCATTGTATCTACATTGCTTCAAGCAGCGGGAAAACAAAGCCATTAGCAACTTGAACACTACATAAGCAACTACCGAACAGAGTAACACTTGGTGTCATTTACTGATAGTCTGTTGTAACAGCCTCCCCATTGAAACACTTCGTTTATTGGGACTGGTATGGCTAAGTATCGCATGGAAGAGGCTGTTACAGGTGCGTGTGTACATATCCAGCAGTCTGTGATCTCAAGTTTTTCAGCTAACACTTCATGATGGGTCTCAAATGAATTCTGCCGTGGTGTAGAAGGCCCCAAAAAGGGAGTACACATAAAAATACTTATCAGCAGTATTAGGCCTTCTTGCAGTGGCTGGCATGGACCCATGTCGATCTCCCCTCAAGTTTGACGGAGGTTGGAGTGGTCAGCTGGACAGTCAAAGGCCCTTCGAATCGTGGCTCAAGGGTCTTTTTCACGTGCTTCTTTAGGTAGACCCGGTCACCAGGCTTTAGAGAGTGGGTTCCTGGAATGGCATCAGGATCAGGTAGAGAAGAGTAGACCCTTTGGTGGGTTTCAGTTAGTCTCTTCTGCAGGGAAACAACATAAGACGTTAGGCTATCACATTGCAGGTGTAACTCCTGCGGGAAGTAGCATCCTAATCTGGGTGCACTACCAAAGAGTATTTCAAAGGGTGAGAGCCTGTGCTTTCCCTGCGGGGTAGTCCTTATAGAGTAAAGAGCTATGGGGATACATTCTGTCCATGGTCTACCAGTCTCCTCCACTGCCTTGGCTAATTTGAGCTTTAGAGTTCCATTTAACCTTTCCACTTTCCCTGATGACTGTGGGTGGTAAGGCGTGTGTAAGGCTATGTGCGCACTAGGCGTTTTTTTCACGCTGCGTTTTTATGTGCGTTTTTGTCTAAAAAACGCACCCGCGGCTAAAAAAACCGCGGCGAAAACGCATGCGTTTTTGCCGCGATTTGGTGCGTTTTTTGCTGCGTTTTTGCTCACTGCGTTTTTAATCAGTGCACAATGCCATTAAAGATTGTTGATGAAAAAAAAAAAAAAAAAAAAAGGTCTGATGTCATTTCCTTCTTCAAAATGTTCATTGTATGCAGGAGAGCAGACAGCTGCAGAACTACAAGTCTCAGCATCCTCCATTCACTAGTGTATGCAGGAGAGCAGACAGCAGCTGTAGAACTACAAGTCTCAGCATCCTCCATTCACTAGTGTATGCAGGAGAGCAGACAGCAGCTGCAGAACTACAAGTCTCAGCATCCTCCATTCACTAGTGTATGCAGGAGAGCAGGCAGCAGCTGCAGAACTACAAGTCTCAGCATCCTCCATTCACTAGTGTATGCAGGAGAGCAGACAGCAGCTGCAGAACTACAAGTCTCAGCATCCTCCATTCACTAGTGTATGCAGGAGAGCAGGCAGCAGCTGCAGAACTACAAGTCTCAGCATCCTCCATTCACTAGTGTATGCAGGAGAGCAGACAGAAGCTGCAGAACTACAAGGCTCAGCAGCCTCCATCCAGGACTGTATGCAGTTTTTTGCCCAAAAAGAAAAAAAAATGACATGGGCTTCGCCATATTTTTGTATGCTAGCCGGGTACAGCAGGCAGGTACGGGCTGCCCCCAACCCCCAGCTGCCTATTTGTACCCGGCTGGGAACCAAAAATATAGAGAAGCCCTTTTTTTTTAATTATTTCATGAAATAATTAAAAAAAAAAAATGACGTGGGCTTCGCCTAATTTTTGAGTCCAGCCGGGTACAACTAGGCAGCTGGGGATTGGAATCCACAGTGCAGGGTGCCCATGCTTTCTGGGCACCCCCACTGCGAATTGCAGTCCGCAGCCACCCCAGAAAATGGCGCTTTCATAGAAGCGCCATCTTCTGGCGCTGTATCCAACTCTTCTAGCTGCCCTGATGCCGGGTGGCTAGCCAGGTAATAATGGAGTTAGGGCTAGCTGTATATTATCAGCTAGCCCTAAGCCCGAAATTCATGGTGTCACGCCAATATTAGACATGGCCACCATGAATTTCTAGTAATGATAAAAAAAAAACACAACACACAGAAAAATATTTTTATTAGAAATAAAACACAACACAATTAGTGACTCCATCTTTATTGAAATAAAGAACCCCCCTCCGCAGTAATCCTGGGTCAGGGTCCCGCGCCGTCCAATCAGGATCCAATATCATCTGATCGGTTTGCTGGAAGGCAAAGCGATCAGATGATGTCAGGTTAAACTACGTGACATCACACATCAGCTGATTGTATAAAAGCCGATTATACAATCAGCAGATGCATCAGTAGAAAAAAAAAAAAATAATAATACTCACTTATGTGCTGTGGTGATTACCGGCAGCTCCTGGAGCGATCGATTGGACAGGAGTCTGATCCCGTCCGATCGCTGCAGCAGCTGCCGGTAATCAGCTGATCCAGCTGATGAAGTCCCCTGACGGCAGGATCAGCTGATAGCCGGCCGGGCAGGAAAAAGCCGGCGAGACTACGATCAGCTGATGCGTCAGGTGACTGCATCAGGTGATCCCTCGCCAGGTCCTGCAAGCAAGGTCCTGCCGGCCGGGGAGACTGCACACAGCCAGAGCGGCGGGACCGGGAGGAGCTGGGAGCGGGCATGGCACCGGGACCCTGCGGACAGGTGAGTATATGACATTTTTTTTTTTTCTACTGTTCACTTTTGTTTTCGCCGCTGCCTCCACCTCCCGCCCAGACATGGCGCCGCACGGAGCTGACATGCACAGGACGGGAGGTGGAGGCAGCGGTGACGGTACCGGGAGGATTCCTGCTTCTGTGTTTACCAACAGAAGGAATCCTCTTCCTGTACACGTCACTGTAGTGCCCACCCCTTGCGTTTATAGCTGCGTTTTTAGTCATAGAAACGCGGCTATATGCGTTATTCATTGCGTTTTTAACATCTCATTGAATTCAATGAGTGAAAAACACAGTGGAAAACGCAGAAATAATTGACATGCTGCGTTTTTGTGGTCACCACAAAAACGCAGCTAAAAAAAAAACGCTGTGTGAGGACAGCACTTCTGAAAACCCATTGACATTGCTGGGGAAGCAATGTCACTGCGTTTTCAGCACAAAAACGCGGTAAAAAACGCCGCTAAAAACGCGGCAAAAACGCCTAGTGCGCACATAGCCTAAGGCTGACTGAATGCCTAACTGGGCACAGGTGTTCTAGAAAACTTGTCCAGTGAAATGAGTACCTCGGTCTGACTCTATGACTTCAGGGAGTCCAAACCGGGGTACCAGCTCACAGGCCAATTTCTTTGCTGTAATTCGGGCTGTGGCTGAACTGACAGGGTAGGCCTCTGGCCATCCTGAGAAGAGGTCTACACAGACAAGTAGAAACTCGTAAATGCCATGTTTTGGCAACTGTATATAGTCTATTTGTACTCTTTGAAATGGGGCAAACGTCTTTGGCATGTGTCTTTGCGGGGTTTTAGTTAGCTGGCCTGGATTGTGTTGTTGACAGATGTGACAATCCTTTATTCTCTGGGAGGCGTATTGTCTGAAGCCGGGGGCTACCCAATAAGGTTGCATCTGGTTCATGATTGAGTTTGTGCTTCCATGTGTGGGGTAGTGGAGTACTTGGAAAATGGCAGGGAACCAACTGCGTGGCAGGACGGGAAGTCCGTTTAGGCGCCAAATCCCCTCCACCTTTTCTGCCCCCTTGGCCAGCCATCCGGCCTTTTCTTCCTCAGAGGCGTTTTCTTGTGTCTCAAAGAGGTTCTGCATTTCTTCCTCCGTCGTTGACACTGTTTCCGTCTCCTTCAAAGGGAGTAAGGCTGCTTGTTTTGCTGTTTGATCGGCCAAGCGATTTCCCCTTGCCTCGGGTGTTTGGGCCTTGGTGTGGGCAGCAACCTTTATGATTGCTAGCTGTTTTGGTATCAAGGCTACTTCCATTAGTTTCTTCACTGAGGCTCCATGCCTAATAGGATTTCCTGTTGCTGTGAGGAATCCTCTAGTCTGCCAGATAGTGCCAAAATCGTGCACAATGCCGTGTGCATAGGCTGAGTCCGTGTAGATGTTCGCTGTTCGTTCTTCCAGAAACTCAATTGCCCAGATGAGAGCAAGAAGTTCTGCTTCTTGAGCAGATATGCGTGGAGGTAGCGGTTGTTTGGCTAAGACTGCATATAGAGTCACTACTGCAAATCCGGTGTGGAACTTGCCTGCTTCATCAGCGTATCTGCTACCATCCACAAAAAGTTCAAAGTCTGGATTTGTAAGCGGTGTTGCCTGAATATTGTGCAGGGGCTTTGCCTCATGTTCAATGAGTTCCTGACAATCATGATCAAATGGTGCGCTGGTACGTTTGTCACTCTCTTCTGTCCTCTCTTCTGTCACTCTCTTCTGTCCCCCCCCTTCTAAACTTGTAAAGATCAGCAGATCAGCAAGGTTTAGACTTGTAACTCGAGCAAATGAGATGTTTGGGGGGTAGCAACAGCGTGCACTGAAGTCTGACTTGTCTTGATAGTTGGTCTGCTCCCACTAGGGCATCTCCACCCAGGGGGGACACTAAGAATTTTGACACGAACATGTGTGGTCCCATTTTCACCTTCAGTGGATATGTTATTGGGATTATCTGGGCTTGTCCATCAAATCCGGATACTACAGTAGCTTCAGATGAGATGGATCCTTCAGGCACCAGGTTCCTGGGGAGTACGGAGCGTGAGGCTCCTGAGTCCACCAAAGCTCTTATTTCCTTGTTGCCAATGTGAAGGGGGACGTGTATAAATGGACCTCTGGCATCCCTATCCCGTGCTGCCGCAAGTCAGGCAGTCTTCTCCTCCTGACTCTCGGGTTGGTTTTGAGTGTCCCTCTTCTTCTTTCTACAGTCTCTGATCACATGTCCTCTGACTCCCACAATAGTAGCAGGTCGGTGCCTTCCTTCTTATACCTTCTGGCTGACCATCCACTGCTGCTATGACAACTTTCTTGTTGCTCCTTTTATCCTTTGCGTCGGTTTCTAAGCCACTTGCTTTGTTGACTAGAAGATCTATGTCTTCCATGTTTCTCCATTCTGGGTAGCACGCTTTCAATCTTTCTGCCAGAGGTGCATGTATTCCATCCATGAAGGATCTTACCATCAGGCGACGTATTGCACCCGCTTGTAAGTCCAGCCCTTCATCTGCGAATGACTGCATCAATCTGTAGTAAAATGAGCTGACATTCTCCACAGGACCTTGATGCACTGGTCCCATTGTGCCCCTAGTCCTTTGCTCCTGGGCGCAGAAGAGATTGAGTCTTATCATGAAATCTTGGCCCGATTCCACATTACGGGTATCGTCCGGAACATGTCCTGTCAGGTGGGCAGTGAGTTCGGGAGACATTTTAACTCTACACAAACCTTCCATGTCCAACCAAGTGCTTCTGTAGGAGACCTGTATTTGGTTCAGGTAACGTGAAAAACTGACTGGGTTTCTAGTCGGATCTGGAGCATTTTGCAGAAAAGCCATCTGCTCGGCTGGAGTCCAGGGTATGTAGTCTTCATACGTACGGGGAACTGCATCTCTGGGAGCATCTGGGTTTTGTGGATTAACAGGTGGTCTTATCAGGACTCTTCTTTCCACTACGGAATAAAGAGACACTGGTGCTGTAGCTTGTAGCTTGTGCTGTGGGGCTCCACAGGCTAGGCATTTTTCACTCCAGTCCGGATTTTGTTGGCCACAGTTTGTGCAGGTCCATTCCGGGGATCCTGCTATTTTTGGAGTCGTTCCAGGAGTAGCTGACAGGTACGGAGGGGGCTGCGGATCCTTATTAGCTTGCTTCCCAGCTTCCTCCCATGTGTCTGATTCTTCATGGTATATCCAACCTTGATCGTGGGCTGTTTTTGCCATGTCAGAAAGAGTTCTGACCAGTTTAGTCCATGATTTATCTGCTATCACTCCTGCTCTAGTAGCTCTTATTGTGTCCCATTTGTTGGGGTCCAATTGATCCTTCCCCTTCAATCCAAATGTCTTAAAAACTTCCTTGGACTGACTGGCTGTTCTTTTGCCATGATAACACGTAATGAGATGTTGCAGGGTGCATCCAGCTCTTCTGTCTTTTGATATTCCTTGCCCCATTCTTCTTCTTCTATCTTATTCAGCTTTTAGACCCTTGAACGTCCTTTGGACTAAACCTACCTATCCTGGAGATACTCAGAGACTAACTCCTTTTGTATTCCCACCTAAGGTGAGGTCTAGAACCACCTTTCCTGGAAGTACCCAAAGACTGATTCTTGATGTGTATTCCTACTGAAAGGTGGTGTCCTAACCGTCCAGAGGGGGCTGAGAATGTTGAATAGTGCTGGGTTACCCTTCTTGTACCACAGGTACACTCTATATCCGATGGCAATGGCAAACAGGGCTATTCCCACTAACACTAGGGCAGTGAATATCACATCCATGGGACAGAGCAGGTACACTATTCCCTTTCAACACTCACTGATGTATGGGATCTATGACAACCAACAAGGACAACAGCACAGAAGTAAAGCGCAGGAGAGCAGACACGCGACACACGGAGAGGCAGAGAAACACAGAAAAACAAACAAGCAAACAACCAAACAAGGCACAGAAAACATCAGCTGGCAAGGCTCTTTCAGAGTTCAGTAGAAACCCGCCAATAACCCAGTATCTACTCACAGTGTAAAATTTTGCGCGTTGAGGAGAGGGGAGATCAGATGTGGGGAGCATAAAGAGAAGAATAAGGTTCAACTCTTACCTGGCCAGGTGTTTCTGGTCCCCACGTCTGGTCACCTCCCCCTCGGCTTGGCAAGACAGTCCACTGCGTCCTGGGATTAGAAACACAGGTCCCTGTTCGGGCGCCAGATAATGTTAGGTTGACCTAACGGTCACAGCTATTGCCAGCGATGTCCGAATGCAGAGAGGGTACCGGTGACCCCCCTCTGTCCCCCCTTTAGCCTTCAATGAAAACAGGCAGACACCGTTATACACGTAAGGCTAGGAGACGTGCGGCTCCCAAAAGGAAAACTGTATTATTTTGTTTACATTACAAGGTTATACAGATTTGATTAGGGCGTGACAAAGCAGTATACATATTCATTAAAGGCGTGAATTACACTGAATTACATGTTCCCAGCAAGAGAAATTAACATAATGACTTATTCTCTCATAATAGTCTATTCCGCCGCTCATTCTCATAACAAGATGTTTGTCAGTCATTTCTAAGTCAAAACATTCTGTGTCCTTGCAGTTAGTCTCACGGTTTATTACGTAAGTAAGTCTGGTTCGGTCTTGCCAGGGAGAATGAATTTCTATTATTTTCTAAGTCAGTGAAAAAGGTTAACTCTTTCCTCACAATTACAACACATTAACTTTAAGGCTTGTAATATTGTTCAAGCCTCTATAAGATCAGCTGAAGTATAGCACAGACAGAAGCTCATGTTTCCTGCCTCCGTGAGACGTCCGGGCAGTGATGTCCAGGAGTTCTCTGTCTATGTCATGCTTCTCTGACTTCCAGACAGATGATGTCCAAAGCTCCTTGGTGATGTAAGTATTTAACTGTACTTAACCTTTGTATGTTCAATATACAAAAGTGTACGCAATATCATACTTTTCCTTTAAGTTTGTATTTCATATTAACCTTTATAATAAAATTACTTATTTGCCTTCTTTAAAGCCGTATCTGAACCTTAGTGCTAAAAATATTAGCAAAACACATGCCCATCAGACACAGCTGCCAGACATAAATACTGCAGAGTGAGTGTGGATTGCAGACATTTGTCAGGTCTTGAAGAATTTTGATTACTGTACCAACATTGTGAACAGTAAGGATGCTGTTATCAGCATTACCATTCCACTGATTTGTTTGTTAAAACACTCTGGATGGTCTGACTGACCAAAGTGTTCATGCACCCGAGTTGTCTGTGGATCCAGACTTCACAATGGTTGCTAGTAATCCGCACAACCTCGGCCAACAAGCTCAGGCCACCTTTGCTCAGCATCATGAGTATGAGGATGAGGAGGATGATGAAGAACAGGAATGCTTTGAAGTTAGTACCTAAAGGATTAACAACCCAAACTTCAGGGCTGTTCAGCATGGATGGCCTGAGGAGAAGCAGGAGGAGGAGAGAGAGACTGAGGAGGATAGGAGGTTTAGGGAGACAGAATGTATTCTTAGCAGTGACACACAAAGGTTTCCAGTTCGGAGTCTGGGCCACATGGCACAGCTCATGTCACACTGCCTTTCTCATGACTGTCGGCTAGTCCACATTTTGGCAGACAACAAATACTGGTAATGTACCTTCCTTCACCCACTGTCATGCTGCCACTAGAGGGAGCCAGAGCTCTACAGCAGAAGACACTACACAGAGCAACGAGAACCAGGAAGTAAATACACAGCGTTCTCATACACTGCCTCACAGCACAGCTGAGAAGCAGAACTGCAGGCATGCAAGGAATAGTCAGGCAGGCTGGGTCAAACACCGTACGGGCAGAAGCAGGACTGGAGGAACGAGCAGAAGCGGAGTCAAAATCAGGCCAAGGTCAGTACCGGAGGACACAACCGAGTTGGGAAATAGGAGAGGGGATAGAGGACAGGAGGGATGACCAGGGAACGGAACACAGACAAGGGCATGGGGGCACAGGAACAGACAGATCAGGATATCACTCACAGGACCATCAATCACAGGCAAAGCAGTGCTAAGCTTATAGCCGGCGCTGGTTCACTGGAAATGTCATCTTTTAAGGCATCCAGGGTCCGGAAGTGAGGCCCGAGAGAAGGCTCCCTCCCCTAGCCATATGGACGGGGAGGTGAACCATGACACCCATGCTACAAAGACACATTTGCTTCGCTACTTGTGGAGGCAAATAAGGATTGTACTACGGAAACATTCAAGAGGCTGTAGTGGAGCAGTTGATGAAACGATTTCCCTCAGATCTTGCTGGCGTCAGAGGTAGCGTGTCATCTCATGCAACAGGATTACAAGAGAGGGCTACGCATAGTAGGAGCAACACAGGCGGGAGACTAATGTGCCAAAACTGGTCAATTTTCCACAAACCGTCAACTGAGAATCAGATAACGGTTGGGGGAACGATGACAAGGAGGGAACAGTTAAGTAAGATGGTGAGGGACTATGTAGGTGACCGTATCAGCGTGCTTTCCGAGTCTATTGTTCCCTTTAACTATTAGGGTTCCTAGCTCAACACTTGGCCAGACCTCGCATTATACGCTTTGGAAGTGCTAGCTTGCCCTGCTGCGAGTGTGTTTTCTGAGCGTGTTTTCAGCTCAGCGGGGTCAATAATAACAGATAGTCATACACGACTATCACGACTATCCACGGAAAGTGCAGACAGTTTGACGGTGATCAAAATGAACCATAGATGGATTGCCCCAGAGTATCTTAAGCCGCCTGTTAACAAGACCCAATAATAAGTGTAGCCCCAAAATTTGGATTTCTTAAGTTCAAATAAGTTCCATTGTTTCTCATTCAAGACTATTTTGTCCTCTATCATTTAATGAGACCGCATGACTAATCTAACTTATTACGCTGCTGCGATTTAATTGTTCAGCCCAATCACCCAGGGCAATATTTTTCAAGCCTTTGTACATTATGCACTGGCACAAGCACTGTCGAGGCTACACTGTCTAGGACAATTGGCCAGGCAGTCTCTATTTGTGTTCTTTATTGATGCTGTGCTCCACGGTGTGTTACACATGGCCCCCTGCAAAACCAGAATTTTTTTTAGCTTCTTGGCATGTTATGCCCTGTTGCTTATCCTACCAATTTTTTTTTAAACTAAGCTGTTGGGAACTGTTGGAAGTACCTTGTGATGCTTAGCTACATGGTGTCTGAACCATTATCCCCTGGAAAAACTGAATGTATTAAACTCCTTGGCATGTTATGCCCTATTGCTTATGCTACCAATTATTTTTTAAAAAAAGCTGTTGGGAGCTGTTGGGAGTACATTGTGATGCTTAGCAATATGGTGTCTGAACCATTATCCCCTGGAGAAACTTAATGTATTAAACTTCTTGGCATGTTATGCCCTGTTGCTTATGCTACCATTTTTTTTAAAATAAGCTGTTGTGAGATCTTGGGAGTACCTTGTGATGCTTAGCTACATGATGTCTGAATCTTTACACCCTAGGGGAACTGAATGTATTAAACTCCTTGGATGTTTTGCCCTGTTGCTTATCCTACCATTTTTTTAAAAAAAATAAGCTGTTGGGAGCTGTTAGGAGTAACTTTTGATGCTGTGCTACATGGTCTTGGAAGCATTCCCCCCTGGGGAAACTGAATTTTTTTTAATTCCTTGGAATAAAGCCTGAGTTCCAGAGTCAAAAAACTGCCAATTCCCCTGGGCTGCCTGCTTCCCAAACTGGTGTGCAAGAAGGTGGCTCTAATGCCTCCTTCTCCCAACCTGATGCTGACCAAACTCCATCATCAATGACATCAGCTTCGGTGTCCAATCGTTCAGTTCAGTTGTTCATACCAAAGACTGGTCCCCAATCCAAGCCCCTGTATTATATCTGGCTAGCAGTTTGTAGCTGGGTTATACTGTGGGGGATGGGAGGGGGGAGAGGAATTCTTAGAGGTGTACTGTGTGTCTGGGGAAGAACCGTGGGTCCCTTTTTTCAGGGCACACACCACAGATCCTCCAGCACATATGGGGTTAAAGTCCCTTCACTGCTGCTAGCCTATGTAAAGCTGCCTCATGCTGACTGCCAGCCTGTAATGCAAATATCCTCCAGCACTCACTGTGTCTCCGGTTTCAAGGCCACCCACTGCTCTCCTGAGCACAGCTGATTGCTCCAGTCGGATCCTTTTTATCTCCGTGGGGAGTGGGTCTCCAATTGTCAAATCTGCAGGACGCTGCACACACTCTGCAGAGCTGGCAGCATGCAGGCAAAATGGCCACCGTGTCTCCCTCTCCAGACTCACAGATCTTCACCACCACTGCCAGAAGCCTGGGGAAAGTTCCAGTGGAGTTGCTGGGCTGTAGGTGAGTTTCTCCTTGCAGGAGGAAGAGCTGGCTGTCGATTGGGGACTGATTGCCAGGTATATTGCAGGATTTTAAGTCCAGATCATGGGAGCCCCTCTAGCCTGCGACCGTTCTGCTTGGCTACATAGCCACGCCCCTAAGGAAGTACCTCGTCTGTCTCTTTTGGTCGGTCTTTGTCCTAAAAAAGGAAGAAGCTCAGATGTGCTTAGGTCGCTGTCGGAGCCTGTGCTGTAGCTGCCAGTATGTCTGAAGTTTCGGGAGGGAAAAGAAGCCTGCCATTTATAGACTCTTTTTTGTTGTAATCTTCCTGATCACGCAGGAATTTGTCGCATTTCCGTATCTGTAATGTTTCTTTAAACTCGGTGACGGTAGAGTTGTATTTGGACTTGAGATCCTCAAAAGCAGTGTCATTGAGAGTTTGTGCCAATTGGTCTTCAATACCCTTAATGTTTGTGTCAACAGTGTCTAGTTCCTTCTGCAAGTAGTCGATTGTCAATAAAATAATATCCAATGAGCATTTGTTGAGGATAGCCTCAAAAGACTTGCAATAGTCGGAGTTGTCAGAAAACAGAGTAGGCCTAAGGGTGACCCTCAAGCCTCTCGGAATTCGCTGAACCCTATGATACTCAGCAAGTGTTACGGAGTGTAGTTCAAGGGCCGCGTTCCTCTTCAACTCCCTGAGGTAGTCCCTGGAGCAGACCTCCTCAGAGGGTATCGTAAGGAACTGGGTCCTGGCTGTTACCTTAGCAAGGATTGAAGCCGTCTGTTCATCATTAAACGAAAGGACTGAGGACATGGGGAAATTTAAGGTGCGTGAGGAGCTCAGACCAAAGAGCACAATATAATAAAGAAAAAAGTCTGGCTACAACTGCTGCAAATATAGGTGCTGCAGGGTAATATATTTATCACAAATAGCAGGAAACCCGAGCACTCAATAAGGAAGGAGAGAAGAATTTGGATGCAAGTGTTTTTATTTACAACCGACAAAATTGCAAAATGTGAACCCTGACACAAAGCAACAAACCAATGTTTCGGTTTATCAGACCTTTCTCACGGTAGTTGGAGGTAAAGTTATACAGTGAGTATATACAAGTGCAAAAAACAGCAATATATACAAATATACAGTTATATACAGGATATGTACATACTTATAATAGAGACGCAGGGGCATACGGGTCACAAGGACAGCCGTCAGGGTAGAGAGTAAGTGGAGGGAATCACATTCAGCAGTATGCGGTATCTGACGTATCAGAATTATATGCATGAGAAGAAAATGCACCACAGTACAATATAGGAAAATCAGAGCACCGTCCACTAAATGATGACACAGATGGCAATGAGATCTCTGTTTAACGGGAACGGAGGGAGTATTACAATCCTCCTTAGAAGTCCCATAAATACATCTAGTAAATACAGTGGCGTAGCAAAGGGGGGGCGGAGGGGGCGGAGGGGGCGGTCCGCCCCGGGCGGCACGTGTCAGGGGGGCGGCATTTTGGCCACTCGCCTTCAGTTCTGCTGCCCCGGGCCGAGTTCCGGGGACCAGAGTCCTCAGCAGGAAACTGTGGCTGCTGTCTCTTTAAGGCATGCACACCATAGTGTCCTGCTGGATTGAGCTTCATCTGTGGGCGGAGCTACCGCCCGGTGTCCTGCTCTGTCCCACAAAGATGAAGGAGTGCCAGCCAGCAACCCCCAGCACAGCGCTGGCCTCCGGCGCTGTGTGGGCCCCCTCTCATCCATGTCCGAGCGGTAAGTGCTACCCCCCTCTCCCCCTCGACCTGTATACTCCCTCCCAGCCACCCGGTTTATGGGCCCCAGTGAGCTGCATGGGCTTTCCCCACCTCAGGAGCTGCGTGTGTCGGTGCAGTCTCAGCTCTGCTACATCTGCCCTGTGTCTGGTGCAGGCTCAGCTCTGCTACATCTGTCCTGTGTCTGGTGCAGGCTCAGCTCTGCTACATCTGCCCTGTGCTTGGTGCAGGCTCAGCTCTGCTACATCTGCCCTGTGCTTGGTGCAGGCTCAGCTCTGAACATCTGCCCTGCGCTTGGTGCAGGCACAGCTCTGCTACATCTGACCTGTGCTTGGTGTAGGCTCAGCTCTGCTACATCTGCCCTGTGCTTGGTGCAGGCTCAGCTCTGAACATCTGCCCTGTGCTGGGTGCAGCCTCAGCTCTGCTACATCTTCCCTGTGTCTGGTGCAGGCTCAGTTCTGCTACATCTGCCCTGTGCTTGGTGCAGGCTCAGCTCTGCTACATCTGCCCTGTGCTCGGTGCAGGCTCAGCTCTGCTACATCTGCCCTGTGTCTGGTGCAGGCTCAGCTCTGCTACATCTGCCCTGTGTCTGGTGCAGGCTCAGCTCTGCTACATCTGCCCTGTGCTTGGTGCAGGCTCAGCTCTGCTACATCTGCCCTGTGCTTGGTGCAGGCTCAGCACTGCTACATCTGCCCTGTGCTTGGTGCAGTCTCAGGTCTGCTACATCTGCCCTATGCTTGGTGCAGGCTCAGCTCTGCTACATCTGCCCTGTGCTTGATGCAGGCTCAGCTCTGCTACATCTGCCCTGTGCTCGGTGCAGGCTCAGCTCTGCTACATCTGCCCTGTGTCTGGTGCAGGCTCAGCTCTGCTACATCTGCCCTGTGCTTGGTGCAGCCTCAGCTCTGCTACATCTGCCCTGTGCTTGGTGCAGGCTCAGCTCTGAACATCTGCCCTGTGCTTGGTGCAGGCACAGCTCTGCTACATCTGCCCTGTGCTTGGTGTAGGCTCAGCTCTGCTACACCTGCCCTGTGCTTGGTGCAGGCTCAGCTCTGAACATCTGCCCTGTGCTGGGTGCAGCCTCAGCTCTGCTACATCTTCCCTGTGTCTGGTGCAGGCTCAGCTCTGCTACATCTGCCCTGTGCTTGGTGCAGGCTCAGCTCTGCTACATCTGCCCTGTGTCTGGTGCAGGCTCAGCTCTGCTACATCTGCCCTGTGTCTGGTGCAGGCTCAGCTCTGCTACATCTGCCCTGTGCTTGGTGCAGGCTCAGCTCTGCTACATCTGCCCTGTGCTTGGTGCAGGCTCAGCTCTGCTACATCTGCCCTGTGCTTGGTGCAGTCTCAGCTCTGCTACATCTGCCCTATGCTTGGTGCAGGCTCAGCTCTGCTACATCTGCCCTGTGCTTGATGCAGGCTCAGCTCTGCTACATCTGCCCTGTGCTTGGTGCAGGCACAGCTCTGCTACATCTGACCGGTGCTTGGTGTAGGCTCAGCTCCTCTACATCTGCCCTGTGCTTGGTGCAGGCTCAGCTCCTCTACATCTGCCCTGTGCTTGGTGCAGCCTCAGCTCTGCAGCAGCCGCGTGTGCGGGCCCCCAAAAGCCGTGTGTGTGTCTATATGTGCAGCAGAGTTGTGTGTGTGTGTATGTATGTATGCAGTAGAACTGTGTGTGTCTGTCTGTATGTAGCAGAGTTGTGTCTGTATGCATGTATGCAGCAGCTACAGAGTTGTGTGTGTCTGTATGCATGCATGTATGCAGCAGCTACAGAGTTGTGTGTATGTATGCAGCAGCTGCAGAGTTGTGTGTATGTATGCATCAGCTGCAGAGTTGTGTGTGTCTGTATGTATGCATCAGAGTTTTGTGTCTGTATGCAGTAGAGCTGTGTGTCTGTATAAATGCAGTAGAGCTGTGTGTGTCTGTCTGTATGCAGTTGTGTGTCTGTATGCAGCAGAATTGTGTGTCTGTATGTATGCTGCAGAGTTGTCTGTATGTATGCAGTAGAGCTGTGTGTGCCTGTATAAATGCAGTAGAGCTGTGTGTGTGTCTGCATGTATGCAGCAGAGCTGTGTGTGTCTGTATGTATTCATGTATGCAGCAGCTACAGAGTTGTGTGTGTCCGTATGTATGCAGCAGCTGCAGAGTTGTGTGTGTCTGTATGTATGCAGTTGTGTGTGTCTGTATGCAGCAGAGTTGTGTGTGTGTGTGTCTGTATGCAGCAGAGTTGTGTGTGTCTGTCTGTATGCAGCAGAGTTGTGTGTGTCTGTATGAATGCTGCATAGTTGTGTGTCTGTCTGTATGCAGCAGAGCTGTGTGTGTGTCTGTATGTATGCAGCAGAGTTTTGTGTGTCTGTATGTATGCAGCAGAGCTGTGTGTGTCTGTATGTATGCAGCAGAGCTGTGTGTGTCTGTATGTATGCAGCAGAGCTGTGTATGTGTATAATAGGCCTACATGTGTGTAAAAATGTGAAAGTCTAGGACTAATAGCAGCAGTCTACAATTAGATCTTTGATTGTAGTTCCATGAAAAATAAATATTTTGATGGTTTTCCAAATTTTTGAAAATTTCTGGATTATCAACGGCCAACGGAGGGGGGCGGCAAATTTGACGACCGCCCCGGGCGGCAAAAGAAGTAACTATGCCACTGAGTAAATATACATATATGCATGATCATATTTCATGTATAGGGATAGTAGCAAAGAAGGCAGCAGAACTACATACCAGGATGGTGGTGATGTGGTGAATATACAAAGAGGCAAGAGAGGAAAGGGGAGGACGCCTGGAAGAAAAGTTATACACATTAGATTGTTATAGGTGAAGATAGTGGAGAGGTCCACATGGGGCGGTTTGTATGAGTTACCTGCTAGTAGAGGACCATGAAGTGCTGGAACAGCGGTGGTAGTGGTAATGGCAGTGTGAACGCTCAGGGCTGGTAGCGCCATTATAAAGAAAACGCTAGGTAAAGCGTCACTTCCGGTCTGGCCGGGTACAATGCATGGAGGGAAAGTACCCACTGCGCATGCGCGTGACATCAGCGATGCAGAGTAAGCGCTAGGGGCATAGGCGCTGAGCCTGATAGGGATATAGGTGTGTTAATTATGTGTGCGTTCAGGTCACAGGGTGTGGGCATGTCAGAAACACAGTCTAAGTCCTGTATTTCTTAAAGGGCTAGAGACACACACAGTATAACTATGTCACTAAGCACATCACCACCATCCTGGTTTGTGGTTCTGCTGCCTTCTTTGCTACTATCCCTATACATGAAATATGATCATGCATATATGTATATTTACTAGATGTATTTATGGGACTTCTAAGGAGGATTGTAATACTCCCTCCGTTCCTGTTAAACAGAGATCTCATTTAGAGATGAGCGAACCGGTCCCGGTTCGGCTCGAGGTCGGTTCGCCGAACGGAGGTCCGAACTCGAACTGCATAGGAAACAATGGCAGGCAATCACAAACACAGAAAAACACCTAGAAAACACCCTCAAAGGTGTCCAAAAGGTGACAAACAACTCACAACACATGGGAAAGTGACAAGGACATATACTCATGTGAAAACAAAAGAGCTGGACAAGGAAAAAGAGGAGGACACACAGATATATGAGTATATGCAAGGAAACATCGATTCCATTATTGTGCAACTTGAGCCCTGCTCATTTTAGGCTTCCAATCTTGATAAATTGCCTGAGCTCGCCACGTACGTCTTGGGGATCTTGTCGTGTCCTGCAGCCAGCGTTCTCTATGAACTTGTCTTCAGTGCTGCTGGGGGTCTGCTGGCAGATAAGCACACGTGTCTGTCCACTGACAATGTAGACATGGCTCTCAGAGGACTTTTCTTCCCCTGGGTCAGCCAGGGGACGGGAAAGGCACGCGTATTTTTGAGAGTGCTTCATGCAAAGCATCTTTTTCTTTTTCAAAAGGGGGGTCAACCGATGCCAGTCAAGTGGGGTGTGTGTGGCCCATTTAGTGGAAACGAGGGAGACTGTGGTTGGAGTCCCCTCGCTGTGTCTCTAAAAGAACCAAGATGAACAAGTCATGGCTCTCAGAGGACTTTTCTTTCCCTGGGTCAGCCAGGGGACGGGAAAGGCACGCGTATTTTTGAGAGTGCTTCATGCAAAGCATCTTTTTCTTTTTCAAAAGGGGGGTCAACCAATGCCAGTCAAGTGGGGTGTGTGTGGCCCAGTTAGTGGCAACGAAGGAGACTGTGGTTGGAGTCCCCTCGCTGTGTTTCTAAAAGACCCAAAATGAACAAATCATGGCTCTCAGAGGACTTTTCTTCCCCTGGGTCAGCCAGGGGACGGGAAAGGCACGCGTATTTTTGAGAGTGCTTCATGCAAAGCATCTTTTTTTTTTTCAAAAGGGGGCTCAACCGATGCCAGTCAAGTGGGGTGTGTGTGGCCCAGTTAGTGGAAACGACGGGAGACTGTGGTTGGAGTCCCCTCGCTGTGTCTCTAAAAGAACCAAGATGAACAAGTCATGGCTCTCAGAGGACTTTTCTTCCCCTGGGTCAGCCAGGGGGACGGGAAAGGCACGCGTATTTTTGAGAGTGCTTCATGCAAAGCATCTTTTTCATTTTGAAAAGGGGCATCAACTGATGTCATTCAAGAGGGGTGTGTGTGGCCCATTTAGTGGAAACGAGGGAGACTGTGGTTGGAGTCCCCTCGCTGTGTCTCTAAAAGAACCAAGATGAACAAGTCATGGCTCTCAGAGGACTTTTCTTCCCCTGGGTCAGCCAGGGGACGGGAAAGGCACGCGTATTTTTGAGAGTGCTTCATGCAAAGCATCTTTTTCTTTTTCAAAAGGGGCTCAACCGATGCCAGTCAAGTGGGGTGTGTGTGGCCCAGTTAGTGGAAACGAGGGAGACTGTGGTTGGAGTCCCCTCGCTGTGTCTCTAAAAGAACCAAGATGAACAAGTCATGGCTCTCAGAGGACTTTTCTTCCCCTGGGTCAGCCAGGGGACGGGAAAGGCACGCGTATTTTTGAGAGTGCTTCATGCAAAGCATCTTTTTCATTTTGAAAAGGGGCATCAACTGATGTCATTCAAGAGGGGTGTGTGTGGCCCATTTAGTGGAAACGAGGGAGACTGTGGTTGGAGTCCCCTCGCTGTGTCTCTAAAAGAACCAAGACGAACAAGTCATGGCTCTCAGAGGACTTTTCTTCCCCTGGGTCAGCCAGGGGACGGGAAAGGCACGCGTATTTTTGAGAGTGCTTCATGCAAAGCATCTTTTTCTTTTTCAAAAGGGGGCTCAACCGATGCCAGTCAAGTGGGGTGTGTGTGGCCCAGTTAGTGGAAACGAGGGAGACTGTGGTTGGAGTCCCCTCGCTGTATTTTACATGCTTTTAGAAGGGCATGACATGGCTTGGAGGTTGACTTTCATCATCTGCAAACTGTTGGCTACCAAAATGCTGCCTTTCCAACAACTGTGGTTATAGACAATGAGGAACATACTGATGAAGATGAGACGCAGATACCCGATTGGGATGACAACTTAAATATTCGGTCAGGGCAAGAAGAGGCTCGGTCTGAGGGGGAGGGGAGTGCAAACACAACAATTGATGATGAAGTCCTAGATCCCACCTACTGTCAACCCACAGTCAGACACTCGAGGAGGTCAACAGAGGCGGTGGAGGAGGATGCAACCGACGTCGAAGTAACCTTGCGCCTTCCTGGACACAGTCGGAGCACTGGTAGCACGTCTACAACTGCATCCTCAGCCACCACTCTGCCTCTGAGCATTATTCGGGGTGGATCAACAGGTCGCATGGCCTCTAAGCCTTGCCTAGCCTGGTCCTTTTTTGACATAAAAAAAGATCGCCCTAATTATGTGATCTGTAACATTTGGCATGGTTATCTTAGTAGAGGTCAAAACCTCAGCAGTTTGACAACTTCTTCCATGAATCGTCACATGAATAAATATCATATGGCCTGGTGGGAAGCTCACCGTGCTGCAATGCGGCCTAGCGGAGCCAACCATCCCACCGCCTGCCCCTTACAGTGCATCCGCGCGCTCGTCATCTTCTAGGACTGTGGGGACAGCTGTCACACCTGTTTTTCCACCCACAACTTCCACCACTGTAACCGCAACAGGCAGTTTGCTTGGTAGGTCGTCAGTTGGTTTGGAAGGGGAAACAAGTGATTGTGTACAGCTCTCTCAAACATCGATAGCACCAACGTTGGATGAAGGCAACATCATGTCTCCGCCTGCACTTTCCTCACAAACCTGCATTTTTCCAGGGACACCCTACTCAACACCGTCTACACACAGCAGCCAGATCTCTGTCCCTCAGATGTGGTCAAATAAAAGGCCACTTCCTGCGACCCATGACAAAGCTAAGAGGTTGACTCTATCCCTCTGTAAGCTGTTGGCTACCGAAATGCTGCCTTTCCGCCTAGTGGACACACAGGATTTTAGAGACCTTATGTCTGTCGCTGTGCCCCAGTACCAGATGCCTAGTCGCCACTACTTCTCTAAGAAAGGTGTGCCCGCGCTACACCAGCATGTCACACACAACATCACCGCTTCCTTGAGAAACTCTGTGTGTGAACGGGTGCATTTCACCACCGATACTTGGACCAGTAAGCATGGACAGGGACGTTACATGTTGCTGACTGGCCACTGGGTAACTATGGTGATAGATGGTGAAGGGTCTGCTGCACAAGTCTTGCCGTCCCCACGACTTGTGTGTCAATCCTCTGTCTGTCCAAGTTCCGCCACTGCTTCTGCATCCTCCACCTCATCTGGGTCCTCCACCTCCGCCCCAAGCCTGCCTGGTCAGGCCACCAGCGTTCTCACTGCGCAGAAGGAATCACGCACCCCTCATTACTATGCTGGCAGCAGAGCGCAACGGCATCAGGCGGTCTTTAGCTTGACATGTCTTGGGAATAAGAGTCACACAGCTGAGGTGTGGTGGTCCAGCTCTGCGGTCCGAGTTTAATAAATGGTTGTCTCCACTCAACCTGCAGCCTGGTAAGGCCGTGTGCGACAATGCTGCAAACCTGGGTGCGGCCCTTCGCCTGGGCAAGGTGACACACGTACCTTGTATGGCTCACGTGTTGAACCTTGTCGTCCAGCAATTTTTAACACACTATCCCGGCCTAGATGGCCTTCTGAACAGGGCACGAAAACTGTCTGCTCACTTCCGCCGTTCAAGCGCCGCAGCTGAGCGACTTGCATCGCTCCAGAAGTCTTTCGGCCTGCCGGTTCATCGCCAGAAATGCGATGTGGCGACACGCTGGAATTCAACTCTCCACATGTTACAGCGACTGTGGCAGCACCGCAGAGCCCTGGTGCAATACGTCATGACGTATAGCCTGGGCCAACGAGATGCAGAGGTGGGGCAGATCACCCTGATGGAGTGGTCTCAGATCAAGGACCTATGCACCCTTCTGCACAGTTTCAACATGGCGACGAATATGTTTAGCGCTGACAATGCCATTATCAGCATGACGATTCCAGTCATTTACATGCTGGAGCACACGCTAAACACTATTCGGAGTCAGGGGGTGGGACAACAGGAAGGGGAGGAACTACAGGAGGATTCATATGCGCAAGACACAACAACATCACCAAGGTCTAGACGTTCATCATCACCAACGCGGCAGGCATGGGACCATGGGGGACAGGGATCAACAAGGGCGCATGGTAGCAGGCGAGATGTTGAGGAAGGTGCAGGAGGACATGAAGATATGGAGGACGAACTGTCCATGGACATGGAAGACTCAGCAGATGAGGGGGACCTTGGTCAAATTTCAGTTGAAAGAGGTTGGGGGGAGATGTCAGAGGAAGAAAGAACGGTTATCACCTCTATGCCACAAACACAGCGTGGACTTGGTCCGCATGGCTGCGCAAGACACATGAGTGCCTTCTTGTTGCACTACCTCCAACATGACCCTCGTATTGTCAAAATTAGAAGTGATGATGACTACTGGCTTGCCACACTATTAGATCCCCGGTACAAGTCCAAATTTTGTGACATAATTCCAGCCATAGAAAGGGACGCACTTATGCAGGAGTATCAGCAGAAGCTGTTACTCGATCTTAGATCCGCTTTTCCACCAAACAACCGTGCAGGTGCAGGGAGGGAATCTCCCAGTTGTAACTTGACAAACATGGACGGTCTCGTCATCTTCAACAGTCTACACGTACCAGTAGGACCGTATCTGGTGCTGGTAACAGCAATTTAATGGAATCGTTTCATAATTTTTTTAGACCCTCCTTTGCAAGGCCACCAGAGACAACAAGTCTGACACATAGTCAACGGCTGGAGAGGATGATACAGGAGTATCTACAAATGAACATCGATGCCATGACTTTGCAAATAGAGCCTTGCTCATTTTGGGCTTCAAATCTAGAAAAATGGCCAGAGCTATCCAGTTACGCCTTGGAGATTTTGTCGTGTACAGCTGCCAGCGTTGTCTCTGAACGTGTCTTCAGTGCTGCTGGGTGTGTGCTGACAGATAAGCGCACGCGTCTGTCCAGTGACAATGTGGACAGACTGACGTTCATCAAAATTAACAAGTCATGGATCCAGAAGGAATTTACAACCCCTGTGTCATCCTGGGGAGAGTAAATGCTTGTGGATTTGGAATGTGCTTGATGCAAATCTAGCTGTGAAGTGTACAACTATGGCACAACTGCTGCCACTGAATGGGTGGGTGTGTGTGGGGCACAATTTTTGGAAAAAAGGGAGGCTCCGCTTGGAGTAACCCTTGCTTACATTGTTTTTAAAAGGAGCCAAGATGACCAAGTCATGGTTCAGCAAAGACTTTATCTACCTACCCCGGTGTCATGCTGGGGACGGTTAATTATGGCGTATTTTTGAATGTGCTTGATGCAAATCAAAACATCCTGTTTGCAACTAGGGCACAAGTGCTGCCACTGATGGGGTGTCTGTGTGCCCAATTTTTGGAAAAAAGGTAGACTCCGCTTGGAGTAACCCTTGCTTGCTGTGTTTTTTAAAAATGATACAAGATGAACAGATCTGAAGGCAAGATGAAGGCAACATCATGTCTCCGCCTGCACTTTCCTCACAAACCTGCATTTTTCCAGGGACACCCTACTCAACACCGTCTACAGACAGCAGCCAGATCTCTGTCCCTCAGATGTGGTCAAATAAAAGGCCACTTCCTGCGACCCATGACAAAGCTAAGTGGTTGACTCTATCCCTCTGTAAGCTGTTGGCTACCGAAATGCTGCCTTTACGCCTAGTGGACACACAGGATTTTACAGACCTTATGTCTGTCGCTGTGCCCCAGTACCAGATGCCCAATCACCACTGCTTCTCCAAGAAAAGCATGCCCGCGCTACACCAGCATGTCGCACACAACATCACCACTTCCTTGAGAAAATCTGTGTGCGACAGGGTGCATTTCAACACAGATACTTGGACCAGTAAGCATAGACAGGGTCATTACATGTCACTGACTGGGCACTGGAAAACTATGGTGAGAGATGGAGAAGGGTCTGCTGTACAAGTCTTGCCGTCCCCACGAGTTGTTTCAATCCTTCTTCTGTATGTAGAAGTTAATACACTGCTTCTGCCTCTTCAACCTCGTGTGGGTCCTCCACCTTGGTGCAAACCCTGTGTGGTCAGGCCACCCTTCCTTGCAACTGCGCACAAGGACTACCACACACCTCCTTACTATGCTGGCAGCAGAGCTCAATGCCATCAGGCGGTCAAAGTTTTACTTTGAAATGTATGTGAAATGTGATTCACACCGCTATTCCAGAGAATAGTAGTCAGGCAGGGTCAAAACCTTAATTGAGGAACAGGAACACAATGGGACGGCCAGGACTTAATCAGAAAACAAGCAGAGGTGAAATGCGGATCGGCCAGCAAGGTACATAAACAGCAAGCAGGAAAAGTAGTCAGGTAACAAGCACACAAAATCATAAAACTGAACTGGGGGTAAAATTAACCAGAGGTTCATAGCTATGTCTGGCAGTGGTCTGCAGACAGGATGGGCATAAAAAAGGGTGTGGTGTCTTCCATTGGTTGTAGCTGAATGATGGTATTTCATCTGTGAGATACCCACCAGCTACATTCAGCCAGAGATTCTGCATCTGTCAAGGTAATGCAGCCCAGTGGGTGAGCATAACCTGCGTCCACCTGCGCCGCTGGCATCGACTACTCTCCCATCATCAGCACTATTCATGAAAGGAACACGTTGTCACCTGGCGACCGGAGTACAAATTGACGGAGCGGACTCCGTTGGTTACTTAACAGCCGTGTGCGGCAATGATGCAAACCTGGCTGCTGGCCATCCTCAGGGCAATGTGACACACGTGCCTTGTATGGCTCACGTGTTGAACCGAATTCTCCAGCAATTTTTAAAACACCATCCTGGCCTACATGGCCTTGTGCAGCGGGCACGCTCGCTATGTGCTCACTTCCATCGTGCGCACACAGCAGCTCAACAACTTTCATCACTCCGGAAGTCTTAGGGTCTGGCAGTTAAACGCCGGAAATGCGATGTTCCGACACGCAGGAATTGGAATCTGCACATGTTGCAGCGTGTGTGGCAGCACCGCAGAGCCCTGCTGAAATACGGTATGACATATATCCTGGGATAACTTGATCAAGAGGTGGTGCAGATCACGCTGCTGGAGTGGTGTCAGATCAAGGACCTATGCACCCTGCTAAACAGTTCACAAATGTCGAGGAAGATGTTTAGCACTGGCAATGTTATTCTCAGCGTGACAATTCTGGTCATCTACATGATGGAGCACACTGTAATTATTATTCGGAGTCAGTGTTGGGACAAGAGGAAGGGAGGAAGTACAGGAGGAGTCATATGCGGAAGGGATAACAAGATCTACGAGGTCCAGATGGTCAGCGGCACCTATGCGGCATTCATGGTGAGGGAGAGGGATTAACAAGGGCGCATAGTATCAGCAAAAAGTGTTGATGAAAGTGCAGGAGCCCATGAAGAAATGGAGGAGGAAATGGCGATGGGCATGGAAGACTCAGCAGATGAGTGAGAGCTTGCTCACATTTCGGTTGGGCGAGGTTGTGGGGAGAGGGCAGAGGAAGGAGGCACGATTCTCACCTCTCTGCCACCAACACACCAAGGACTTGGTCCTCCTGGATGCACAAGACACATGAGCGCCTTCTTGCTGCACTACCTACAACATGACCCTCGGATTGTACGAATTCAAAGTAATCCAGAATACTGGGTTGCCACACTGTTAGATCCCCGGTACAAGACAAAATTGGCTAAATAATTCCTGCCATAGAAATGGACGCACGTATACAGGAGTATCTGCACAATGTGGTACGCAATCTTAGATCTGCTTTTCCACTAAACACCAGTGCTGCACAGAGTGAATCTCAACGCTTTGTCATGGATAGGAAGAAATGGTCTTTTACTTGTCCACATCTGAGGGACCGAGGGCTGGCTGCTGTGCTGAGATGGCGTTGAGTACGGTGTCCCTGCAGAGTTGCACTTTTGGTCATATACCAAAATGAGTTGAAAAAGGACAGATGCTGGTGGAAAGGGGAACAGGTGTGTTGGAAAGGGGAAAAAAGTTTTGGTCCGTGGATTTGGTGGTTAAGCAACAGTAACATTTGCTGAAGAAACACCATCTGTTACAGTGGGACTGGCAGATTTGGATAAAGTGGTATATACTATGTTACCGCTATATAACGAAAATTAATAAGAAAAGAAAGAGAAAGGTATATATCCCCATCAGCAGTCAGTGTGCACCGTGCTCCCAGTTGGAAAAGGAGAGGTTGGCAACTGGAAGGTTTGGTGGAGGATACAGAGCTGTGTGGCTATGAAACTAATAGTAGCCTGAACCGAGTTAGACGCCATTCGGATCTGGAGACTGTGAGCCCTGTTAGCGTCACAGGGTCCACATGCCCACCCAGCCCAGGAACTCCCTGTTAACAACACAGGGGCCATTGAGTACGCTGACCGTGTGCGTAGGGGCACACCTGTGGACAGCAGGCGCATCAGCAGCAGCAGGCCTGTTAATGCCACTGGGCTGCACAAGCAGGACTGGTAGGACAGGAGCTGGTCTTAACCGTTCTGCGTTACCAACTGTGGTGGTGGCCTGCATCGACACCCTATCCCTGCCTACCTCTGGCCTAAAGCCGCAATGGGTTCAACACATGGAGGGGTGCTCTTTCGGAGCATAATAGAAGACTGCGCACCTCCTTGATGGCTCCAGCCCCTTTTATAACCTGGGTCCGCCCCAAACCAGGGTGAACCACAATGCACCTCCTGGAGACAAAAGTAGAGTGACACGTCATGAGTGGCATAACTAGCGTCCTATTTGGAACCGCAACTTCAATGATGACCTCATGGCTGCCATGACCCAAACACCTCACCAGTCATCGTCTGACCATCAATAATGCGGTGACAAGTCATAGGGGTGGGCCTCTGCAAGCCATTTGGGAGGACACCTGATGCCCTGTGGTCTATATGGGACCCCCACATCAGGGCCAGGGCCAAAGAGTTCATTACCGGACCTAGTCTCTGATGCAGGAAGTGCCTGAGCATGCTCAGTAGCATGAAATACAGTCTCTGAAAAAAGACTATCAGCTTTAGCATGGTGTCTAGGCACAAAACCGGACTTAGACCTAGCACGGAATGCAAGCACCTGTGCAAAGAGGCTTTTCACACTTAGTGTGGGAGCATGCGCTGTATCCCGAAAAGAAGACTTAGCGTCAGGAATAACACAGTCAGGCTGAGCATACTCACTAGGCGAAACACTGTAATTATGCTGCAGCTGGGCTAAATCGGCACACGCATGCGCACTAGCTGCCTCTCCACACAAAGACGTGGAGGGGAAATTGATCTTGGAGATGCTGTGTATGAACAGAAGGAAAAGCTAAAGGAAGCCTGACTTTCTATCCCTCCAAATTATGAAATGCAGCAATGAATTCCATGAGTTTGCTATAACATTAGCGTAGCAAAATGTGCATGAGGGTGTCATGTAGAGGTGCTAGAAATAGCTTGTCACCAGTGGGGCACTAATGGAATACAACAGCCAGTTCTATGATGCCACTAAATGGCAGTATTTTGTGCTATCATTATAGCTTATTAAAAACAGAGCATGAGGGTGTCATGCAGAGGTGCTGCACATAGATTTGCAGTAGTGTGACTACACATAAGTACAATAGCCATGTTTAGGATGCCACTAGGTACATTGAGTGTTTGCTAGTATAATGGCTGAGTTTAAAAAAGTTTGAGTGTGCAATGCAGGCAGACGTGCTGCAAATAACGTTCCAATACTGTGAATAGACAAAAGTACAATAGCCACGTTTAGGATGCCACTAGGTACACTGAGTGTTTGCTAGTATAATGGCTGAGTTTAAAAAAGTTTGAGTGTGCAATGCAGGCAGACGTGCTGCAAATATCGTTACAATAGTGTGAATAGACAAAAGTACAATAGCCACGTTTAGGATGCCACTAGGTACACTGAGTGTTTGCTAGTATAATGGCTTAGTTATAATGAGTTTGAGTGTGCAATGCAGGCAGACGTGCTGCAAATATCGTTACAATAGTGTGAATAGACAAAAGTACAATAGCCACGTTTAGGATGCCACTAGGTACACTGAGTGTTTGCTAGTATAATGGCTGAGTTTAAAAAAGTTTGAGTGTGCAATGCAGGCAGACGTGCTGCAAATATCGTTCCAATACTATGAATAGACAAAAGTACAATAGCCACGTTTAGGATGCCACTAGGTACACTGAGTGTTTGCTAGTATAATGGCTGAGTTTAAAAAAGTTTGAGTGTGCAATGCAGGCAGACGTGCTGCAAATATCGTTACAATAGTGTGAATAGACAAAAGTACAATAGCCACGTTTAGGATGCCACTAGGTACACTGAGTGTTTGCTAGTATAATGGCTTAGTTATAATGAGTTGGAGTGTGCAATGCAGGCAGACGTGCTGCAAATATCGTTACAATAGTGTGAATAGACAAAAGTACAATAGCCACGTTTAGGATGCCACTAGGTACACTGAGTGTTTGCTAGTATAATGGCTGAGTTTAAAAAAGTTTGAGTGTGCAATGCAGGCAGACGTGCTGCAAATATCGTTACAATAGTGTGAATAAACAAAAGTACAATAGCCACGTTTAGGATGCCACTAGGTACACAGAGTGTTTGCTAGTAAAATGGCTTAGTTTAAAAAAGTTGGAGTGTGCAATGCAGGCAGACGTGCTCTGCAAATGTCTTTGCACTAGTGGGACTATAGCAAAGTCCAATAGCCACGTTTAGGATGCCACTAGGTACACTGAGTGTTTGCTAGTATAATGGCTTAGTTTAAAAAAGTTTAAGTGTGCAATGCAGGCAGACGTGCTCTGCAAATGTCTTTGCACTAGTGGGACTATAGCAAAGTCCAATAGCCACGTTTAGGATGCCACTAGGTACACTGACTGTTTGCTAGTATAATGGCTTAGTTAAAAAGAGTTGGAGTCTGCAATGCAGGCAGACGTGCTCTGCTAATGTCTTTGCACTAGTGGGACTATAGCAAAGTCCAATAGCCACGTTTAGGATGCCACTAGGTACACTGAGTGTTTGCTAGTATAATGGCTTAGTTTAAAAAAGTTTGAGTGTGCAATGCAGGCAGACGTGCTCTGCAAATGTCTTTGCACTAGTTGGACTATAGCAAAGTCCAATAGCCATGTTTAGGATGCCACTAGGTACACTGAGTGTTTGCTAGTATAATGGCTTAGTTTAAAAAAGTTGGAGTGTGCAATGCAGGCAGACGTGCTCTGCAAATGTCGTTGCACTAGTGGGACTATAGCAAAGTCCAATAGCCACGTATAGGATGCCACTAGGTACACTGAGTGTTTGCTAGTAAAATTGCTTAGTTTAAAAAAGTTGGAGTGTGCAATGCAGGCAGACGTGCTCTGCAAATGTCTTTGCACTAGTGGGACTATAGCAAAGTCCAATAGCCACGTTTAGGATGCCACTAGGTACACTGAGTGTTTGCTAGTATAATGGCTTAGTTATAATGAGTTGGAGTGTGCAGAGGACAAGAGGGTTCAGTGGCAGGATTGTGGTGCTCTGGGTAGAAGAATGGAAGCCTGCCTTTCTATTCCCTCCTAATGGTGAAATGCAGGGAGGAAATCCCTGACCTTGGCTACACAGACGCTGGCGCTGTTTTCAGGACCTGTCACCTTAACTCTGACCCTGCCGGTTTGAGCCCTTAAAAGGACTGCTATAAAGTGCTCTCCCTATGCTGTCTAAAGCTGTGTATGCAGCGCATACAGCTGTATCGCCGATAGGACTCAGGAGGACGGAGCTGCGACAGTGATGTCTGACACCAAAGACGCCGAAGGCAGATAATGGCGTCCTGGAAGAAAATGTCCGGTTTTATAATGCAGGGACATGTGACATAGACATCCTATCACACATGCCGTTGCTTCTCTGGCTCAAAGTCCACTTAGCTGTGTGTGTGTCTGGGATTGGCTGACATGCTGGCCCGCCCCACAAGACGCGCGCGCTTAGGGAAGGAAGACAAGAAAAAAAAAAAAAATGTCGATCCCCCATGCTGCCCACCCCCCATCGTGCTCCATCCCCCATGCTGCGCACCCCCCATTGTGCTCCATCCCCCATGCTGCGCACCCCCCATCGTGCTCCATCCCCCATGCTGCGCACTCCCCATCGTGCTCCATCCCCATGCTGCGCACTCCCCATTGTGCTCCATCCTCCATGCTGCGCACTCCCCATCGAGCTCCATCCCCCATGCTGCGCACCCCTCATCGTGCTCCATCCCCCATGCTGCGCACCCCCCATCGTGCTCCATCCCCCATGCTGCGCACCCCCCATCGTGCTCCATCCCCACCCCCATGAGGGTGTCATGTAGAGGTGCTAGAAATAGCTTGTCACCAGTGGGGCACTAATGGAATACAACAGCCAGTTCTATGATGCCACTAAATGGCAGTATTTTGTGCTATCATTATAGCTTATTAAAAACAGAGCATGAGGGTGTCATGCAGAGGTGCTGGACATAGATTTGCAGTAGTGTGACTACACATAAGTACAATAGCCATGTTTAGGATGCCACTAGGTACACTGAGTGTTTGCTAGTATAATGGCTGAGTTTAAAAAAGTTTGAGTGTGCAATGCAGGCAGACGTGCTGCAAATAACGTTCCAATACTGTGAATAGACAAAAGTGCAATAGCCACGTTTAGGATGCCACTAGGTACACTGAGTGTTTGCTAGTATAATGGCTGAGTTTAAAAAAGTTTGAGTGTGCAATGCAGGCAGACGTGCTGCAAATATCGTTACAATAGTGTGAATAGACAAAAGTACAATAGCCACGTTTAGGATGCCACTAGGTACACTGAGTGTTTGCTAGTATAATGGCTGAGTTTAAAAAAGTTTGAGTGTGCAATGCAGGCAGACGTGCTGCAAATATCGTTCCAATACTGTGAATAGACAAAAGTACAATAGCCACGTTTAGGATGCCACTAGGTACACTGAGTGTTTGCTAGTATAATGGCTGAGTTTAAAAAAGTTTGAGTGTGCAATGCAGGCAGACGTGCTGCAAATATCGTTACAATAGTGTGAATAGACAAAAGTACAATAGCCACGTTTAGGATGCCACTAGGTACACTGAGTGTTTGCTAGTATAATGGCTTAGTTATAATGAGTTTGAGTGTGCAATGCAGGCAGACGTGCTGCAAATATCGTTACAATAGTGTGAATAGACAAAAGTACAATAGCCACGTTTAGGATGCCACTAGGTACACTGAGTGTTTGCTAGTATAATGGCTGAGTTTAAAAAAGTTTGAGTGTGCAATGCAGGCAGACGTGCTCTGCAAATGTCTTTGCACTAGTGGGACTATAGCAAAGTCCAATAGCCACGTTTAGGATGCCACTAGGTACACTGACTGTTTGCTAGTATAAGAGGCTTAGTTAAAAAGAGTTGGAGTCTGCAATGCAGGCAGACGTGCTCTGCTAATGTCTTTGCACTAGTGGGACTATAGCAAAGTCCAATAGCCACGTTTAGGATGCCACTAGGTACACTGAGTGTTTTTTCTTAGGGAAGGAAGAGTGAGTGTTTTTTCTTAGGGAAGGAAGACAAGAAAAAAAAAAAAAAATGGCGATCCCCCATGCTGCCCACCCCCCATCGTGCTCGATCCCCCATGCTGCGCACCCCCCATTGTGCTCCATCCCCCATGCTGCGCACCCCCCATCGTGCTCCATCCCCCATGCTGCGCACTCCCCATCGTGCTCCATCCCCATGCTGCGCACTCTCCATTGTGCTCCATCCTCCATGCTGCGCACTCCCCATCGAGCTCCATCCCCCATGCTGCGCACCCCTCATCGTGCTCCATCCCCCATGCTGCGCACCCCCCATCGTGCTCCATCCCCCATGCTGCGCACCCCCCATCGTGCTCCATCCCCCATGCTGCACACTCCCCATCGTGCTCCATCCCCCATGCTGCGCACTCCCCATCGTGCTACATCCCCCATGCTACGCACCCCCCATCGTGCTCCATCCCCCATGCTGCGCACCCCCATCATGCTCCATCCCCCATGCTGCGCACTCCCCATCGTGCTCCATCCCCCATGCTGCGCACTCCCCATCGTGCTCCATCCTCCATGCTGCGCACTCCCCATCGTGCTCCATCCCCCATGCTGCGCACTCCCCATCGTGCTCCATCCCCCATGCTGCGCACTCCCCATCGTGCTCCATCCTCCATGCTGCGCACCCCCCATCGTGCTCCATCCCCCATGCTGCGCACCCCCCATCGTGCTCCATCCCCAATGCTGCGCACCCCCCATCGTGCTCCATCCCCCATGCTGCACACTCCCCATCGTGCTCCATCCCCCATGCTGCGCACTCCCCATCGTGCTCCATCCTCCATGCTGCGCACTCCCCATCGTGCTCCATCCCCCATGCTGCGCACTCCCCATCGTGCTCCATCCTCCATGCTGCGCACCCCCCATCGTGCTCCATCCCCCATGCTGCGCACCCCCCATCGTGCTCCATCCCCAATGCTGCGCACCCCCCATCGTGCTCCATCCCCCATGCTGCACACTCCCCATCGTGCTCCATCCCCCATGCTATAATAGTTCTCCTATTATACTCAGAGAGGAGTATAATAGGAGGACTATAATAGGAGGAGTAGTCCTGGGAGGAGAGGAGTATAATGCTGGCTCCCTGCACATGTGTACCGGGAGCCGGTGTACACTGGTAACTATGATACACATCGGGTAACTAAGGGACCTTAGTTACCCAATGTGTATAATGCTTACCAGCGTTCACCGGCTCCGTCACGATCCCAGCATTGCAAGGGTATGTCTGGCGCTGCTGGGATCGTGACGGAGCTGGTGTACACGGGTAACTATGATACACATCGGGTAAGTAGGGGACCTTAGTTACCCGATGTGTATAATGGTTACCAGCGTTCACCGGCTCCGTCACGATCAGAGCATCGCAAGGTTATGTCTGGCGCTGCTGGGATCGTGACGGAGCCGGTGTACACTGGTAACTATGATACACATCGGGTAACCAAGGGACCTTAGTTACCCGATGTGTATAATGGTTACCAGCGTTCACCGGCTCCGTCACGATCCCAGCATCGCAAGGTTATGTCTGGCGATGCGTGCGGAGGGCTGGGGCGAGCGGTCAATCCATGCGGAGGGCGGGGCCAGGCCAAGGCGAGCAACCAATCCGTGGGGGGGCGGGGCCAGGCCGAGCCCAGCGGCGACCAATCCGTGGGGGGGCGGGGCCAGGCCGAGCCCAGCGGCCAATCAGACGGTTGTCACAGTAATGACACTTACCGTGACACAATTTTGGTGCAAGACAGACAGACAGACAGACTGACAGACAGAATAAGGCAATTATATATATAGATTTATAGATATATATATATATATATACATGACAGATAATAGATACATACATAATAGATAAATAGATAGACATATGGATAGATACATGATAGAAATATAATAGATAGATAGATACATAGATAGCTAGATAGATACATGATAGATATATAATAGATAGATAGCTAGATAGATACATGGATAGATAGATAGATAGACAGACAGATAGATAGACAGACAGACAGACAGACAGACAGATAGATGGATAGATACATGGATAGATAGATAGATAGATAGATAGACAGACAGTTAGATAGATAGATAGATAGATATATACATGGATAGATAGATAGATACAAGGATAGATACATGGATAGATACATGGATAGATAGACAGACAGACAGATAGATAGATATAGATATATAGATACTGCATCTCTTTGTAGGTGAAGGAGTCAGATTCATTTGTACCCATAAAACTACTATAAATAAATGTGGAAAAAATGCAAAATTACAAAATAAATTTTTATTTTCACCAACTTGGATTTGAACCAGCAACTTTCAAACATGTGCCCTGCAGCCTCATAGCTGCTCTAGCTATTGAGCCACTAGGATTGATTGACAATGCAGCCTCTTACACAGCAGATTACACAGGACACAGAGCTCTATTGTACAGAGCAGCATCTCTATGTTCTGTATTCTAGAGGGAGAGGAAAAGAGATTTTTTTTTTCTTTTAATAAAATTACTAAAAATAAGAAAAAAAATAGAATAATGTAATTTTATTACACTTTTTTTCTAAAATAATAAACATCAGAAATCAGCAAATAACATTGACATATTTGGTGTCCCTGTAATCGTAACGACCCGAAACAACGCAGCGATCAGATTATTGATGGGGATCGGTAAATGGCGGAAAAAAAATGGCGCAATTTATTATTTTTCTTTATTAAAACCCATAAAAAATGTAATTAAATGTATCACTGAGGCCATGTTCACACGTATCAGAAATGCTGCATTTTTTCTGCAGGTGTCCGGGCCATGAGCGCAATAACAATCTCCTCTGATTATTGTGTGTCTGCGGTATTTTTTATGCATTGTCCCTTATTTGATGCATGTTTGGTGCAGATGTGAATCCTGAAGATTATAAAGAAAAAAACACCAAAACTGCACAGATCAGCGGCATCTTCAGACATAAAATGGGCGGAGATTTCGTGACGTCTGATCCACTTTGCTTGGACATTTAGTCCATGTTCACATGTAGTGTAAATGCTGCATTTTTTTTCTGCTTTTTTTGCACATTTATTCCGCTGTGTTTAATTATCCAAGTAAAGTGGATGTGATTCCACGAGAAGACGTCACTGAACTCTACAGTTTTGGGTTTTTTTTTTCCTCTGGAGGTTTCTATGTGGAGCTTCAAAAAATGCAGGAAAAAGCTTCTCAGTACAATAAAACCACTTAAAAACGCAGATTCACATCTGAACCAAAAACACATTAAATTATGGAGAAAAGGCAGAAAATGGAAAAATCAGAGAAGATTGTTATTGTGTAGTTTGGTGCAGACAGCGGCAGAAACAAAAAAAAAACAGAATTTATACAACATGTGAACATGGCCTTATAGGCACAAATAAGCAACATGTCATATAGTGACACATAGAAATATAAGAAAATTCTGGCTGCTATGACTATTAACGAACAGTCTGGGGCATCTGCTGAATGACCCTTACTGACGAATGGGTGTGGCTAGGGGCGTGGTCAAATTTATTTTCTCGGTTGTAAATAAAAACACTTGCATCCAAATTCTCCTCTCCTTCCTTATTGAGTGCTCGGGTTTCCTGCTACTTGAGCTGAAGATTTGTTGACAGCTATCCAGGCTGAATTTCAGCAATGACTGTCCCCACTGAAAAATCAAGCCAGGGAAGGCCATGTGCGATAAAGGTGCAAATCTGGTGGCAGCAATCTCACACCCGTGTGCCTTGCATGGCTCACTTCCTTAAAGGGAACCTGTCATCAGAAATTTAGCTTGAAACCTAAAAGATTCCCCCTCTGCAGCTCCTGGGCTGCGTTCTAGCAATGTTCCTGTTGTTTATGTGCCCCCTTTCTGACCAAAATAAAGACTTTATAAAGTCTTACCTTTTTGTATTCAAATCTTGATAATGGTACACGTGGGTGGGCTCTCTGGTGGCCGTTAGTCTGCCTTCTGTCGCTTTAGGCCGTCCCCCATCGCTCCATTCCATACTTCAGGACGCCGCCCACTGCGCCCGAGGTTCCGCGCATGCGAGGACCACTGGTCACGTGTGTCGCAGGCACGAGACTATGGGCAGCGCTGTGATTGCATCGCAAGTGCCCACCCATCATTTCGTGCCCGCCCTTTCCCGTCTGCCTCCAGTGTTCTAACGTCGGGTCATCTGGCCAGCGCTTGTGCAGAACGCTGGAGGCAGAGGGGAGATCGTGGCCACGAAATGATGGGCGGGCACTTGCGATGCAATCACAGCGCCACGCATAACCTCGTGCCTGTGCACACGTCACCAGCGGTCCTCGCGTGCGCGGCACCTCGGGCGCAGTGGGCGGCCTCCTGAAGTATGGAATGGAGCGATGGGGAACGGCCTAAAGCGACAGGAGGCAGACTAACGGCCACCGGAGAGCCCGCCCCCATGTACCATTATCAAGATTTGAATACAAAAAGGTACCACTTTATAAAGTCTTTATTTTGGTCAGAAAGGGGGCACATAAACAACAGGAACATTGCTAGAATGCAGCCCAGGAGCTGCAGAAGGGGACATTTTTAGGTTTCAAGCTAAATTTCTGATGACAGGTTCCCTTTAACCTGGTTGGACAGCAATTTAAAGGTCATTATGCCTATCTGGATATTTTGCTCAAGAAAGCACGGTCACTGTGTGCTCACTTCCGCCGTTCGCATACAGCAACTTATCGACTTGCATCAATACAGAGGCCTACTGGTTAATCGGTTGATATGCGATATGCCGACACGGTGGAATTCCACTTCACACAGTGTTGCAGCAATTGTGGCAGCGATTGTGGCAGCAGTGACGAGCCCTGGTGCAGTACATCATGATGCATAGCCTTGGCCAACACAATAAAGTCATGAAGTAAATCACGCTTGAAGAATGGGCACAGATGAAGGACCTCTGCATTCATCTGCAGATTTTCAAAATGGCTGCTAGTATGGATATCGCTGATATTGCCGTCATCAACATCACTATTTGGGTCATCCACATGCTGGAGCAGAAATAGTCTGTGGGAGGAGGTGGTGGTCCCAGACAAAGAGAAAGAAGCAGAAGATGATGTGGAAGGAAGACCAATATCTGTAATGTCCAGACTGTCATCGCACACGCAGGTGGCATGGGAGTAGAGATGAGCCACCACCCTAGTGTTCAAGTTCGGTTCGTCAAACGGCAGGTGTGTTCATCCAATGTTCGAAGAACGTTTGTCAAACACTTTCGAACACCTTCGAACACCATTGAAAACAATGGCAGGCAAACACAAAAACATACAAACAAACATGCACAAACACGAATGCACACACACATATTATGCTCACCTTACCTTCTGTTCCATCGCCGGCCTCCTGGGACTTGCAGTTGGCCAATCAGAGGCAAGCGGCTCCTGCCTTTAACGTCAGCGGAAGCTGCGGGACATCGGTCGCCTGGTTACCCAATACACATCCTGTAACGGAGAACTGCAAGTCCCATGAGGCCGGCGATGGAACGGAAGGTAAAGTGAGCATAATATGTGTGTGCGTGTATGTTTGTGTGTGTTTGTGCATGTGTGGAATGGCACAATAGGGGACCAGGATGGGACATTTAACAAGTTGTGGAACAAATTGTCTGCATTGCAATGATTTCCTATGGGAAATTTGCTTTGCTGAATGAGTAACTTGGTTAACACGCAGACTCCCAGAACGGATTGTTCTCGTTAACCAAGGTTCCACTGTATTAACATTGAATGACAGTATTACTGTGAAAAGCCAGTTATGCTTTTGGTGATCGAACTGTTATCGAACATAACCTCGAACTGTCGAATTTGAAGCTAATTTATAGCCTAAATCAGGTCGAATTTGAGATTGGCGAACAGTTCGATTCGAACACTGCTCATCTCTACATGGGAGTTTAGAGTGCAGCGATCGAGGGGGGCTCATCGTACCACATAAACTGTTTGTGAATGTGCAGGAGCTGAGGAATAAATGGAGGACAAGGAAGAGGTGGTGGGCACAAAACATTTAGGAAATGAAGAAGATATTAATCCCCTCACTGTTTCCCATGTTTAGCGGGAGGGAATGGAGGAAGAAGCTTGAGTCTTAGCCCGCCACCAACACACCATGGACTTGGACCTCATGCAAGTGCTTGCCACATGAGCGCCTTCTTGTTGCAGCATAATTCCTGAATTGTTAGGATTAGAAATAGTGGTGACTACTCGGTTGCCACTCTGTTAGATCAATAATAGGAGATTAAATTTTAACAGATTATTCACCTCCTGGAAAGGGAGGAGTGCATGCTGGAGTATTAAAACAAACTTGTACACAATCTTAAGAGGGGTTTTCTTAAAGACAAAATGAGTAGTGATGGGCAAACCCCCCAATGTTCGTGTTCGGGAGCCTTGCCCGAACGTTTTGTAAGGTTTGAGTTCGGGTTCTGAGCTAACCCATTACTTTTTTTTAATTACTTAAAAAAATTGGGAAAAAAAAATGTGTCGGCTCCCACCGTTATTTGATCGCTAGGCAGGTAAAGCCAAGCAGCTGCAGCCTGGGATTCTCAGCATGGTAAGGCTCAAGCGTTTTGGGCCCCCCACTCTAAAAGACGCAGCGCCCCTGGAAATGGTGCATTGTTTCTTAGCACCATTTCCAGGTGCTTTACCCGCCTCGTCCAGCGGCACTGATGGTGGTGGCATACTGGGTAATAAAGGGGTTAATACCAACTTTTTATTCTCAGCTGGTACTAAGCCCGAAATTCATGGTGTCACGCCAAAATAGACATGGCCACCATGAATTTTTAGTAAACCGTAAAAAAACCCACAACACATAGAAAAAATATTTTTTATTAGAAATAAAACAAAAAAAAATATTTAGAGACACCCTCTTTATTATAAAAAATATCCTTAGTCCGACGTAGTCCACACGTAGAGAAATGTCAGCTCTCCTTCATCGCTCTGTAGAGACAAGTGTCTCTACAGAGTGAGAAGCAGGGAGAGAAATGTCAACTTTGCTTCATCACTCTGCAAAGACAAGTGTCTCTACAGAGAGAGAAGCAGGCTGACACTGAGGGTATGATTCCACTTTTGTATGACTCGTGAGAACCTCGCATTGCATTACCCCGCACAGCCTGACACTCTCCTGAGAGCAGTGCATCATCATGCATGGAAATACATGCAGCCGACCCAGTCCTGTCGGGAGAGTGTGCCCCGTGGCGGGGGATTTGATGTGAGACTCTCAAAGTGACAGTCAAAGTTCAATCGAGTTCATGAGCCATGGACTCAGGTGAACCCTGACATCACCGCGAACATGGCTGAAAACTGCCAAGTGACGAGCAATGCAATGAATATCCTCGGAAGTTAACAGGACCTTCCATGACATTATAGCCATGTTATCAGTCTGTAAGCCAATGTCTGTACGACATTCACATCAGACTGGTTACATGGTTATCACTAGAGATGAGCGAACCAGTCGTGGTTCGGCTCGAGCTTGGTTTGCCGAACCGAGGTCTGGTTCGAGTTCGGTTCGGCGAACCGGTTCGGCGAACCACTCGAACCCATAGGAAACAATGGGAGGCAATCACAAACACATAAAAACGAATTATAAATGTACACATACAGTTAATAAACATTGCCATAACACTTACCTGTCCCCGGGATGCGTCCTGCACTCTGTCTCCTGCCGCTATTCCTCCCGATAATCGCTGCATCCTCCTGTTAACCAGCAGTGATACAGGACCTACGTGACGTCATCAAAATAGCATTTGACCAGTCACGTGTCTGTTATCTCATTGGCTACAGACTGGTCACATGACTATGACACCTCATGTTAGGACCTGTCATTGCATCTCTCTGTTACACGGTGCACGTTTGTGTATTGCCGTGTACCGGCGACATGCTCTAGCACACGGTCGACTCCCCGCTCTGCTTCCCCATTCCCTTAAGGTACCGTCACACTAAGCGACGCTCCAGCGATCCCACCAGCAACCTGACCTGGCAGGGATCGCTGGAGCGTTGCTACACGGGTTGCTGGTGAGCTGTCAAACAGGCAGATCTCACCAGCAACCAGTGACCACCCCTCAGACAGCAACGCCGCGTGGAAGCGATGCTGCGCTTGGTAACTAAGGAAAATATCGGGTAACCAACCCGATATTTACCTTGGTTACCAGCGCACACCGCTTAGCGCTGGCTCCCTGCACTCCTAGCCAGAGTACACATCTAGTGTACTGGCTATGTGTGCAGGGAGCAGGGAGCTGGCACTGGCAGCATGAGAGCGGCGGACGCTGGTAACTACAGTAAACATCGGGTAACCAAAGAAAGGGCTTCTTGGTTACCCGATGTTTACCGTAGTTACCAGCGTCCGCAGAAGCCGGCTCCTGGCCGGCTGACACAGCCGGTCAATAACGGAGATCACCATTGCCATAGCAACGCGCTTGGTAGCGGTGACGGGGACGTTCCGATACCAGCACGCAGCAGCACCGGAATCACGTAATCAGAGCAGCATTGCTATGGCAACCCGTGCCACCGCTTACAGCCGGGAGCCTGTGGTCACTCTCACAGAGTGATTTCTGCACGGAGCACAGCGTCTTCCCCCATGCAGCTGTGCTGTCTGATGGAGCAGACAGAGCTGCATGTGTTGAAGGAGAAAGTAGACAGAAGAGCATGGATCGTGGAGAGCTGAGAGGGGGTAATAAAGATGGAGTCTCTAATGTGTCTGTGTATTTATTTCTATTAAAGTATTTTTTTTCTGTGTGGTGTTTTTTTTAGCCCTTTATTGGAGATTCTTAATGGCTGGGTCAAACTTGCCTGACATTAAGAATCTCTGACTTAATACTAGCTAGTAAAACAAAGCCAGTATTAACTCATGATTACCCAACAAGCCACCCGGCTTCAGGGCTGTTGGAAGAGTTGGATACATCACCAGATGATGGCACTTCTATGAGAGCACCATTTTTTGGGGCAGCTGCGGACTGCAATTCACAGCAGAGGGGCCCAGAAACCTCGGGCTAACCTGTGCTGTGGATTCCAATCCCCCAGCTGCCTAGTTGCACCCGGCTGGACACAAAAATGGGGCGAAGCCCACATCGTTTTGTTTTTTTTTTTTTAAATATTTCATAAAATTCATGAATTAAGTAAAAAAAGGGCTTCCCTATATTTGTAGTTCCCAGCCGGGTACAAATAGGCAGCTGGGGGTTGGGGGCAGCCCGTAGCTGCCTGCTGTACCTGGCTAGCATACAAAAATATGGCGAAGCGCACGTCATTTTTTTTTGTAGTTTTTTGGCAAAAAAAAAAAATGCTTCGGTGGATTTTCCATTGCCAGTGAAAGTAGCACCAAGCAGTGGGGTTTAGCAGCCAGTAGCTGCTTGGATTACCCTTGGCTAGCAATACAAAAAATGCAGCGGGAGCCCATATATTTTTTTTTAATTATTTATTTAAATAACTAAAAACAAAAAGGGCTTCCCTGTATTTTGATTGCCTGACATGACAGTGCTGTAAAAATAAATCTTTAAAAAAAATGACGTAGTGCTCCGCGGTATTTTTGATTCTCAGTGCAGATAAAGCAGACAGCTATGGGTTGCCACCCCCATCTGCCTGGCGTTACCTTGGCTGGCAATCAAAATACAGGGAAGCCCATTCATTTTTTCTAGTTAAAAAATAGTTAAAAAAAATGACGTTGGGTCCCCCCATTTTTGATAGCCAGCTAGGGTAAAGCAGAAGGCTGTAGCCTGAAAACCACAGCTGGCAGCTTTACCGTGGTTGGGGATCCAATGTGCAGGTCACCCCAGGCTCTTTTTTTATAATTATTTTATAAATATTAATAATTACAAAAAAAAAAGTAGGGTCCCCCCCAAATTGGATCACCAGCCAAGGTAAAGCAGACAGCTGTGGTCTGTTATTCTCAGGGTGGGAAAGTCCATAGTTATTGGGCCTTCACAGCCTAAAAATAGCAGGCCGCAGGCACCCCAGACGTGGCGCATCCACTAGATGCGCCAATTCTGGCGCTTCACCCCATCTCATCCCGTACCCTGGTGCAGTGGCAAACGGGGTAATAAATGGGGTTGATAGTAGCTGTAAAGTCACCTGACATCAAGCCCAGCAGTTTGTGATGTCATGGCGTCTATCAGATACCCGACATCATAAACTGTCAGTACTAACAAAAAAATCGACAAAAAAAATTTATTTGAAAAAACACTCCCCAAAACATTCCATAAATTTATTGTAAGAAAAAAAATAAGGGGGTCCCACGACGACTCTGGACCGTCTAGAATATGGGGGGAGACACTCAGGGAACGTATCCCCCATTTTCTAGGAGTGCAGACCCTCCATGTGAGGAGTGTGGGTGCAATGAATCTGCACCCACTCTCCCCGGGTCCACAGCAGCAGAGTCTATGTTGTAACGGTTGCTACCAAAGCTGCAATGCCCTGCTCATGAGGTAAGTGCATGCCTAATCAGGAGAACTATTCCACATTTACAATATTGGTATTTGCTGATATTATTGCTATTCCACCTACAATATATTGGGGATAGGATCTTGGAGATGGAATACCCCTTTAAGTCCAGTTATCCAGCTGAATGAATACTAAACAACAGAGCTCGCTATTTAGATTTGTTTTCTTGTGGCGTATAACGGACTCTCATGTTTGGTAGTCGTTCAGCAGGGCAACTATAAAATCAAATACCTCCATTTGGAAATGTAGTATATAGCTCTCCTGATCAACTATGTTCCTTACCTCATGAGCAGGGCATTGCAATAATAGTAATAATTTATTTATATAGCGCTATTAATTCCATAGCGCTTTGTATACATTGGGAACACTGTCCCTATTGGAGCTCACAATCTAAATTCCCTATCTGTATGTCTTTGGAGTGTGGGAGAAAACCAGAGTACCCAGAGGAAACCCACGCAAACACGGGGAGAGCATACAAACTCCTTGCAGATGGTGTCCTTGGTGGGAATTGAACCCAGGATCTCAGTGCTGAAAGACTGCAGTGCTAACCACTGAGCCACCATGCCGCCCATTTAGCTTACAAATGCATAACCACCACTCACTGTGTCTGAACAAAGGAAGCTGAGCTGACAGCCGCTCTGTGCATGCGACAGCGTCTATTGTGAAGGAGAGGGCCGCGGGGGATCAACGCTGCACAGGTACCGTTGGACACCAGAGAACACCGGTGGGGTTATAGGGGGTGACCTGGCAGGGCCTGGGGAGGAGTTTGCCATGACACATGCGACAGAAATCTGAGGAGTAGGGTGAATGCGGCCGGCGCGCTGCTGTGCACGCGGCCATCTTGGATTTCCGGGAGGTGGTCAGGGGGGCACTTTGGCGACACCGGGGGACCGGATGGGACCGGGGAGCAGATTTATCATGTTTGTTCATGCCAGATGCGAGATAAATCATTTTTTACCGACGCTGTCATTTACTGTAACGTGATCATCGGTATACGGTGTATACCGGTGATCACGTGAGCGGGGACCGGAAAAAACGGCCTAAATCATGATCTCCAGGGTCTCAGCTACCTCCTGAAACCCCGGAGATTTTCTGACGCTGGGGGGCGCTATTCACTTATTTCTGCCTGCTGTTTATAAACGGCAGATCAGAATAAGGCTACATTTACACGACCGATCCGTTTTTGCGGTCCGCAAAAAGGTTTGTTTTTTATGGGTGCATCCGTGTGGCATCCGTTTCTGTTCCATATACGGTCCGTATGTCATCCGTGTGCCTTCCGTTTGTTTGCGTACTGCAAAAAAACTGAAGGAGGGAAAATACATAAATTTACCCAGGATCTGTGATGCCCTGGACCCCGAGGGGTCACAAGTAACAACACACAACACCACACACACCCCCACCCCAGTGAGGCACCAGCAGCCAAAAAGTCCTGACCGCCTCCTTCAGGTCTAGCAAGGCACACCAGGTGGGCGGAGCTAGGAGGATAGGCACGCCCTCCGCGGAGTCTGCTGGCCTGAGGCAGGGAAAGGACAAGTGAGTCGAGTGAGAAGAGTAGTGAGAGGAGTAATAGTGGCGAGCTGAGAGTCAGGGGCCTAGGACAGTCAGGCAGGCAGACGGTGGTGGCCGTCTGCAGGAGTCCGGTCAGGGACTAAACTGCGGAACCGTAGGGATCCAGAAGAGGGTGGTGACCCTTCGGACCCGAACTGGGAAGCTAACAAGTCAACTGGAGCACCAGGCAGGATACTCAGACCCCGTTCTAGCCCAGAAGCAACTGGGCTCAGACAAATCTACTGATTGCGGTCTGGACCTCAGGGGTTCATTCCCACCCAAAGTCCCAATAGACGGCAACAGCCCACCAATTCCGGATAAGAGCCACCGCCAAGGGCCAGAGATCCGAAGGGCCAGCACCTGCGGGCAAAAGGGCTCCTCCGGTACCCAAAAGCCGGGGAGTGGACTACCGTTGCTGAAGCATAGGAGTCACTATAGCAAATTTAAAGGTGCAGGAGAAAGGTGACATCACCAACCTCACTGGGGACACACGCAGCCGGCTGCGGGAACCGATCTACACCGAACTTGGTTTACTATTGACTCTGTGTGGTTTAATCGTGAGTACAGTTGAGCGTGGTTCGTGGTTCTCCAGTTCGCGGTTCGAGTGATTTTGGGGGCTGTTATAGATCGAACTAGAACTCAAGCTTTTTGCTAAAGCTCGATAGTTCTAGTTACGTTCAAGAACGGTTCTAGCAGCAAAAAGCCAAGCTAATTACTAGCTGGCTTTCCGCTGTAATAGTGTAAGTCACTCTGTGACTCACACTATTATGAAATTTCAGCGTATAGTGTTCAGATCCCTGCTGCTGGGATAATGGCTATCGCCATTTTTTTTTTTTTCTCTTCTTCCTTCCCTCCCTAAGCGAGCGTGTAGTGGGGCGGAACAGCATGTCAGCCAATCCCAGACACACACACAGCTAAGGGCTGGTTCACACTAAGCGACAGCGACAACGAGGTCGCTGTTACGTCACCATTTTCTGTGACGTAACAGCGACCTTGTAAGTCGCTGTTATGATCGCTGCTTAGCTGTCAAACACAGCAGCCGAAGCAGCGATTATATCTGCGAGAGCAGGGAGCCGCGCACACTGCTTAGCGCTGGCTCCTTGCTCTCCTAGCTACAGTACACATCGGGTTAATTAACCCGATGAGTACTGCAGCTACATGTGTAGAGAGCAGGGAGCTGCGCACACTGCTTAGCGCTGGCTCCCTGCTCTCCTAGCTACAGTACACATCGGGTTAATTAACCCGATGTGTACTGCAGCTACATGTGCAGAGAGCAGGGAGCCGCGCACACTGCTTAGCGCTGGCTCCTTGCTCTCCTAGCTACAGTACACATCGGGTTAATTACCTGATGTGTACTGCAGCTACATGTGCACAGAGTAGGAGCCGGCACTGGCAGCGTGAGAGCTGCAGAGGGTGGTAACTAAGGTAAATATCGGGTAACCACCTTGGTTACCCGATGTTTACCCTGGTTACAGCTTACCGCAGCTGCTAGATGCCGGCTCCTGCTCCCTGCTCGCTTCATTTCGTCGCTCTCTCGCTGTCACACACAGCGATCTGTGAGTCACAGCAGGAGAGCGCCTTTGAAGAAAACAAACCAGGGCTGTGTGTAACGAGCAGCTATCTCGCAGCAGGGGCCAGATCGCTGCTCAGTGTCACACACAGCGAGATCGCTAATGAGGTCACTGTTGCGTCACCAAAACCATGACGTAGCAGCGATTTCGGTAGCGATCTCGCTATGTGTGAAGCACCCCTATGTGAACTTTTAGCCAGAGAAGCAACGGCATGTGTGATAGGATGGCCATGTCACATGTCCCTGCATTATAAATACAGGCATCTGCCCGTCTGGACGCCATTATCTGCCTTCTGCGTCTGGGTGTCAGTAACCGCAGGTGCAGCTGCTGTCTCCGATACTGCTGTGTACGCTCTACACACAGCGCTATACAGAATAGGGATAGAAGTTTCTTTCAGGCCTTGTAAGGGCTAATTACAGCAGGCTCAGAGCCATGGGTGACAGTCAGGTCCGTGGAAAGAGTTTTTAACAGCTACAGATAAGAGCGTCTGTGTAGCTAAGGTCAGGGAGTTCCTTGCTGCATTTCACCATTAGGAGGGATAGAAAGTGAGGCTTCCTTTCCTCTACACTGACCCACAAACCTGCCACTGTACCCTCCTGCCCTTTGCACACTCAAGCTCATTGTTACTAAGCCATTATACTAGCAAACACTGAGGAAACTTAGTGGCATCCTAAAAGTGGCTGTTGGACTTCCATTAGTGTCCCACTAGTGCAAATCTATTTACAGCACCACTGCTGTCACGCTCCCCGGGCCCTCGGCTCCCCTTCCCGGGTCCCCTGCCCCGCTCCCCGGCTCACCTGCCACGCTCCCCGCGTCCCAGTCCCTTGTGCCCGTCCTTCCTGGGCTTCCTGGCCGCCGATCCCGGCGCCCGACGGCCTCCCAGGCCCTGCTCGGCTCCCCTGCGTCCTCCTCTCAGCCTCCTTCCCTGGCTTCTGGCACCCGGGCCGCGCGCACGCGCATTAGGGCGCGCGCGCGGTCACTGACCCTTTCTTAAAGGGCCAGCGCCCATTAACAGGAAATGAGGTTAGACAGGTACGGGGTATAAAGGGGGTTCTTGTCCAAGGGGGCGGGGCCTGATCTTCGTGTTTTCTGAGCTAGGAGTCAGGTCTCCTTGTGTTTTCCTGCCATACTTACGTATCTCTCTTCTAGAGCTGATCCCGCCTCGCCATCCAGTCCTGCTGAATCCCGAGCCCCGCACGCTGTCCGTCTGCCATCTGACAGTCCGTACCATCTCGGATCCCTGCGGTGACCTGTCATCTCGCTCCCAAGGTTCCGGACCCCGCCTGACATCATCTCGGCCTCCGAACCTGAGCTACGTCACCCGGACTACCATCTGTGACTCCGTGGTCCCAGGGACTCCTTCGCTACCTTCACTTGCACGGACTGTTCTGCTGCCCATCAGTGCTTCAGCTACCGGACTCCCTACCACCATCTTAGAGTTCGGTCCAGTGGATCCACCTCCTGGGTCTGCCCGACCGCCTGGCCCTGACAGTAAGATCAGGCCATGGATCCCGCTGCAGCACTATTGGCCCTGCAAGAGGAACTCCAACGCCAGTGTGAAGTCCAGACCCGCATGCTGCAATTTATGACCTCCGTGGACACTCGCCTGTACACATTACAAGCATCAATGACGCCTGCAGCACCCAGGTCTCCCACTAGGCAATCCACGGCTCCCGCACCAGTGGCAGCCGCGTCGGATGCTTCCCGACTCCGTTTGGCGTCACCTCCTCGTTATGCTGGAGATCCCAAGACCTGCAGGGGCTTCATAAACCAATGCTCCCTTCACTTCACGCAGCTGCCCCATCTGTTCGCCTCCGACCAAGCCAAGGTCGCCTTTATAATGTCTCACCTGGAGGGCGAGGCACTGGCGTGGATGAACCCCTTGTGGGAGAAGGAGGACCCCATGACCAAGGATCTTCAAGAGTTCCTGCAGGCCTTTCGCAGTACCTTTGACGAGCCGGGACGCGCCTCTGCGTCTGCTTCTTCACTTCTCCGCCTACGTCAAGGAACACTGACGGTGGGCCAATACGCCATCCGTTTTCGCACTTTGGCTTCTGAACTCGGGTGGAATAATGAGGCCCTGACAGCCGCCTTCTGGGAAGGACTGTCAAGTCGCATCAAAGATGAGTTGGCGGGTCGTGACATGCCCTCCACCCTAGATGCCCTGATTGCCCTAGCCACGCGAGTGGACATTCGTTTTCAGGAGCGCTCCAAAGAGCTGGTTCGTGAGCGATGTGCGGTACGGCACTCCTCTCCGCCACAGAAGTCCTCTGTGCCACAGTCATCTACAGCTGGGATTCCTGTCCACGAACCCATGCAGGTTGATCGAGTACGACAGTCTGACCAACGTCGAGCAGAGCGGCTCGCCAAGGGCCTCTGCTTTTACTGCGGAGGGGACACACATCTCCTACGCTCCTGTCCGGAAAGGCCGGGAAACTCCAAAGCCTAGGGTTGGTAGGAGAGGCCACCCTAGGTGCTGGGACTCTCTCCGACCCAGTTATGTGGACGGTACAAGTATCAACAGGAGAGACGCGCTTCACGGCTGAGGCATACCTCGACTCCGGAGCAGCAGGCAATTTTATCCAGCAGGCCACGGTGGACAAATACCAGCTGCCTGTTACTCTACTCGAGAAGCCCCTACTGATTGCCTCGGTGGATGGGAGACCCCTCTCTGATACCATCTCCTGGATCACGAAGCCGGTGGAACTGCGTATCGGTGCTCTGCACACCGAGAACATCGCTCTCTACGTCCTTCCACACATGTCCCACCAAGTCCTGCTGGGACTTCCTTGGTTGCGAACACACGAACCCTCAGTCAACTGGGGTACTGGCGAAATCACCCGTTGGGGCTCTGCCTGTCATGAGAGATGTCTAATGTCTATACAACCAGTCCGACGACCTCCGGTTCCTGAGAACCTACCGGGTCTGCCCTCGGCCTATTGGTCCTTCACGGACGTTTTTGACAAGAAGGAGTCTGAGGTACTTCCGCCACACCGTCCCTACGATTGCGCCATCGACCTGCTCCCAGGAACAACACCACCTCGAGGACGGATATATCCGTTGTCTCCAGCCGAAACCAGGGCCATGTCCACCTACATCATGGAAAGCCTGGCAAAGGGATTCATCCGGAGATCCTCCTCTCCTGCGGGAGCAGGCTTCTTCTTCGTGAAGAAGAAAGAGGGTGACCTTCGCCCATGCATTGACTACCGGGGCTTGAATCAGATTACTATAAAAAACAAGTACCCCCTACCGCTCATCCCCGAACTGTTCGATCGGCTCAGAGGAGCCCGTGTGTTCACCAAACTGGATCTTCGGGGTGCCTACAACCTAGTTCGTATCCGCTCTGGGGACGAATGGAAGACCGCGTTTAATACTCGCGATGGGCACTATGAATACTGTGTGATGCCCTTCGGTCTGTGTAACGCTCCTGCCGTATTCCAAGAACTGGTGAACGACATTTTTCGGGACCTCCTCTACGTATGTGTAGTAGTTTATCTGGATGACATTCTTGTTTTCTCTCCGAACCTCCAGACCCACAGAGAGAACGTAAAGCTGGTTCTACAAAGACTGAGAGAGAATCGTCTCTACGCCAAATATGAGAAGTGCGTCTTTGAGCAGTCTTCTCTTCCTTTCCTGGGATACATCATCTCGGGGACTGGGCTGCAGATGGATCCCAAGAAGGTCTCCGCCATTCTCAACTGGCCTCCCCCTTCTGGGCTGAAGGCAATCCAACGGTTCCTGGGATTTGCCAACTACTACCGCCAGTTTATTCCTCACTTCTCCGCCCTGACTGCTCCTCTCTCCGCTCTGACCAAAAAGGAGGCTAATCCAAAGGACTGGTCACCTGCGGCCGACGCCGCATTTTGCTCCCTGAAGCGAGCATTCGCCTCCTCTCCTGTACTCCACCGACCAGAGTTAAACCGCCAGTTCACCTTAGAGGTGGATGCTTCCTCCTCAGGAGCCGGAGCAGTGCTCATGCAAAAATCCTCCTCCGGGAAGATGGTGACTTGCGGTTTCTTCTCTAAAAGCTTCTCAGCACCTGAACGTAATTACACCATCGGTGACCGAGAGCTATTAGCGGTCAAACTGGCTCTGGAGGAGTGGCGCTACCTCCTGGAAGGAGCAGTGTACCCCGTGATTATCTACACGGACCACAAGAACCTGGAATACCTGCGGTCCGCTCAGCGACTGAACCCACGGCAAGCCAGGTGGTCCTTATTCTTTGCCAGGTTTGACTTCCAGCTTCATTTCCGACCCGCGGACAAGAATATACGCGCTGATGCCTTGTCTAGGTCTCTCATGCCCCTGGAGCAGGAGGAAGAGACTATCCAACCTATCATCTCTCCTAACAAGATTGTTCCGGTGGCTCCTGTCACTCTGGCCCAGATACCACCCGGGAAGACCTATGTCTCTGAGACCGACAGGGAAAAAGTGTTACACTGGGGTCATGCCTCGAAAACAGCCGGCCATGCAGGCCAGAAGAGAACATGGGGTGCGATTGTACGCCATTACTGGTGGCCATCCCTTCGCACGGACGTTGCCGCCTTTGTCTCTGCCTGCCCCACTTGTGCCAGGAACAAGACGCCCAAACACCTGCCCTATGGCCGTCTTCTGCCTCTGCCGATACCCTCAGTTCCATGGCAACACATAGCGATGGACTTTATTACGGACTTGCCAGTATCCTCCGGACACACAGTCATATGGGTCGTGGTGGATCGGTTCTCCAAAATGGCTCACTTCGTCCCTATGCCCGGACTGCCCTCTGCTCAGGAACTCGCGGAAGCCTATATACAACACATCTTTCGCTTACATGGCTTTCCTTCCCACATCGTGTCCGACAGAGGAACTCAGTTCACCTCCCGCTTCTGGAGGGCTCTCTGCAAACATCTGGGAGTGACTCTGGACTTTTCTTCCGCTTACCATCCTCAGTCTAATGGCCAAGTGGAGAGGGTCAATCAAATCTTGACATCCTTCTTACGTCACTATGTCAACGTCCATCACGACGACTGGTCCACGCTTCTGCCTTGGGCTGAGTTCTCCCATAACCACCACGTCAGTGAGTCGTCCTCCAAATCTCCCTTCCATGTCGTTTACGGACTACAGCCTTCCGTCCCGTTGCCTATATCCCCTTCTTCGGATGTCCCTGCTGCTGATACTGTAGCCCGTGACTTCGCTACCATTTGGGACTCTGTCAAGGCGTCCCTTGGGCGCGCTTCCCAGCGGATGAAGAAACACGCTGACAAAAGGCGTCTAGACCCTCCGTGTTTCTCTCCTGGTGACCTGGTCTGGCTTGCTTCCCAGTACATCCGACTGAAGATTCCTTCCTACAAGCTGGGTCCTCGCTACATCGGGCCGTTTAAGGTCCTCAGCAAGATCAATGAGGTCTCCTACAAACTGAAGCTTCCGGCCACGATGAGAATACCCAACTCCTTCCACGTCTCTCTCCTCAAGCCGGTGTTCCTTGGTCCCTTCTCCGCTGCTGCCAGCCCGGCTCCTCCTCCTATTGCTGAGGACGACATCTACGCGGTAAGAGATATCGTGGCCATGAAGACTGTTCGTGGCCGGCAGTTCTTCCTGGTGGACTGGGAGGGGTATGGTCCTGAGGATAGATCCTGGGAACCCAGGGAGAATGTGGGCACTCCCCTGATCCGTGCCTTCATGTCTCGGTTGCGGGGAGGGGGGCGTGGGGGGGGGGTACTGTCACGCTCCCCGGGCCCTCGGCTCCCCTTCCCGGGTCCCCTGCCCCGCTCCCCGGCTCACCTGCCACGCTCCCCGCGTCCCAGTCCCTTGTGCCCGTCCTTCCTGGGCTTCCTGGCCGCCGATCCCGGCGCCCGACGGCCTCCCAGGCCCTGCTCGGCTCCCCTGCGTCCTCCTCTCAGCCTCCTTCCCTGGCTTCTGGCACCCGGGCCGCGCGCACGCGCATTAGGGCGCGCGCGCGCGGTCACTGACCCTTTCTTAAAGGGCCAGCGCCCATTAACAGGAAATGAGGTTAGACAGGTACGGGGTATAAAGGGGGTTCTTGTCCAAGGGGGCGGGGCCTGATCTTCGTGTTTTCTGAGCTAGGAGTCAGGTCTCCTTGTGTTTTCCTGCCATACTTACGTATCTCTCTTCTAGAGCTGATCCCGCCTCGCCATCCAGTCCTGCTGAATCCCGAGCCCCGCACGCTGTCCGTCTGCCATCTGACAGTCCGTACCATCTCGGATCCCTGCGGTGACCTGTCATCTCGCTCCCAAGGTTCCGGACCCCGCCTGACATCATCTCGGCCTCCGAACCTGAGCTACGTCACCCGGACTACCATCTGTGACTCCGTGGTCCCAGGGACTCCTTCGCTACCTTCACTTGCACGGACTGTTCTGCTGCCCATCAGTGCTTCAGCTACCGGACTCCCTACCACCATCTTAGAGTTCGGTCCAGTGGATCCACCTCCTGGGTCTGCCCGACCGCCTGGCCCTGACAGTAAGATCAGGCCATGGATCCCGCTGCAGCACTATTGGCCCTGCAAGAGGAACTCCAACGCCAGTGTGAAGTCCAGACCCGCATGCTGCAATTTATGACCTCCGTGGACACTCGCCTGTACACATTACAAGCATCAATGACGCCTGCAGCACCCAGGTCTCCCACTAGGCAATCCACGGCTCCCGCACCAGTGGCAGCCGCGTCGGATGCTTCCCGACTCCGTTTGGCGTCACCTCCTCGTTATGCTGGAGATCCCAAGACCTGCAGGGGCTTCATAAACCAATGCTCCCTTCACTTCACGCAGCTGCCCCATCTGTTCGCCTCCGACCAAGCCAAGGTCGCCTTTATAATGTCTCACCTGGAGGGCGAGGCACTGGCGTGGATGAACCCCTTGTGGGAGAAGGAGGACCCCATGACCAAGGATCTTCAAGAGTTCCTGCAGGCCTTTCGCAGTACCTTTGACGAGCCGGGACGCGCCTCTGCGTCTGCTTCTTCACTTCTCCGCCTACGTCAAGGAACACTGACGGTGGGCCAATACGCCATCCGTTTTCGCACTTTGGCTTCTGAACTCGGGTGGAATAATGAGGCCCTGACAGCCGCCTTCTGGGAAGGACTGTCAAGTCGCATCAAAGATGAGTTGGCGGGTCGTGACATGCCCTCCACCCTAGATGCCCTGATTGCCCTAGCCACGCGAGTGGACATTCGTTTTCAGGAGCGCTCCAAAGAGCTGGTTCGTGAGCGATGTGCGGTACGGCACTCCTCTCCGCCACAGAAGTCCTCTGTGCCACAGTCATCTACAGCTGGGATTCCTGTCCACGAACCCATGCAGGTTGATCGAGTACGACAGTCTGACCAACGTCGAGCAGAGCGGCTCGCCAAGGGCCTCTGCTTTTACTGCGGAGGGGACACACATCTCCTACGCTCCTGTCCGGAAAGGCCGGGAAACTCCAAAGCCTAGGGTTGGTAGGAGAGGCCACCCTAGGTGCTGGGACTCTCTCCGACCCAGTTATGTGGACGGTACAAGTATCAACAGGAGAGACGCGCTTCACGGCTGAGGCATACCTCGACTCCGGAGCAGCAGGCAATTTTATCCAGCAGGCCACGGTGGACAAATACCAGCTGCCTGTTACTCTACTCGAGAAGCCCCTACTGATTGCCTCGGTGGATGGGAGACCCCTCTCTGATACCATCTCCTGGATCACGAAGCCGGTGGAACTGCGTATCGGTGCTCTGCACACCGAGAACATCGCTCTCTACGTCCTTCCACACATGTCCCACCAAGTCCTGCTGGGACTTCCTTGGTTGCGAACACACGAACCCTCAGTCAACTGGGGTACTGGCGAAATCACCCGTTGGGGCTCTGCCTGTCATGAGAGATGTCTAAAGTCTATACAACCAGTCCGACGACCTCCGGTTCCTGAGAACCTACCGGGTCTGCCCTCGGCCTATTGGTCCTTCACGGACGTTTTTGACAAGAAGGAGTCTGAGGTACTTCCGCCACACCGTCCCTACGATTGCGCCATCGACCTGCTCCCAGGAACAACACCACCTCGAGGACGGATATATCCGTTGTCTCCAGCCGAAACCAGGGCCATGTCCACCTACATCATGGAAAGCCTGGCAAAGGGATTCATCCGGAGATCCTCCTCTCCTGCGGGAGCAGGCTTCTTCTTCGTGAAGAAGAAAGAGGGTGACCTTCGCCCATGCATTGACTACCGGGGCTTGAATCAGATTACTATAAAAAACAAGTACCCCCTACCGCTCATCCCCGAACTGTTCGATCGGCTCAGAGGAGCCCGTGTGTTCACCAAACTGGATCTTCGGGGTGCCTACAACCTAGTTCGTATCCGCTCTGGGGACGAATGGAAGACCGCGTTTAATACTCGCGATGGGCACTATGAATACTGTGTGATGCCCTTCGGTCTGTGTAACGCTCCTGCCGTATTCCAAGAACTGGTGAACGACATTTTTCGGGACCTCCTCTACGTATGTGTAGTAGTTTATCTGGATGACATTCTTGTTTTCTCTCCGAACCTCCAGACCCACAGAGAGAACGTAAAGCTGGTTCTACAAAGACTGAGAGAGAATCGTCTCTACGCCAAATATGAGAAGTGCGTCTTTGAGCAGTCTTCTCTTCCTTTCCTGGGATACATCATCTCGGGGACTGGGCTGCAGATGGATCCCAAGAAGGTCTCCGCCATTCTCAACTGGCCTCCCCCTTCTGGGCTGAAGGCAATCCAACGGTTCCTGGGATTTGCCAACTACTACCGCCAGTTTATTCCTCACTTCTCCGCCCTGACTGCTCCTCTCTCCGCTCTGACCAAAAAGGAGGCTAATCCAAAGGACTGGTCACCTGCGGCCGACGCCGCATTTTGCTCCCTGAAGCGAGCATTCGCCTCCTCTCCTGTACTCCACCGACCAGAGTTAAACCGCCAGTTCACCTTAGAGGTGGATGCTTCCTCCTCAGGAGCCGGAGCAGTGCTCATGCAAAAATCCTCCTCCGGGAAGATGGTGACTTGCGGTTTCTTCTCTAAAAGCTTCTCAGCACCTGAACGTAATTACACCATCGGTGACCGAGAGCTATTAGCGGTCAAACTGGCTCTGGAGGAGTGGCGCTACCTCCTGGAAGGAGCAGTGTACCCCGTGATTATCTACACGGACCACAAGAACCTGGAATACCTGCGGTCCGCTCAGCGACTGAACCCACGGCAAGCCAGGTGGTCCTTATTCTTTGCCAGGTTTGACTTCCAGCTTCATTTCCGACCCGCGGACAAGAATATACGCGCTGATGCCTTGTCTAGGTCTCTCATGCCCCTGGAGCAGGAGGAAGAGACTATCCAACCTATCATCTCTCCTAACAAGATTGTTCCGGTGGCTCCTGTCACTCTGGCCCAGATACCACCCGGGAAGACCTATGTCTCTGAGACCGACAGGGAAAAAGTGTTACACTGGGGTCATGCCTCGAAAACAGCCGGCCATGCAGGCCAGAAGAGAACATGGGGTGCGATTGTACGCCATTACTGGTGGCCATCCCTTCGCACGGACGTTGCCGCCTTTGTCTCTGCCTGCCCCACTTGTGCCAGGAACAAGACGCCCAAACACCTGCCCTATGGCCGTCTTCTGCCTCTGCCGATACCCTCAGTTCCATGGCAACACATAGCGATGGACTTTATTACGGACTTGCCAGTATCCTCCGGACACACAGTCATATGGGTCGTGGTGGATCGGTTCTCCAAAATGGCTCACTTCGTCCCTATGCCCGGACTGCCCTCTGCTCAGGAACTCGCGGAAGCCTATATACAACACATCTTTCGCTTACATGGCTTTCCTTCCCACATCGTGTCCGACAGAGGAACTCAGTTCACCTCCCGCTTCTGGAGGGCTCTCTGCAAACATCTGGGAGTGACTCTGGACTTTTCTTCCGCTTACCATCCTCAGTCTAATGGCCAAGTGGAGAGGGTCAATCAAATCTTGACATCCTTCTTACGTCACTATGTCAACGTCCATCACGACGACTGGTCCACGCTTCTGCCTTGGGCTGAGTTCTCCCATAACCACCACGTCAGTGAGTCGTCCTCCAAATCTCCCTTCCATGTCGTTTACGGACTACAGCCTTCCGTCCCGTTGCCTATATCCCCTTCTTCGGATGTCCCTGCTGCTGATACTGTAGCCCGTGACTTCGCTACCATTTGGGACTCTGTCAAGGCGTCCCTTGGGCGCGCTTCCCAGCGGATGAAGAAACACGCTGACAAAAGGCGTCTAGACCCTCCGTGTTTCTCTCCTGGTGACCTGGTCTGGCTTGCTTCCCAGTACATCCGACTGAAGATTCCTTCCTACAAGCTGGGTCCTCGCTACATCGGGCCGTTTAAGGTCCTCAGCAAGATCAATGAGGTCTCCTACAAACTGAAGCTTCCGGCCACGATGAGAATACCCAACTCCTTCCACGTCTCTCTCCTCAAGCCGGTGTTCCTTGGTCCCTTCTCCGCTGCTGCCAGCCCGGCTCCTCCTCCTATTGCTGAGGACGACATCTACGCGGTAAGAGATATCGTGGCCATGAAGACTGTTCGTGGCCGGCAGTTCTTCCTGGTGGACTGGGAGGGGTATGGTCCTGAGGATAGATCCTGGGAACCCAGGGAGAATGTGGGCACTCCCCTGATCCGTGCCTTCATGTCTCGGTTGCGGGGAGGGGGGCGTGGGGGGGGGGGTACTGTCACGCTCCCCGGGCCCTCGGCTCCCCTTCCCGGGTCCCCTGCCCCGCTCCCCGGCTCACCTGCCACGCTCCCCGCGTCCCAGTCCCTTGTGCCCGTCCTTCCTGGGCTTCCTGGCCGCCGATCCCGGCGCCCGACGGCCTCCCAGGCCCTGCTCGGCTCCCCTGCGTCCTCCTCTCAGCCTCCTTCCCTGGCTTCTGGCACCCGGGCCGCGCGCACGCGCATTAGGGCGCGCGCGCGGTCACTGACCCTTTCTTAAAGGGCCAGCGCCCATTAACAGGAAATGAGGTTAGACAGGTACGGGGTATAAAGGGGGTTCTTGTCCAAGGGGGCGGGGCCTGATCTTCGTGTTTTCTGAGCTAGGAGTCAGGTCTCCTTGTGTTTTCCTGCCATACTTACGTATCTCTCTTCTAGAGCTGATCCCGCCTCGCCATCCAGTCCTGCTGAATCCCGAGCCCCGCACGCTGTCCGTCTGCCATCTGACAGTCCGTACCATCTCGGATCCCTGCGGTGACCTGTCATCTCGCTCCCAAGGTTCCGGACCCCGCCTGACATCATCTCGGCCTCCGAACCTGAGCTACGTCACCCGGACTACCATCTGTGACTCCGTGGTCCCAGGGACTCCTTCGCTACCTTCACTTGCACGGACTGTTCTGCTGCCCATCAGTGCTTCAGCTACCGGACTCCCTACCACCATCTTAGAGTTCGGTCCAGTGGATCCACCTCCTGGGTCTGCCCGACCGCCTGGCCCTGACAACTGCATTGCACACTCAAGCTCATTGTTACAAAGCCATTAGAATACCAAACACTGAGGAAACTTAGTGGCATCCTAAAAGTGGCTGTTGGATTTCATTAGTGTCCCACTGGTGCAAATCTATTTGCAGCACCTCTGCATTGCACACTCAAGCTCATTGTTACAAAGCCATTAGAATACCAAACACTGAGGAAACTTAGTGGCATCCTAAAAGTGGCTGTTTGATTTCATTAGTGTCCCACTGGTGCAAATCTATTTGCAGCACCTCTGCATTGCACACTCAAGCTCATTGTTACAAAGCCATTAGAATACCAAACACTGAGGAAACTTAGTGGCATCCTAAATGTGGCTGTTGGACTTCCATTAGTGTCCCACTAGTGCAAATCTATTTGCAGCACCTCTGCATTACACACTCAAGCTCATTGTTACAAAGCCATTAGAATACCAAACACTGAGGAAACTTAGTGGCATCCTAAAAGTGGCTGTCGGACTTCCATTAGTGTCCCACTAGTGCAAATCTATTTGCAGCACCTCTGCATTGCACACTCAAGCTCATTGTTACAAAGCCATTAGAATACCAAACACTGAGGAAACTTAGTTTCATCCTAAAAGTGGCTGTTGGACTTCATTAGTGTCCCACTAGTGCAAATCTATTTGCAGCACCTCTGCATTACACACTCAAGCTCATTGTTACAAAGCCATTAGAATACCAAACACTGAGGAAACTTAGTGGCATCCTAAATGTGGCTGTTGGACTTCCATTAGTGTCCCACTAGTGCAAATCTATTTGCAGCACCTCTGCATTGCACACTCAAGCTCATTGTTACAAAGCCATTAGAACACCAAACACTGAGGAAACTTAGTTTCATCCTAAAAGTGGCTTTTGGACTTCATTAGTGTCCCACTAGTGCAGTCATGGCGAACCTTTTACAGGCCGAGTGCCCAAACTGTAGCCCTAAATCCATTTTTTTTCCCAAAGTGCCAACCAATCCTATCATGTAAATAATTGATTGTAACCTTACCTTTGCCGTCTTCTCTTCTCTTCAGCAGGGGGCATCACGCTCATGCATGCTGACCACACATTGAAGCTCAGCCTTTTCCAGACACAGCAGTTGGATTGATCTTTCTGGAAAAAATTGCAGCATATTAGACAGAGATTTTAGCATGGAATGCAATCAGATGTCACCCTGTAATCCACATCTACATTTCAATGTCTGAAGATCTTGAAATCCCATAAAGACGTGCGAGTTGCTCCCTCCACCTTCATTGTGTAGTTATGTCCCCCTTCCTGGCCACTTCCTGGTAAACATGTCCCCCATCCTGATATATATTTACTACATTCTGGTATATTTGTCCCCATCATGGCCCCGTCCTGGCAAATATACCCCATCCCAGCATATTAACCATCCTGGTAAATGTACCCCATCCTGGTAAATGTACCCCATCATTGTAAATGTATCCCATCCTGGCATGTTCCCCCATGCTGTCAAATGACCCCATCCTGGTAAATGTACCTCATCCAGGCATGTTCCCTTATCCTGGTAAATGTCCTCTTTCCTGGTAAATATCACCCTTCCTGCTAAATGTTCCTCATCTTGGCATGTTCATGTTCCCCCTATCCTGGCATGTTTCCCCCCATGCTGGTAAATGTATCCCCCATACTGGTAAATGTACCCCTTCCTGGCATGTTCCCCTTCCTGCTAAATGTACCCCATCCTTGCATGTTTCCCCCAATCCTTGCAGTCTTGTTTCCCCCCATCCTTGCAGTCTTGTTTCCCCCCATCCCTGCAGTCTTGTTTCCCCCATCCTTGCAGACATGTTTCCCCCATCTTTGCATGTTTCCCCCATCCTTGCAGCCTTGTTTGCCCCATGCTCTCCATGTTTGCCCCGTGCTCTCCATGTTTGCCCCGTGCTCTCCATGTTTGCCCCGTGCTCTCCATGTTTGCCCCGTGCTCTGTATGCCCCGTGCTCTCCATGTTTGCTCCGTGCTCTGTTTGCTCCGTGCTCTGTTTGCTCCGTGCTCTGTTTGCTCCGTGCTCTGTTTGCTCCATGCTCTGTTTGCCCCGTGCTCTCCATGTTTGCCCCGTGCTCTCCATGTTTGCCCCGTGCTCTCCATGTTTGCGCCGTGCTCTCCATGTTTGCCCCGTGCTCTCCATGTTTGCCCCGTGCTCTGTATGCCCCGTGCTCTCCATGTTTGCCCCGTGCTCTCCATGTTTGACCTGTGCTCTGTATGCCCCGTGCTCTCCATGTTTGCCCCGTGCTCTCCATGTTTGCCCCGTGCTCTCCATGTTTGCCCCGTGCTCTGTCTGTTTGCCCTGAGCTCTGTATGCCCCGTGCTCCCATGTTTCCCCCGTGCTCTCCATGCCCCGTGCTCTCCATGCCCCGTTCTCTGTATACAGTTAGGTCCAGAAATATTTGGACAGTGACACAATTTTCGCGAGTTGGGCTCTGCATGCCACCACATTGGATTTGAAATGAAACCTCTACAACAGAATTCAAGTGCAGATTGTAACGTTTAATTTGAAGGTTTGAACAAATATATCTGATAGAAATTGTAGGAATTGTACACATTTCTTTACAAACATTCCACATTTTAGGAGGTCAAAAGTAATTGGACAAATAAACCAAACCCAAACAAAATATTTTTATTTTCAATATTTTGTTGCGAATCCTTTGGAAGCAATCACTGCCTTAAGTCTGGAACCCATGGACATCACCAAATGCTGGGCTTCCTCCTTCTTAATGCTTTGCCAGGCCTTTACAGCCGCAGCCTTCAGGTCTTGCTTGTTTGTGGGTCTTTCCGTCTTAAGTCTGGATTTGAGCAAGTGAAATGCATGCTCAATTGGGTTAAGATCTGGTGATTGACTTGGCCATTGCAGAATGTTCCACTTTTTTGCACTCATGAACTCCTGAATAGCTTTGGCTGTATGCTTGGGGTCATTGTCCATCTGTACTATGAAGCGCCGTCCGATCAACTTTGCGGCATTTGGCTGAATCTGGGCTGAAAGTATATCCCGGTACACTTCAGAATTCATCGGGCTACTCTTGTCTGCTGTTATGTCATCAATAAACACAAGAGACCCAGTGCCATTGAAAGCCATGCATGCCCATACCATCACGTTGCCTCCACCATGTTTTACAGAGGATGTGGTGTGCCTTGGATCATGTGCCGTTCCCTTTCTTCTCCAAACTTTTTTCTTCCCATCATTCTGGTACAGGTTGATCTTTGTCTCATCTGTCCATAGAATACTTTTCCAGAACTGAGCTGGCTTCATGAGGTGTTTTTCAGCAAATTTAACTCTGACCTGTCTATTTTTGGAATTGATGAATGGTTTGCATCTAGATGTGAACCCTTTGTATTTACTTTCATGCAGTCTTCTCTTTACTGTTGACTTAGAGACAGATACACCTACTTCACTAAGAGTGTTCTGGACTTCAGTTGATGTTGTGAACGGGTTCTTCTTCACCAAAGAAAGTATGCGGTGATCATCCACCACTGTTGTCATCCATGGACGCCCAGGCCTTTTTGAGTTCCCAAGCTCACCAGTCAATTCCTTTTTTCTCAGAATGTACCCGACTGTTGATTTTGCTACTCCAAGCATGTCTGCTATCTCTCTGATGGATTTTTTCTTTTTTTTCAGCCTCAGGATGTTCTGCTTCACCTCAATTGAGAGTTCCTTAGACTGCATGTTGTCTGGTCACAGCAACAGCTTCCAAATGCAAAACCACACACCTGTAATCAACCCCAGACCTTTTAACTACTTCATTGATTACAGGTTAACGAGGGAGACGCCTTCAGAGTTAATTGCAGCCCTTAGAGTCCCTTGTCCAATTACTTTTGGTCCCTTGAAAAAGAGGAGGCTATGCATTACAGAGCTATGATTCCTAAACCCTTTCTCCGATTTGGATGTGAAAACTCTCATATTGCAGCTGGGAGTGTGCACTTTCAGCCCATATTATATATATAATTGTATTTCTGAACATGTTTTTGTAAACAGCTAAAATAACAAAACTTGTGTCACTGTCCAAATATTTCTGGACCTAACTGTATATACCCCGTGCTCTCCATGTCCCGTGCTCTGTTTATATACCCCGTGCTCTCCATGCCCCGTGCTCTGTATATATACCCCGTGCTCTCCATGCCCCGTGCTCTCCATGCCCCGTGCTCTGTTTATATACCCCCTTCTCTCCATGCCCCGTGCGCTCCATGCCCTGTGCTCTGTTTATATACCTCGTGCGCTCCATGCCCCGTGCTCTCCATGCCCCGTGCTCTGTATATATACCCCATGCTCTCCATGCCCCGTGCTCTGTTTATATGCCCCCTGTTCTCCATGCCCCGAGCTCTGTATATATACCCCGTGCGCTCCATGCCCCCTGCTCTCCATGCCCCGTGCTCTGTATATGTACCCCGTGCTCTCCATGCCCCGTGCTCTCCATGCCCCGTGCTCTGTATATATACCCCATGCTCTCCATGCCCCGTGCTCTGTTTATATGCCCCCTGTTCTCCATGCCCCGAGCTCTGTATATATACCCCGTGCGCTCCATGCCCCCTGCTCTCCATGCCCCGTGCTCTGTATATGTACCCCGTGCTCTCCATGCCCCGTGCTCTCCATGCCCCGTGCTCTGTATATATACCCCGTGCACTCCATGTCCCGTGCTCTCCATGCCCCGTGCTCTCCATGCCCCGTGCTCTGTATATATACCCCGTGCTCTCCATGCCCCGTGCTCTCCATGCCCCGTGCTCTGTTTATATACCCCTGCTCTCCATGCCCCGTGCTCTGTTTATATACCCCGTGCTCTCCATGCCCCGTGCTCTGTTTATATACCCCCTGCTCTCCATGCCCCATGCTCTGTTTATATACCCCGTGCTCTCCATGCCCCGTGCTCTGTATATATACCCCGTGCTCTCCTTATATACCCCGTGCTCTCCATGCCCTGTGCTCTGTTTATATACCCCCTGCTCTCCATGCCCCATGCTCTCCATGCCCCGTGCTCTGTTTATATACCCCCTTCTCTCCATGCCCCGTGCTCTCCATGCCCCGTGCTCTGTTTATATATCCAGTGCGCTCCATGCCCCGTGCTCTCCATGCCCCGTGCTCCCCATGTTTCCCCCGTGCTGGCACTGTCCCCACACCTTGGCACAGCCACACACAGCTTAAAAATAAAAAAAAAACTCACCTAGCAGCAGCTCCACTGCGCAGCCACAAGACACCGGCACCTCTTACTGAGAGACGCTCCTCCGTCTCCTAGGCAACAGGCCTGCAGCCCAGGAGAGGAGATGTCTCCTCTGCTAAACACCACGTGGAACTACCGGCGCGATCACATCTGCAGTTCAACGTGGCTCAGTGTGTTGACAGCGCGCGTGCCAACACAAAGGGCTCTGCGTGCCCAATGTGGCACGCGTGCCATAGGTTCGCCATCACTGCACTAGTGCAAAGATATTTGCAGCACCTCTCCATTGCACACTCAAGCTCATTGTTACAAAGCCATTATAATACCAAACACTGAGGAAACTTAGTGGCATCCTAAAAGTGGCTGTTTGACTTCATTAGTGTCCCACTGGTGCAAATCTATTTGCAGCACCTCTGCATTGCACACTCAAACTCATTTTTACTAAGCTATTATACTAGCAAACTGTGCTGCCATTTTAAGGGCCATAGATTTATTGTCCGGGATAGTTATTGTTGTTTATTCTGCTGTCAATAAAGGTAGACCACCGCTGCAATCTACACCACCACTCAAGTTTTACTACCACATTTTAAGTGGACATTCTTGTCGCTAGCAAAATGAGTGGCAAAATGACAGATGCTGGTGGAAAGGGGAACAGGCGTGTTGGAAAAGGAAAAAAAGGTTGTGTCTGTGGGGAAGTTGGCAAAGCTCCATTAACATCTGCTGAAGATAGGCCATCTTCCAGCAAAAGTAATATGTCTACTACTTTCCATGGACAATCGGATGTGCTCCCTTTGTTACGAACACGAACAACTGGAACAAAGGTAGATGTTGCCCAAAAAAAGAAAATGCTTGAATGGATCTCAAGTGCTCCAACAAGTACCCTCTCCTCCACCTCAACTACCGCATCCAAAAAACACCAGTCCTCTGAGTTGTCATCCCAATCACACTTGCTTTCTCCCAGCTCTCAAGTCTCCATCCGCCCTGCACAGTATGGTGGAACAGAGATGGCTGAGTCTGCAGAGCTGTTCAGTCACACTATAGCCTTGGAATCAGAGGTCTTCTCCCAAGCTACAGCGAGTACAGACCAGGAAATGGTCTGCAGTGATGCCCAGAACCTTTGTGACTCAGATTCAGGCCGTGATGTCAAGTTTCTGAGCATAATGTTGACCCTTATTCACAAACTGTAATACCTGTTGTTATAGACAATGAGGAATATACTGATGACGATGAGACGCAGATACCAGATTGGGATCACAACTTAAATATTCGGTCAGGGCAGGAAGAGGCTCGGTCGGAGGGTGAGGGGAGTGCAAACACAACGCTTGATGAGGAAGTTCTAGATCCCACCCACTGTCAACCCACAGTCAGGCACTCGAGGAAGTCAACAGAGGCGGTGGAGGAGGATGCAACTGATGACGAAGTTACCTTGCACCGTCCTGGACAGAGGAGGAGTACTGGTAGCACGTCTACAAATGTATGCTCAGCCACCACTCTGCCTCTGAGCACTAGTCGGGGTGGCTCAGCAGGTCGCATGTCCTTTAAGCCTTGCCTAGCCTGGTCCTTTTTTGACCTTGCAAGGGATCGCCCAAATCATGTGATGTGTAAAATTTGTCGGGAATCTGTTAGTAGAGATAACAACCTCAGCAGCTTGACAACTTCTTCCATGAATCGTCACATGAATAAATATCATATGTCCCAGTGGGAAGCTCACCGTGCTGCAATGCGGCCTAGCGGAGCGGACCATCCACCGCCTGCCTCTTCCACTGCATCCGTGCGCTTTTCATCTTCTAGGACTGTGGGGACAGCTGTCACACCTAGTTTTCCACGCACAACTTCCACCACTGTAACCGCAACAGGCAGTTTGCTTGGTAGGTCGTCAGTTGGTTTGGAAGGGGAAACAAGTGCGTGTGTAAAGCTCTCTCAGACATCGATAGCACCAACGTTGGATGAAGGCAACATCATGTCTACGCCTGGACTTTCCTCACAAACCTGCTTTTTTCCAGGGACACCCTACTCAACACCATCTACACACAGCAGCCAGATCTCTGTCCCTCAGATGTGGACAAATAAAAGGCCATTTCCTGCGACCCATGACAAAGCTAAGAGGTTGACTTTATCCCTCTGTAAGCTCTTGGCTACCAAAATGCTGCCTTTCCGCCTGGTGGACACACAGGATTTTAGAGACCTTATGTGTGTCGCTGTGCCCCAGTACCAGATGCCCAGTCGCCACTACTTCTCTAAGAAAGGTGTGCCTGCGCTACACCAGCATATCGCCCACAACATCACCGCTTCCTTGAGAAACTCTGTGTGTGAACGGGTGCATTTCACCACAGATACTTGGACTAGTAAGCATGGACAGGGACGTTACATGTCGCTGACTGGGCACTGGGTAACTATGGTGATAGATGGTGAAAGGTCTGCTGCACAACTCTTGCCGTCCCCACGACTTGTGTGTCAATCCTCTGTCTGTCCAAGTTCCTCCACTGCTTCTGCCTCCTCAACCTCATCTTCTCCACCTCCGCCCCAAGCCTGCCTGGTCAGGCCACCAGCGTTGTAACTGCGGAGAAGGAATCACGCACCCCTCATTACTACACTGGCAGCAGAGCGCAACGGCATCAGGCGGTCTTTGTCTTGAAATGTCTTGGAACTAAGAGTCACACAGCGGCTGAATTGTGGGCAGCTCTGGAGACTGAGTTTGGTAAATGGTAGTCTCCACTCAACCTGCAGCCTGGTAAGGCCGTGTGCGACAATGCTGCAAACCTGGGTGCGGCACTTCGCCTGGGCAAGGTGACACACGTGTATTGTATGGCTCACGTGTTGAACCTTGTTGTCCAGCAATTTTTAACACACTATCCCGGCCTAGATGGCCTTCTGAACAGGGCACGAAAACTGTCTGCTCACTTCCGCCATTCAACCACCGAAGCTGAGCGACTTGCATCGCTCCAGAAGTCTCTCAGCCTGCCGGTTTATCGCCTGAAATGCGATGTGCCGACACGCTGGAATTCGACTCTCCACATGTTACAGCGACTGTGGCAGCACCGCCGAGCCCTGGTGCAATACGTCATGACGTATAGCCTGGGCCAACGAGATGCAGAGGTGGGGCAGATCACTCTGATGGAGTGGTCTCAGATCAAGGACCTATGCACCCTTCTGCACAGTTTCGACATGGCGACGAATATGTTTAGCGCTGACAATGCCATTATCAGCATGACAATTCCAGTCATTTACATGCTGGAGCACACGCTAAACACTATTCGGACTGGGGGTGGGACAACAGGAAGGGGAGGAACTACAGGAGGATTCATATGCACAAGAGACAACAAGATCACCAAGGTCCAGACGTTCATCATCACCAAGGCGGCAGGCATGGGACCATGGGGGACAGGGATCAACAAGGGCGCATGGTTGCAGGCGAAATGTTGAGGAAGGTGCAGGAGAACATGAAAAAATGGAGGACGAACTGTCCATGGACATGGAAGACTCAGCGGATGAGGGAGACCTTTGTCAAATTTCAGTTGAAAGAGGTTGGGGGGAGATGTCAGAGGAAGAAAGAACGGTTAGCACCTCTATTCCACAAACACAGCGTGGACTTGGTCCGCATGGCTGCGCCAGACACATGAGCGCCTTCTTGCTGCACTACCTCCAACATGACCCTCATATTGTCAAAATTAGAAGTGATGATGAGTTCTGGCTTGCCACACTATTAGATCCCCGGTACAAGTCCAAATTTTGTGAGATAATTCCAGCCATAGAAAGGGACGCACGTATGCAGGAGTATCAGCAAAAGCTGTTACTCGATCTTAACTCGGCTTTTCCACAAAACACCCGTGGTGCACGGAGTGAATCTCCCAGTTGTAACTCGACAAACATGGGTTGGTCTCGTCATCTTCAACAGTCTAACCATACCAGCAGCACCGTATCTGGTGCTGGTAACAGCAATTTTATTGAATCTTTTCATAATTTTTTTAGACCATCCTTTGCAAGGCCACCAGAGACAACAAGTCTAATACATAGTCAACGGCTGGAGAGGATGATACAGGAGTATCTCCAAATGAACATCGATGCCATGACTTTCCAACTGGAGCCTTGCTCATTTTGGGCTTCAAATCTTGAAAAATGGCCAGAGCTCTCCACTTACGCCTTGGAGATCTTGTCGTGTCCAGCTGCCAGAGTTGTCTCTTAACGTGTCTTCAGTGCTGCTAGGTGTGTGCTGACAGATAAGCGCACGCGTCTGTCCAGTGACAATGTGGACAGACTAACGTTCATCAAAATGAACAAGTCATGGATCCACAAAGAATTTACTACCCCTGTGTCATCCTGGGGAGAGTAAATGCTTGTGTATTTTGAATGTGCTTGATGCAAATCTACCTGTGAAGTGTACAACTGGGGCACAAGTGCTGCCACTGAAGGGGTGGGTGTCTGTGTGGTCCAATTTTTGGAAAAAAAGGGAGACTCCGCTTGGAGTCACCTTGCGGTGTTTTAGATGATTTTAGAAGGGCATACCATGCCTATATCTGAGTCTCGTCCTCTTTTTCCTCGTAACGCTGTTTTGTTTTCGCATGAGAATTTGTTCTTGTCACTTTCCCATGTGTTTGTGTTGTGTTGTGAGTTGTTTGTCACTTTTTGGACACCTTTGAGGGTGTTTTCTAGGTGTTTTTATGTGTTTGTGATTGCCTCCCATTGTTTCCTATGGGGTTCGAGTGGTTCGCCTAACCGGTTCGCCGAACTGAACTCGAACGAGACCTCCGTTCGGCAAACCGAACTCGAGCCGAACCACGACCGGTTCGCTCATCTCTAATCGTGAGTACACCAGTGCCATGAGGTACCGTGCTGCAAGCGAGCCTCTGCGTCCTGCAACCCCCCGATCCTGCCACCTGGCCCCGGGACCAACAAACCCCCTACCCACGGAGGGGTCAACACCTAGCTGTGACCCACCACCGATCCCGGACGAGCCCCCGCACCCTCACCGCAGCAGTGGTGCCCATCACCTCACCACGACCCGTGGGTGGCGTCACGAACTGTTACTGGTCACCGCGGCTCCGGCCGTGAAACCGTTCCACCCCAAACCAAACAACCAACCCCCCCTTTCCAGAGCGATGTGGCCCTCGGTCCGGAGGTGCTCGAGCCACCGACAACCTGAGCCCGGATCCGAGCAGCTCGGCGGAGAGCAGCCGAGCCCCCAGGGCGGTACAGATCCATAGCTTCAACCTACATGAGGCGGTCACATGTTCACTCCAGTGCCATTTTCTACTGCTTTTCACAGCGTAGAGCGCTCTGGTGATTTTCTTGTGCTTGTACACTTCATATCAGTCTTTTCTGTCATTATAATGGCAGAAAGACACATAATGTCCCACTCTCCTGCATTTTGTAATTTTGCACCCTTTGGTGCCTTTCATGTGGCACTAAGGGGTGCTTAGCCTTGTATTTAGCCAAAAAAATGAAAAAAAAATGACGTGGGGTTCCCCCTATTTTTGTAGCCAGCTGGGGTAAAGCAGATGGCTGCAGCCTGCAGACCATAGCTGGCAGCTTCACCTTGGCTGTTAATCCAAAACTGAGGGCACCTCACGCTGTTATTTTAAATTAAATAAATAATTAAAAAAAACACGTGGGGGTCCCCCCAAAATTGGATCACCAGCCAAGGTAAAGCAGACAGCTGGGGTCTGATATTCTCAGACTAGGGAGGTCCATGGATATTGGACTCTCCCCAGCCTAAAAATAGCAGGCCGCAGCCGCCCCAGAAGTGGCGCATCCATTAGATGCGCCAATCCTGGTGCTTCGCCCCAGCTCATCCCGTGCCCTGGTGCAGTGGCAAACGGGGTAATATATGGGGTTAATACCAGATGTGTAATGTCACCTGGCATCAAGCCCTGGGGTTAGTGATGTCACGCGTCTATCAGATACCCGACATCACCAACCCAGTCAGTAATAAAAAAAATAGACGACAAACACATTTTTATTTGAAAAAACACTGCACAACACATTCCCTCTTTCACCAATTTATTAGAAAGAAAAACAAATCCAGGTCTGCTGTAATCCAAGGGGTTCCCATGACGATCCACACTGTCCCAGTCAATGAAGAGCAGGATGTTCCCCATTGGCTGGGAGAGCAATGCAGTGACCTGAGCTAACATCAATGGGTCAGCCCAGGTCACTGCAGGGCATGACAAGTGCTGCTGTCAGCGAGGTACATTACCTGCCCTGATCTCCTGCACTGCTGACCGCACCTGTCACTGACTTCAAAGACCTTCACAGCCAAATATCGCGAGCTGCCCGTGACGTCTCCGCTAGTGACAGTCTCTGGTCGGCAGCGAGAGAAGGAGATGTGACAAGCGGCGGCCATGGAAGACAGTGACAGCGCTGAGGTCGGGAGGGCGGGACTTCATCACCGCAGGTAAGCCGAGCGGGGCCATGTGTGCAGAGTGCCAGGTGGGCGGAGCCTAGCGGGACCATGTGTGCAGAGTGCCAGGTGAGTGGAGCCTAGCGGGACCATGTGTGCAGAGTGCCAGGTGGCCGGAGCCTAGCGGGGTAATGTTTTGCAGAGTGACAGGTGGGTGGAGCCTAGTGGGGTAATGTGTGCAGAGTGCCAGGTGGGCAGAGCCTAGCAAGACCATGTGTGCAGAGTGCCAGGTGGGCGGAGCCTAGCAGGGTAATGTGTGTAGAGTGCCAGGTGGGCGGAGCCTAGCAGGGTAATGTGTGCCGAGTGACAGGTGGGCGGAGCCTAGCAGGACCATGTGTGCAGAGTGCCAGGTGGGTGGAGCCTAGAGGAGTAATGTGTGCAGAGTGCCAGGTACGCGAAGCCTAGCGGGACCATTTGTGCAGAGTGCTAGGTGGGCAGAGCCTAGCGGGGTAATGTGTGCAGAGTGCCAGGTGGGCGGAGCCTAACGGGGTAATGTGTGCAGAGTGCCAGGTGGGCGGAGCCTAGCGGGGTAATGTGTGCAGAGTGCCAGGTGGGCGGAGCCTAGCGTGACCATGTGTGCAGAGTGCCAGGTGGGTGGAGCCTAGCGGGGTAATGTGTGCAGTGTATCAGGTGGGCGGAGCCTAGCGGGACCATGTGTGCAGAGTGCCAGGTGGGCAGAGCCTAGCGGGGTAATGTGTGCAGAGTGCCTGGTGGGCGGAGCCTAGCGGGGTTGTGTGTGCAGAGTGCAGGTGGGCGGAGCCTAGCGGGGTAATGTGTGCAGAGTGCCAGGTGGGCGGAGCCTAGCGGGACCATGTGTGCAGACTGCCAGGTGGGCAGAGCCTAGTGGGACCATGTGTGCAGAGTGCTAGGTGGGCAGAGCATAGAGGGACCATGTGTGCAGAGTGCTAGGTGGGTGGAGCCTAGCGGGGCCATGTGTGCAGAGTGCCAGGTGGGCGGAGCCTAGCAGGGCCATGTGTGCTGAGTGCGAGGTGAACGGAGCCTAGCGGGGCCATGTGTGCCGAGTGCGAGGTGGGCGGAGCCTAGCGGGGTAATGTGTGCAGAGTGCCAGGTGGGCAGAGCCTAGTGGGGTAATGTGTGCAGAGTGCCAGGTGGGCGGTGCCTAGCAGGACCATGTGTGCAGAGTGCCAGGTGGGCGGAGCCTAGCAGGACCATGTGTGCAGAGTGCCAGGTGGGCAGAGCCTAGTGGCTTAATGTGTGCAGAGTGCCAGGTGGGCGGAGCCTTGCGGGGTAATGTGTGCAGAGTGCCAGGTGGGCGGAGCCTAGCGAAACCATGTGTGCAGAGTGACAGGTGGGCGGAGCCTAGCGGGGCCATGTGTGCTGGCGGCGGAGTGCGAAGTGGGTGGAGCTTAGCGGGGCCATGTGGCGCTGAGGACGTCAGTGTCGTGGACTGCATGGCTGGGGACAGGTGAGTGTGAGTGTGTGTGTGCATACATGCCGCGTGCAGGAGGGGCGGAGCGAGCTGAGCAGGGAAGTGTCTGCTCCCTGCACACGTAACTAGGATAAATATCGTGTTACTAACTAAAGCACTTTGCTTGGATACCCGATGTTTATCTTGATTACCAGCTTACCGCAGGCTGCCAGCGATGGCTCCCTGCACACTGTAGCTGTAAAAAGCCCTGCTTTTGCTGCTAGAACCGTTCTCGAATGTAACTCGAACTGTCGAGCTTTTAGCAAAAATCTCGAGTTCTAGTTCGATCTAGAACAGTACATAGCACCAGTGAGGAAATGTTAATAAAACTTAACTTTTATTTTATATTCATAAAAAATGTGCAATGTGCAGTAAAAAATACACTTTGGATCACCCGATGGGTAGCCAAAGGCATGTTATCCTATACCATATCAGGATACCCTTGGAAAAAAAAAAACATTTGGGGGATAACCACTATGTGTGTGGGCAATTCAAAACCAGCCGTGTACATATAGTAGTTCAAAGAAATCGGTATGGACAATGGTCCCACTACCAACATGTAATGTAATTAATCTTAGAAATACCAACGGCAAAGGAACAATCTTTACCCCTTTATCAAGTTAGTTAACACACAAACAAAGCAATAATATGGAGAGATCTCACCCGTTTAGATGATCTTCCAGTGCTTTACACAGCATTTTCCTAATAGAGGGGTCACAGCGGGGCTTGCAAACAGGCTTGATGTAACTTGCCCTAAACCCCCTTGACTCCCGTCCTTACAAGGACAGTCCACATCTGAAACTATGTCCTTGTAAACAGATGCCCCACATGCCTCCCGACGCGTTTCGTCACAAGTTGTGACTCCTCAGGGGACCAAGCATGAAGGGAGATGTAGAGGGCCAAAAAATGGTGTGGCACCTGCAAGGTCCATACACCAAATGCTGAAAGACGCTAGCCCCATAGGTTATGACCTATAAATAGATGGTCGAGGCCCACAAGCCAATCCAAACAACTTCCAGTCAGGTGCGATTCATGAAAAATGATTAAACACTCACCACTCCTTTTTGGGGGGGTCGTGCCATTTGAATTCCACGTGTCTAGGCGTCTCTCTGATATTCAGACTCCATTAAGGCGGCTGTACACCGCATTTCCGGGTTGTCCGTGCGACAGAGGCTTGGACCGCGTCACGTGGTGTAACCAGCGTCACGTGATAAACCACGTGACCTACCGCGTCACCGCTACATACAGGGAAGTGCTGTGAGACAGGGACATGCCCCCCGAAAAGCATCCGGGAGGGCTGTGCACTACCTATTTCTTATTTATTAGGCTGCACTGCCCTGATTACACTTAAATTAGCATATAAAGGACGCAGCAGCGTCATCCCTGTCAGCAAAAGCGGGTAGCGTCATTCAATGCAATCCTTGTCACGTGATACGTCACGTGACCCACCGCGTCACCGCTATGTACAGGGAAGTGCAGAAAGACAGGGACACGCCCCCCCGAAAAATATTTTGTCTAAAATAAAATATAGCTCTTTAAATATACAGATATGTGACATAATAGCTTGTAAATTATTGCTATATTAATATGGCTAGTTATTATATATGCATGGCCATTTATCTAGCTTACTCCCCTTAGGTTTATCCATTTCTCTCCATTTTTTAAAAAAATAAAGAGATATGCGGTCTTTTTAGTACCTTTCCCGTCCGGTTGTCGGCGTTTGCCGTTGTCATGGTGCCCGCACATGCGTAGTGGTGGCTATTTGCTCCACTTCCGCATGTTAGTGGTCACCTGACAGTAGGCGCGCCCATTCTGTGACGTCGTTAGTACCTCTCACCGCCGCTTCCGCCCCGTCTGGCTTGCACTATGTGTTTCGTCGCTATGGTGCCCGCGCATGCGTGGGAGCGGGGTAGCGCGCCCCCGCCCTCCATATGCGGCCACCTGACGACTGATCTCAGCTGCTTGGTGACGAGAGCGGAAGTAGTGGTGTTAGCACAGAGCAGCATAGTCATACACATACCATATAAATAGTGGTGGGCTGGTGCTTTTTCATTCACCCCTCTCCTTCCCTGATGAAGCTTTGTTGTGGCTTTGTCCACAAACTTGCGAAACGTGCGTAGGTAGGTTTATGGGGGGACTGTCCTGATGGTTTAACTCTTGACTATGTATCTGTGAGTCTCTTATAGTTTGCATTAGGCACTTTAATAGGGTTATTTGATTCCCTGGTTGTTATCCATGGACTGGTGGAGGCCTCTTTCTTATCGTTCACAGAATTGGTGATTTTATATCACCTTGAGGATTTACACGTATTCCCTCCTCCCTTCCATTGATACATTTACCATCTATTTATTTCGTGCCTTGCTTTAATACACCCTCATTGCATTGTCACTTGTTACCCTCATGTCTGTTTTTATCTTGTGTGTCACTTATATGTTGCAATAAACTAAATTCTTTGTACCAACGTACTCTGTATTCTCCTGTTTTTCTAGTTATATTTGAGTGGTGGTAATGGTTTTCAGCAACACTGGTTTATGTCCATTACATAAATTATGGTTGCCTTCTGGAGGTTTCTTTGTTTAATATTATTTTCTGTGTTTTTCACAGTTTTCCTTCAGGCCCACATGGACTTTAGAGCACGTGATCAGACGCGGCTCAATAGGTTTGAAGACATATTTGAAAGAAATGGTGACACTAATCCTGCCAGTGATGGGAGTCCCCCTCTTGAACCTCTAATCAATAAATATAGGGAGTTGCTCAAAAAAAGACTAAGACTGTCCTGGAATAAGGCACTCCTTACTCGATATATTGAAAAGGACTTGGTTCCTCGTGGCCTCAGGGTACAGATCTTCCCATCTTTTACCATCGATGATGATAATTTCAGGAAAAGGTGGAAAGATCTGGCCCAAACATGTTCTAAGGGATTTCTATCCCTATTGAGGGAGCACAATACCTGCTCCCTGTCTACTATGGAGGCAGAGTTGGAGTCTATAGAGAGGGACTTGAGGGAGAGATGTACACCTGAGAGAAGTGCGAAGTTAAATGAAGATATTGAATCGGAGCTCTCTGGACTGGAGAAGGAGATTAAAAACTACAAGCTAAAGAAATTTAACCGAGATACCACAGATTATTCCACACATACAGCATACAAGTGGCGTTCTGGTTTTGGGGGAAGGCGTGGCGGCTCCAATTTAGGGAACCAACCCAGAGAACGTTCAGTATCGATGCAATCGTGCACTTCTGGCGAAGGGTCTTCCTCCGGGTTATCCGGAGGTACTGTGGATATGGAGGGAAGTGTCGGCGCCAAAGTGATGGGCCGACGTAATCAACAATCTGGCTGGAAGAAACCAACCAAGTACGCCAGTAATCAGTTACAGGTTATTAATTTATCAGATCGAGTCCTTTCGGGGGCCCAAATAGAGGTTCTCTCGAAAGGACTCTCATTTTCACCTGTTAACAACTTCCACCTCTTCTCCGCAGTAAAAGACCTTAATCTCTTCGCTAGGAAAATCCTACTTAAAAGGTTCCATCACAAGAAGAGTACGTGGGCCGAAACACCCTCAGAGAGAGAGGCACTCCAGACTCTGGAAGACTTGCTACAGGAGCAGACCCCCAATGTCACAGGTATGTTTCCAAATTCTTTGCTGCCCCGTTCCACCAGGTTCCCGCCCTTGTCCCTCTGCCCAGCCCTGGATGTCTTCACGAGACTTGTTACGAATGACTTTAGGGAGATTTCCACTAGAAGGAGTAGGGACAACCTTACTGCACAACAGCGCCACGCCCTGGAGGAACTTAAATCTTATAGGGATGTTGTCATTAAGGTGGCGGACAAGGGCGGTAACATGGTTGTTTGGGCAGTCGAGAAGTATGAGAAGGAAGCAACAAGGCACCTGAGGGACAGGGAGACTTATACCCGATTATCAGGGAACCCCATTTCTAACTATTTCAAAGATTTGGCTCGCATTCTTGAAGCGGCATTTGAGGACGGTATTATCGATAAAAGTATGCTTGAGGGACTTCTCAACAAGACGCCTAGGACCCCTACCTTCTATTTACTACCAAAAATCCACAAAGATCCCGTCAATCCTCCGGGGCGTCCGATTGTGTCCGGCATAGAGGGGTTATGCGAACCAATTTGTAAATTGATCGACTACTATTTAAAACCTCTAGTTGAGACGCTCCCCTCTTATGTTAAGGACACAACGGATGTCCTGAACCGTATTGATGGGATCTTTGTGGAAGAGGATGTATTAATGGTCACGGCGAATGTTGAGCGTCTCTACACGAGCATACGACATGAGGATGGCCTGGCGGCGGTTGGCTTTTTCCTTGGGATGGACAGTCGGTGTGGCAGGATGGGGGACCTTATCCTTGAGTTGCTCCGCTTTGCCCTCACGCACAATTTTTTCTTGTTTTAAGATAGATATTATCTCCAGGGGCGGGGCACTGCGATGGGCGCTGCCTGTGCGCCTTCATATGCCAACCTCTTCCTGGGTTACTGGGAGAGGTTGGTATTTGGTGATGGAGGCGTGGGGGCAAGCACCCATGTGCAGTGCTGGCTGAGATATATAGATGATGTTATATTTTTTTGGCAGGGCACAGCGGAGCAGCTTGGGAAGTTTATGGGGGTGTTGAATAGTAATAAATTTAACATCAAACTCACTTATCAGCATAGCAGTAGTTGCGTTGATTTCCTGGACGTCAGAATTGCGGTCGGACCTGGACGTACCATCAAGACTGACGTCTTCAGGAAAGATACATCGGTCAACGCACTACTGCATGCATCTTCTTTTCATACCCCCTCCACCATCCGGGCCATACCGACTGGCCAATTCCTGAGGATGAGGCGAATCTGCTCATCCCAGGCCGCCTTCGAACACCGCGCTTCCGACCTCAAATGCCATTTCAAGGACAAGGGTTATAGTAACCGGTCTATAAAGAAAGGTTATTTGCGGGCTAAGAAAACTCCCAGATCTCAGCTTCTCTTGTATGCACCCAAGGGAACATCTCCAGAGTCTGGTCCCCGTTTCATCGGGACATACAATCATGGGTGGCAGGCTATGAGGGCGAGCCTCGAGAAACAATGGCCGGTCCTCCTCACTGATCCAGTGTTGTCGGATTGTCTTACCACTACACCCTCGGTTACAGCACGACGTGCTCGTAACCTTAAGGATATTTTGGTAGCAAGCCACTTTGTCCCCCCCAGCCAGAACCCATTTGAGACGAGGGGTCCATTATTTGGATGTTTCAAGTGTGGCCATTGTCTCGGGTGCAGAAACATCGTGCACAGTAGGTCCTTCTCCAGTTCAGACGGCTCCAGATCCTTTGACATTAGGAAGTACATTACGTGCAACACTACCCACGTGGTGTACTATGCACAATGTCCGTGCTCCCTGATCTACGTGGGGCTCACATCACGTGAGTTCCGCGTGAGGGTCAGGGAGCACGTGAGAGATATAGAAGCGGCCAAAACAATAGATGACATCACACTGTTGAAGACATTGCCACGGTACTTCAAGTTACATCATAGTTGTGATTCTACGTTGCTTGAGGTGCGTGGTATTGACAGCATCAGTGGCGGCCCCAGGGGTGGCAACCTAAAGAAATTACTGGCCAGATGTGAAACAAAATGGATTCATTCCCTGGATACTTTAGTACCCAAAGGGTTAAATGAAACCCTGAGCTTCGCCCCATTTCTCTAAAAAAATCTTTTCCATGATATATTTGCTCTTTTCCTCGTGGCTCCTCCTCAATTTCGCTGGCAGTTTTAATTTGTTGACATTTTAAGGTTTTAATATATGCTGTTAACATTGTTTTTAACTTGTTATTGTTGTTCCATTGGTCCTTTTCCCCATCCCATGGCCACTTCATTGGTCCTGATAATTTTGCTCCGTTGCTTATTTATGTACTTCTTCTTACTAGTACCTGCATAATCTTATTTGAGGATGTCTCTGCGCCTTCTGGATGAACCCTTGTGTTGGAACCTGATGTTATGAACACATATGAAGAAATAAAGGGATAGAGAATTTGACTTTCCTGGCTACATATATGTGTGGCTCATTTTTGTTTTTCTGTATAGCATGCCTATTTTGTCTAAAATAAAATATAGCTCTTTAAATATACAGATATGTGACATAATAGCTTGTAAATTATTGCTATATTAATATGGCTAGTTATTATGTATGCATGGCCATTTATCTAGGTTACTACCCTTAGGTTTATCCATTTCTCTTCATTTTGTAAAAAAAAATAAAGAGATATGCGGTCTTTTTAGTACCTTTCCCGTCCGGTTGTCGGCGTTTGCCGTTGTCATGGTACCCGCACATGCGTAGTGGTGGCTATTTGCTCCACTTCCGCATGTTAGTGGCCACCTGACAGTAGGCGCGCCCATTCTGTGACGTCGTTAGTACCTCTCACCGCCGTTTCCGCCCCGTCTGGCTTGCGCTATGTGTTTCGTCGCTATGGTGCCCACGCATGCGTGGGAGCGGGGTAGCGCGCCCCCGCCCCCCATGTGCGGCCACCTGACGACTGATCTCAGCTGCTTGGTGACGAGAGCGAAAGTAGTGGTGTTAGCACGGAGCAGCATAGTCATACACATGCCATATAAATAGTGGTGGGCTGGTGCTTTTTCCTTCACCCCTCTCCTTCCCTGATGAAGCTTTGTTGTGGCTTTGTCCACAAACTTGCAAAACGTGCATAGGTAGGTTTATGGGGGGACTGTCCTGATGGTTTAACTTTTGACTATGCATCTGTGAGTCTCTTATATTCTTTGATTCCCTGGTTGTTATCCATGGGCTGGTGGATGCCTCTTTCTTATCGTTCACAGAATTGGTGATTTTATATCACCTTGAGGATTTACACGTATTCCCTCCTCCCTTCCATTGATACTTTTACCATCTATTTATTTCGTGCCTTGCTTTAATACACCCTCATTGCATTGTCACTTGTTACCCTCATGTCTGTTTCTATCTTGTGTGTCACTTATATGTTGCAATAAACTAAATTCTTTGTGCCAACGTACTCTGTATTCTCCTGTTTTTCTAGTTATATTTGAGTGGTGGTAATGGTTTTCAGCAACACTGGTTTCTGTCCATTACATAAATTATGGTTGCCTTCTGGAGGTTTCTTTGTTTACTATTTCTTGTTTATTAGGCTGCACTGCCCTGATTACACTTAAATAAGCATATAAAGGACGCAGCAGCGTCACCCCTGTCAGCAAAAGCGGGTAGCGTCATTCAATACAATCCTTGTCACGTGATATGTCATGTGACCCACCGCGTCACCGCTATGTACAGGGAAGTGCTGAAAGACAGGGACACGCACCCCGAAAAACATCCAGGAGGGCTATGCACTACCTATTCCTTGTTTATTAGGCTGAACTGCCCTGATTACACTTAAATAAGCACATAGAGGACGCAACAGCGTCAACAAAAGCGGAGACAGGTAAAGTCACTCAATATATTAATTGTCATGTGACTAGACATGTGGTCCGTCATATGGTCGCTCCATTCACTGAGGCGCTGAGGCTTAAAGACACGCCCCCCACTCCTTCAAAGAGTTAAGATATATTTTATTAGACAGGCACAGTCCTGATTCCATTGTTGTAAATAGGTATATGTGTCAGCACCGTGATCCTCATAATAAAGGAGGGGGCTGGTACGATCACATCACAAAAAAAAACAAAACAAAAACCATATACCCAATCATGTAATCCTCCCCAGTGTCATACTAGTTATACCACATCAAGACCCTGTGGGTAAATATAGCTTCAACGTGGTCTGTGCATAATCAAGTTAGACATTAGTGTAATGTATGCCCCTCACTTAGCCCAATACTTGGTAGAGGGATATCATTCAAACAAAATGTCATTCTTAACAATTCCTTATGACAATGAGGTGTATATTCATAATAAATATCGACGGAAGCTGGTGTATTTTTTTTATAAAAAAAGATATATCGTGGTGGAAAGAAACATGCTCCCATCATATTGGTAACACTAAGGCCTATTAGGCCCCATTATGTCCAGTAGTATTCGGCAGATTCTGAGATGGCAGTTATCTGTTTATGTCAGCAGTGGGAGATAAAATGGAGGTCGTGGATCGTGTTAAATATAGCAGCCATATTGTAGCTGCTCATGCAGGCCTCGAGGTGTCACTGTGTCCAACTTAAATATCCACCTAGCTTTGCGTTGCAGAATCAGGCGGTCCCAGTCTCCACCCCTGATGGGTGGTTCAACCTTATCGATCCCAGTAAAAGAAATCACACTCTTCTTTCCTCCATGTACGTTATTGACGTGGCGGGCCAAGGGGGTCTCTCTCTTATGTTCCATGTCACCCAAGTGGTCCCCGATGCGTCGTCTAAATTCCCTGATAGTTTTGCCAACATATTCTACCCCACATTCACAGGTAGCTTTATAGATAATTCCTCGGGAACGGCAATTAATATAATGGCGTATATCGAACTATTCATGGGTGACATTTTATACAAAGTTTTTAGAGGATTTTATGAACGGACAAGCCACGCACTTCCCGAACCTATAGCAGCCCTCGATGTTAGATTTCAGCCATGTATGTTGCTGTGGTGCTTGGAAGTGACTGTGGACGAGTCTATCCTCAATGGACCGTCCTTTTTCATAGGTGACATGCGGATATGCACCGATCTTATCTTCAAGATCTTTATCCATTTGAAGGATAGACCAGTGCCTACCCAGGATATTTCTCACTTGGTATGATCCGTTAGAATAGGTAGTGATGAACCTGATTAATCCTTCATCAGCTTTAGCGGAGGCTGGGACCAAAAGGTCTGCTCTATTTATTTCTTTGGTGTCTTTATAGGCCTTTTTTAGAACCCTTTCAGGGTAACCTCTTGCCAGAAACCTCTTTCTGAGATCGTTTGCCTGATATTGGAAGGAGTCCTCATCTGAGCAGTTTCTACGCATCCTAAGATACTGCCCCTTAGGTATTCCTTTTTTGAGGGGAGTTGGGTGACTACTTTCCCATCTTAGTATACAATTGGTAGATGTTGGTTTTCTATACGTGCTTGTTTTAAGGATGCCTCCTTCTATTTTAGTGACCAGGATATCCAAAAAGGGTAGGGTGGTGTGGTTTGCCTCATAAGTGAAGTGGAGTCCAATGGCGTTGTCATTAAAATTTTTTACAAAACCTTCAAGGGCGCTCTCTGAGCCATGCCAGATTATTAACACGTCATCAATATATCGTGTCCAGCGCTCCACTCTGTGGATGTCCTCCATCTCATTTTCTCTGGCAAAAACCATCATCTGCTCCCACCAGCCCAGGAGAAAGTTGGCATACGAGGGGGCACAAGGGCTTCCCATCGCGGTGCCCCTGCGCTGGTGGAAGAACTTGCCATCGAAAACGAAATAGATTCTAGTTAGACAGAAGTTGAGTGCTCTCAAAATGAAGGCGTTGTGTTGAGTGAATTGACTACCCCTAGTGGACAGAAAATACTCCACAGCCTGCAGGCCCTTGTCATGTAGTATGGAGGAATATAAGGCCTCCACATTGATGCTTGCCAAAATGCAGTCATCGTCCACACAAACCCCCTCGATCTTCCTCAGAAAATCGGTGGAGTCTCTAGTGTACGACTGTAAAGATGTGACAAAAGGTCGCAAGACAATGTCCAGATATTGACCTAAGTTTTGGCAAATGCTATTAATTCCGGACACTATTGGTCTACCCTTTATTGGATCTAATTCTTTATGCACCTTAGGTAATCCGTAGAAGGTGGCAACTACTGGATTCTGGGGCAGCAGAAAGTCATATTCTGTCTTATCAATAGACTTGGAAACCAATGCCTCATCCAACAGTGTCTTAATTTCAGACAAGAATGCCTTTGTTGGGTTTTCTTTCAGAATGCCATATCCCTCTCTATCCCCCAGAGAGTCAAGACACATCCTGCGGTATTTTTCGGAGTCCAGGACCACCACATTGCCGCCCTTGTCATAGGGCTTAATGACAATGTGGCGGTCCTGCTCCAGTCCCCGCAGAGCACTGATCTCCTCCCTGGTGCAATTGAAGGATACAAACGGATTTTGCTGTTTCAGCTTTTTAAGATCTTCCGTCACCAGATTAAACAAAAACATCCACAGTGGATACCTCACCCTGCGGGGGCGGCATTTTAGTGCTCTTGCCCCTGAGGCCAGTAAAGGGGCCCTCACCCCTAGCATTGGGGTTTTCTGCAGCCAATGAGTCAAGTATCCGAACATCAGACAACATGTCGGGTGGAATACCCAACTCCTCACAGGTCCTATCGTCCTGCCTACAAAAATGCTTCCTCCACTTGAGTTTCCAGGCAAAGAGATTAAGGTCTTTAACACATTCAAATAGGTCAAAGTCGGAGGTGGAGACGAAAGAGAGACCCCGTTCAAGGACAGACTGTTCCAACTCACTGAGGGGTCGGGAAGAGAGGTTAAGGACCTGCGCACCTATTTCGGAAACTGGCCCCTCCCCTCTGTTCAGCTCCTCAGCGAGTATTCGCGATCTAAAAAATGAGGCCCCTGTGTAAATTGGTTTCCTCTGCCTCTATTTGAGAAGGAGCTCTTTCCCTTGCGTCCCTGTCCTCCTCTGCCCCCCCTGGTGTCACTCTCAGATGCCTCTGTGTCACAGGATGAGGGGTCCATGGGAGTCTCAGCCTGTAGGGTCTTATTGTTAAGGAAGATATAGGCTCTGTTTTCTCTAAAATCTTGTAGATCACGAACAAATTGTTTATGTTTCCTCTCTTTTACGTTATGTTGAAATCTCTCTATATCGTTTTGCAGTGTCAGCTCTTTTTTGGAAAAATCTGCCTCACCGGAGAATTTTTTAGCTGAATCTATCAGGTCTCTGAGACTCTCATTGAGGTGTGAGAGAGTATTTTTCTCTTCCTCTAAGAGAAGTCTCATAAACCTGTGGGCACTTTCAGTGGCTTCTCTGTCCCACTTTTTGATAAATTCTGGGCTTTTTGATCTATTACCTGGGTTTAAGGTTATTCTCAGGCCTCTCGGTACGATATTCTCTTTGAGGTAGTTTTTCAGAGTCTGCACCTCCCACCAGGAAATGACCTGATCTTTATATAGTCTGGTTAGATCTTTAAATATCAGACTATATGTAGGGGTGTACTTTTTAGTTATAGTCACACGATCGGAAAAAACCTCCCTTGCCTCCTCCAGCCAGCTATCAGTTTTCAAACCATCTGACAGGAAACCTGCCATACTACACAATTATTAGGGGTATTAGCAAAGGACCCACCAATTGGTGTTCCTGTGTGGACAGACTCACAGTTTAAATTAGTACATAGCACCAGTGAGGAAATGTTAATAAAACTTAACTTTTATTTTATATTCATAAAAAATGTGCAATGTGCAGTAAAAATACACTTTGGATCACCCGATGGGTAGCCAAAGGCACGTTATCCTATACCATATCAGGATACCCTTGGAAAAAAAAACACTGTGTGTTGTTGAGGGCAATTCAAAACCAGCCGTGTACATATATAGTAGTTCAAATAAATCGGTATGGACAATGGTCCCACTACCAACATGTAATGTAATTAATCTTAGAAATACCAATGGCAAAGGAACAATCTTTACCCTTTTATCAAGTTAGTTAACACACAAACAAAGCAATAATATGGATAGATCTCACCCGTTTAGATGATCTTCCAGTGCTTAACACAGCATTTTCTTAATAGAGGGGTCACAGCGGGGCTTGCAAACAGGCTTGATGTAACTTGCCCTAAACCCCCTTGACTCCCGTCCTTACAAGGACAGTCCACATCTGAACTTATAAAAAAGAGAGAAAGACCTCGCATCACCTTGCACAGGTGCTCAGGAGAAATAGCGTCAATTCAGAAAGGAATAACTCCGGCACACTGTATATTTCCCAAAGAGAAAAAGATGGACACAAGAAAGTTGATTTTAAATCCTTTTCTTTTATTCAATGTGAAAAAGTGAAGTGCTGTACAAAACAAAAGGTCCGCCAGGAACAACGTTTCGGCCAAGAGGCCTTCCTCAGGTCAGACAGACTGGATGTAGTGTTATATACAATAAAACAAAACAAAAGGAAATCCCTCAATATGAATATACTGATAATGTTGACATAATACCATAATACAGTACGAAATGCATAAGTGAATCCTGAGGAGGGAACAGCAGAGAATCATAGGATCACAACATCAAGAATATCAAAAGGGAGTAAATCTAAACATGTAAAAAGGAAATATACCGCGTGTTATGGGTGTATATGGGATAAATACGTGATTAAGGTGGTACGCGGTGTAACTAATAGGTGAGGTGTCAGAGGCAGGGGAGCTCACCTAGAATGGACAGGAATCACTGGAGATCAGCAAGCAGAATGTATATATGTGCTTAACACCTGCTGTGGAAAGGGATAGAAAAATAAGCATGTGGGGTATCGCAGGATACAGTCTTAGAAAAGTAGATGCCGTATGAACGTACCACAAAGAGTATGCGTAATCACGAACAGCGTATAAGTTGTGACATGAAGGAACTGCACTTGTAGGGAAGTGGTAGTGTCATCACATGGTACTAAAGGGAAAATGTTACAGTAGATGACATGAAAATGAAGTACATAATGATATGTCTTGAATACTGTGTGGAAGATACCTATTAGTCAGGGAAGGTTCAAATGATATCCGCACATATGATTTGAACACGAGTCCTTGTGTGTTATAGTAGGAGACCGCACACGGAAAGGTAGGTTGTAGTAGAGGTTGTAGAAATGAGACCTATATAAAGAGATATATACATAGAAAAAGAGTCATGTATAGAAGAGTTATACGTAGGAGGAAAATTACCTCCAGTGACGTAAAAGATCTAGCACGATATGGCACTGTATATAGTATACGGGTCGTGGTTCATAGAGAGGCCGGGGGATCCTCCATATATGAAAGGGGAAATACATATCAAGTCATGGTTGTAACTCAGGGTGTAGTAGGGTCTGGGATATGAAATCCAAGGGAGATTTACCTGAGAGGTGATTTACCAGAACTCAGAAGCAGAAGGGGGCGCTGTAAGGTCCAGGAATAAATGGAAAGTCTAAGGGTGAGAAAATGGTGAGAGAAGGGATGAAAAGTGGGCTATATAAGAGATAAAGGGACAGTTGTATCAACATCAGTTAATTGAAAATACCAGAAGCGTCTAGGGATTAGCATAGGAAAGGGTCCAGGGAATCTGGCTGTCAAAATCCAGGAAACTGGCAGGTTAAGGCTATGTGCGCACTAGTGCGTTTTACCCGCGGATTTACCCGTGGATTTGCCGCGGAAATTTCTTAAGAAATGTCTGCAATCTTTGTGCAGACATTTCCCAGCAAATCCTATGTGAAAAAAAAATAGCTGTGCGCACGCTGCAGATTTTTCTCAAGAAATTTCCTTGAGAAGAATTTCTTGAGAAAATTTCTTGAGAAAATGAGCATGTCAATTCATTTCCGCAGGTACCCTGCGGATTTCGGCAGTACAGCCTGCAAAATCAGCAGGGAACAACCTGCAGGAAAATGGCGGCAAATTCGCGGCTAATCTGCGGCAAATCCGCATGCGGATTTGGTGCGGGTTTTTTCCGGAGGTCCGGAAATCTTCCACTCCCAGAAGTTTCTCAGGAAATCTTGAAAAACTTCACAGCTCTAGTGCGCACAAAGCCTAAAAGTGAAAGGGATAAATGAGCATGCAGAGCATACAGTGACTTCTGATCACCCAGCCGAGTTACCTACCCTGTGCGTCTGGTGCAGTGTGTGCAGACCGCGCGTCCTGTGTGGTGCTGACAATGTGAGGAGTGGGCGTTTAAAGGCAAAGGTATCCAGACATCACTTCCAATTAGCATTAAAGGGGTTATCCGGCTTCTTTGACTTTTTTTTTTTATTTCCCTATTGGGCTACATTGGGGCAGGTAAGTAGATAGAGACCACTTACCTGCCCTGCTGTCAGCCCCTCTCCCCCGGCTCAGAGCGGTCATGTGACCGCTCCTGCCGCGATTTTGCTGCTTCCGGTCATTTCATGTCAACATGGGCAGGGCCATGTTGACATGCAAATGTGGAACAGCATGTCGCCTCCCTGCTGGGCTGTACAGTACGAGGAGTCCCCACCCCCTTCCCTGCACCCTCCCACACATTCCCCCGCACCTCTTTTACTCTCCAGTAACCTCCCCCTGCACTGCTGTGGGGTCCGTGCCCTGGGGGAGGGGCCTGGCGGCGGCTGCCGTGGTGTCAGCGCCAGCACCAGGCCCCCTGCCCAGGATCGCACATTCAAATGTACCGGCATCGCAGATCACAGATGCCGGTACATTTGAAAGTGCTGATGAGAAGCAGCGCAGCGCTGCTTCTCATCACTGTCCCTCTGGCTGTCTGTGCTCTCTTCAGCACAGCGGTGACGTCACTACTGTGCTGATATGGCCAGAGCACAAACAGCGGACGAACGTGCAGGAGCGGCGGGGACCGAGGACGGGTGAGTATGCACTCCCTACATGTGTTCCCTATGGGGGGGTGCGCAGAGCCATATGTGTGCGTGTGCAGAGCCATATGTGTGCGTGTGCAGAGCCATATGTGTGCGTGTGCGGTGCAGAGCCATATGTGTGCATGTGCGGTACAGAGCCATATGTGTGCGGTACAGAGCCATATGTGTGCGTGTGCAGAGCCATATGTGTGCATGTGCAGAGCCATGTGTGCGTGTGCGGTACAGAGCCATATGTGTGCGTGTGCAGAGCCATATGTGTGCGTGTGCAGAGCCATATGTGTGCGTGTGCAGAGTCATATGTGTGCGTGTGCAGAGCCATATGTGTGCGTGTGCAGAGTCATATGTGTGCGGTGCAGAGCCATATGTGTGCGGTACAGAGCCATATGTGTGCGTGTGCGGTGCAGAGCCATATGTGTGCGTGTGCGGTACAGAGCCATATGTGTGCGTGTGCAGAGCCATATGTGTGCGTGTGCAGAGCCATATGTGTGCGTGTGCGGTGCAGAGCCATATGTGTGCGTGTGCAGAACCATATGTGTGCGTGTGCATAGCCATATGTGTGCGTGTGCGGTACAGAGCCAAATGTGTGCGGTGCAGAGCCATATGTGTGCGTGTGCGGTGCAGAGCCATATGTGTGCGTGTGCGGTGCAGAGCCATATGTGTGCGTGTGCGGTGCAGAGCCATATGTGTGCGTGTGCGGTGCAGAGTCATATGTGTGCGTGTGCGGTGCAGAGCCATATGTGTGTGTGTGCAGTGCAGAGCCATATGTGTGCGTGTGCAGAGCCATATGTGTGCGTGTGCAGAGCCATGTGTGCGTGTGCGGTACAGAGCCATATGTGTGCGTGTGCGGTACAGAGCCATGCATGTGCGGTGCAGAGCCATATGTGTGCGTGTGCGGTACAGAGCCATATGTGTGCGTGTGCGGTGCAGAGCCATATGTGTGCGGTGGAGAGCCATATGTGTGCGTGTGCGGTGCAGAACCATATGTGTGCGTGTGCGGTGCAGAGTCATATGTGTGCGTGTGCGGTGCAGAGCCATATGTGTGCGTGTGCGGTGCAGAGCCATATGTGTGCGGTGCAGAGCCATATGTGTGTGGTACAGAGCCATATGTGTGCGTGTGCGGTACAGAGCCATGCATGTGTGGTGCAGAGCCATATGTGTGCGTGTGCGGTGCAGAGCCATATGTGTGCGTGTGCTGTGCAGAGCCATATGTGTGCGTGTGCGGTGCAGAGCCATATGTGTGCGTGTGCGGTGCAGAGCCATATGTGTGCGTGTGCGGTGCAGAGCCATATGTGTGCGTGTGCGGTGCAGAGCCATATGTGTGCGGTGCAGAGCCATATGTGTGCGTGTGCAGAGCCATATGTGTGTGTGTGCAGAGCCATATGTGTGTGGTACAGAGCCATATGTGTGCGTGTGCGGTACAGAGCCATGCGTGTGCGGTGCAGAGCCATATGTGTGCGTGTGCGGTGCAGAGCCATATGTGTGCGTGTGCGGTGCAGAGCCATATGTGTGCGTGTGCGGTACAAAGCCATATGTGTGCGTGTGCGGTGCAGAGCCATATGTGTGCGTGTGCGATGCAGAGCTATATGTGTGCGGTGCAGAGCATACGTGTGCGGTGCAGAGCCATATGTGTGTGTGTGTGCGGTGCAGAGCCATATGTGTGCGTGTGCGGTGCAGAGCCATATGTGTGTGGTGCAGAGACATATGTGTGCATGTGCGGTGCAGAGCCATATGTGTGCGTGTGCAGTACAGAGCCATATGTGTGCGGTGCAGAGCCATATGTGTGCGTGTGCGGTGCAGAGCCATATGTGTGCGTGTGCGGTACAAAGCCATATGTGTGCGTGTGCGGTGCAGAGCCATATGTGTGCGTGTGCGGTGCAGAGCTATATGTGTGCGGTGCAGAGCATACGTGTGCGGTGCAGAGCCATATGTGTGTGTGTGCGGTGCAGAGCCCGATGTGGGGCTGTTATTTGCAATGCTGTAGTGATACCAGGTCAGGTGCTGGGGAAGAATACTGACAGGGAATGTGTGTGCTGGGGGCGGGCAGAGGGCGAGGCTGGACACTGGGGTGGGTGGTGACAGCTCTGACTGAGGTTTTGCACAGGAAGTGGTCATGTTTGCTGGATCTGAATGTAAACAAGAGCTGCAGAGAATAAAGGGATAATTCAAGAGGAACAAAAGTTAGAAAACAAAAAATAACAATGTAGGGGTGATTTATATGACAATACAGCACATATAAACTCAAACATTTTTGTTAAGCTAATGTCGGACAACTCCTTTAACAGTGGTGTATGGGGCTGAATGGACACTGAACTGAGCATGCGTGAATGGTTTCAGTTTCTAGGATGTGCACACGTGCCTGGCAGGAGGTCCTGCAAGTCATGTGATGGTGATAACAGTAAATGCTACTAGCGGAGGAGCTGTATCTGTGACTGGATAGAGTGACCTGCTGAGAGTGGCATAGTGGGTGGTAGAGGTGCACAGCTGATGTAGCAGTGTTAGTTCTGTAAGGAAGAGAGAAGATAGTTAGAATACACAAATGAATACATGATTATATCACAGGTATATATGATAAAGGAAATGGGTCATTAAACATAGTGCATGTCTGCAGTATTTACACTGCCTGAATCAGCAACAGAGCATATAAGAGAACTGAATCCAGTAGATAAACAAAAAAATAAATAAAAATGAGAGAATATCCAATTCCATATTGTATCTTATTGAAAAATACATGCAAATGAATTGTGAGAAATCATTGTCTCAGGGTGAGCAACAGAAAGCTACTGAGCCAGATCAGACACCCCCATACTTTGCACTGACGAGGGGCAAGCACCCCGAAACACCGTGTCTGCAAATTGGGACTCTGATCTGGCTTATATATCCTGAGTCATATTGCAAAGGATTGTTAAAAATCCACTTGTGACTTTTAGGATCGCTACTTCCAATAGGTGGCGCTGTGCTAGAGTTTGTCTCCTTTACTGGAGAGACAATTTGAATATTTCTTAGAGGGGCGTTGTTACGGTTGCTGTGACTCTGGAGAATATCTTCGGATTTCTTGCTACTGCACATGTGCAAGCGCTGGAGACTAAGTCTTATCTTGGAGCCATTGCACATGTGCGGGTGACATCATCGCTGACACGAGGTCACATGTCTCTGACACTTTCTAAGCTGATTGACCGCTGGTCATGTGCTTGTGACACGTGGTCACATGTCTCTGACACCTTCTATGCCGATTGGTCGCTGGTCATGTGCTTGTGACTCTTTGCTCGGTGATAGGCCAGCGTGACGTCATTCCTGTCGTTCTGGCAGCGGATTGGCTCTGGTGTCCTCCATCTTGGATGAGGCACAAAGTCTATATAAGACCCTGACACACGCTGCCCGGTGCTCAGTCCTCTTGGTTCATGCATGAGGGTAGACGCCCTGTGCATGTCCCTCTAGGCATCTCTCTGTCTATGTTAGGTGAGCGCTACCGGCAGGGTAGCGTTCTTATACCTTACAGCTTTGGCTGGAGTCCGTATCCTTACCTCTTAGTGGAGCGGACATAGGCAGGTGCCTGAGGCACATGGTCCGGCTGGGCCTTGTGATTCTACTCGTAGGTGGACGTTGCCGCTAGGGTAACGTTCCTTATACTGCGTCTGGCAGTTGTTCGTATCCTCGCACACTAGGGGAGCGAACAGAGGTAGGAGCTTTGTGCGGCTTATGCTGCTGTCCGTCTCTTTTGCACCACTAAAAGAGCGGACCTAGGCAGGTGCCATATCTAGTGGTTCGTGTCCTCGCACACTAGTGGAGCGAACGCAGGTAGGAGCTTTGTGCGGCTTACGCTGCTGGCCGTCTCTTTTGCACCACTAGAAGAGCGGACCTAGGCAGGTGCCATATCTAGTGGTTCATGTCCTCGCACACTAGTGGAGCGAACGCAGGTAGGAGCTTTGTGCGGCTTACGCTGCTGTCTGTCTCCTGGCACCACTAGAGGAACGGACCTAGGTAGGTGCCATTTCACACTCACTGCTTTTGTCTCTGTGATCATTAACAGAGATCATTCCACACACCCTCCAAGTAAGGGAGGAATTGCCTTATTTACTAATTATATTCCTCTGTGAGTTTAACAGAGGTATTGCACTCTGCCATAGTCTGCAGCAGAGTTTGCACGGTGGACCCTGACTGTCTGACATTCCTTTAGGTTTTATTATCAGACAGCCCCCCGTAACAGGCGTGGCAGCTATAAGTACCCTTACTTGGCAGCCAGACTGGCTTGCAAAGTCTCCTTAAGGAGAATAGTGTTCCCCGGTGGTCCCCACATAGCTTTCTCATGAGCCAGATCAGACACCCCCATATTTTGCACTGACGAGGGGCAAGCACCCCGAAACACCGTGTCTGCAAATTGGGACTCTGATCTGGCTTATATATCCTGAGTCATATTGCAAAGGATTGTTAAAAATCCACTTGTGACTTTTAGGATCGCTACTTCCAATAGGTGGCGCTGTGCTAGAGTTTGTCTCCTTTACTGGAGAGACAATTTGGGCAATAAGAATCACTAACATATAAGAGATCAAAACAAAACATTTATATCTCATGTATAGCTGATTGAGAGGAGAATGCCCAAGAATCAATAGTTAAAAACCTTGTTCGTACTTGCGGTTTAGTCCAAAAGGTTCAAGGGTACCTAGAGTATGGATCCATCTGGCCTCTTTTTCGCTGAGTTGTTTAACCCTATCACCCCCTCTGCGGCTAATGCCCACTTGGTCAATGACCTGGAATCTGAGTTGAGAAATTTTATGACCAACTGATATAAAATGGTGGGGGATGGGTAACAGGGTGCGTCCACATCTAATGTCGGATTTGTGTTTATTAATGCGGTCTCGGACATGCTGGGTAGTCTCCCCAACATATCCGAGACCGCATGGAAACTTGACATAATACACGACAAAGGAGCTGTCGCAGGTGTAGAAATCTTTGATGGGGAAGGCTTTACCGATTCTGGGGTGTGTGAAAGAGCCTCCCTTAATCACGTTGGAGCACTGTGCACAATACAGGCAAGGGAAAGTGCCAAATTGCGTGTTATTCAGAAATTTTTGTTTGAGAGTATGGGTGGTCGAACCTATGTCAGCCCGAACTAATTTGTCTTTAATATTGGGTGATTTCTAATAGCAGAATAGAGGTGGCGATCGAAACTCACTGATCTGTGGGTAAGAGAGTCCTAGCAGGGGCCAGTGTCTTTGAATGATTTGTTTGAGTAGTGGTGAGAAGGGATGGTAGGTATTTATCAGTGGAATTCGGTCATGTTGTTCTTGTGGTCTATGTGAGGAAGATACGGTCTTTTTGGCTCTACTACCAGGATAGCCTCTTTGTATGAATTTGTCACTCATTTCGTTGTGTCTCAGGATACGGGTGTCCTCACTAGTGACTATCCTGTCAACCCTTGTGTGTTGGCTGATGGGTAAAGAATTTTTGGTATGCTTGGGATGGTTGCTGGTAAAATGAAGCAATTCCTATCTGTTGGTTTTACATAGATGTCAGTGGTGATCATGCCGTCATTATTTTTCAAAACCAAGCAATCCAAAAAATTAATTTTATCGGTGTTATGGTGGATGGTGAAAGAGAGACCGGGTAAGAAGGTATTGATTTCCTCATAGAAGGTGAGAAGGGAGTCAAGATTGCCGTCCCAGATTAGGAAAAGGTCGTCGATGTAACAACGCCATAATAGGGCGTGACGTATAATCAGTGGATGGGAGTGAACATACCTATCTTCAAAAAATGTCATGAAGATGTTAGCGTAGGGGGGCGCGACGTTAGATCCTATCGCGGTCCCCCTACGCTGGACATAGAATTGATCCTGAAAAAGGAAAAAGTTCTGCTCTAAAATGATCTTGAGTATGTCTATACAAAATTTCTGTTATCTGTGGGTAGAGTAGTGAATTGTTCAAGGAACCAATGCACAGCCTTAATGCCCTCAATCTGATTGATGCTGGTATATAATCTAGTGACGTCTAATGTCACAAGTAGAGTTGAGCGCGGTTCGCGGTTCGAGGTTCTCCAGTTCGCGGCTCGAGTGATTTTGGGGGTTGTTCTAGATCGAATTAGAACTCGAGCTTTTTGCTAAAGCTCAATAGTTCTAGATATGTTCGAGAACGGTTCTAGCAGCAAAAAGCAGGGCTTTTTACAGCTACAGTGTGCAGGAGCCATCGCTGGCAGCCTGCCAGAAGCTGGTAACCAAGATAAACATCGGGTATCCAAGCAAAGCGCTTTGGTTAGTAACCCGATGTTTATCCTAGTTACGTGCAGGAAGCCCACACTTCCCCGCTCAGCTCACTCCGCCCCCTCCTGCACGCGGCATGTACACACACACACACACACTCACACACACACACACACACACACGTCCCCAGCCATGCAGTCCACGACACTGACGTCCTCCTGGCACTCTGCACACATGGTCCCGCTCGGCTTACCTGCGGTGATGAAGTCCCGACCTCAGCGCTGTCACTGTCCTCCATGGCCGTCGCTTGTCACATCACCTTCTCTCGCTTCCGACCCGAGACTGACTAGCGGTGACGTCACGGGCCTCTCCCGATACTTGGCTGTGAAGGCGGCGGTCATTGAACTCAGTGACAAGTGCTGTCAGCATTGCAGGAGATCAGCGCAGGTAATGTACCTCGCTGACAGCAGCACTTGTCATCCCCTGCAGTGACCTGGGCTGACCCATTGATGTTAGCTCAGGTCACTTCACTGCTCTCCCAGCCAATGGGGAACATCCTGCTCTTCATTGACTGGGACAGTGTGGATCGTCATGGCAACCCCTTGGATTACACCAGACCTGGATTTGTTTTTCTTTCTAATAAATTGGTTAAAGAGGGAATGTATTGGAGATTGTTTTTTCAAATAAAAATGTGTTTGTCGTCTATTTTTTTTTATTACTGACTGGGTTGCTGATGTCGGGTATCTGATAGACGCCTGACCTCACCAACCCCAGGGCTTGATGCCAGGTGACATTACACATCTGGTATTAACCCCATATATTACCCCGTTTGCCACCGCACCAGGGCACGGAATGAGCTGGGGCGAAGCTCCAGGATTGGCGTATCTAATGGATGCGCCACTTCTCGGGCGGCTGCGGCCTGCTATTTTTAGGCTGGGGAGAGTCCAATAACCATGGACCTCCCTAGTCTGAGAATATCAGACCCCAGCTGTCTGCTTTACCTTGGCTGGTGATCCAATTTTGGAGGGACCCCTACGTGTTTTTTTTTTTTTTAATTATTTATTTAATTTAAAATAACAGCGTGGGGTGCCCTCAGTTTTGGATTACCAGCCAAAGTGAGGCTGCCAGCTGTGGTCTGCAGGCTGCAGCCGTCTGCTTTACCCTAGCTGGCTACAAAAATAGGGGGAACCCTACGTCATTTTTTTTCATTTTTTTGGCTAAATACAAAGCTAAGCACCCCTTAGTGCCACATGAAAGGCACCAAAGGGTGCAAAATTACAAAATGCAGGAGAGTGGGACATTATGTGTCTTTCTGCCATTATAATGACAGAAAAGACTGATATGAAGTGTACAAGCACAGGAAAATCACCAGAGCGCTCTACGCTGTGAAAAGCAGTAGAAAATGGCACTGGAGTGAACATGTGACCGCCTCATGTAGGTTGAAGCTATGGATCCTGGGTAAATTTATGTATTTTCCCTCCTTCAGTTTTTTTGCAGTACACAAAAAAAACAGAAGGCACACGGATGACAAACAGATGACATACGGACCGTCTACGGAACGGAAACGGATGCCACACGGATGCACCCGTGAAAAAAAACGGACTGTTTTTTGCAGACCACAAAAATGGATCGGTCGTGTGAATGTAGCCTTATTCTGATCTGCCGTTTATAAACAGCAGGCAGAAATAAGTGAATAACGCCCCCCAGCGTCAGAAAATCTCCGGGGTTTCAGGGCTAGCTGAGACCCTGGAGATCATGATTCAGGATGGTTTTTCCGGTCCCCGCTCACGTGATAACAGGTATACACCGTATACCGATAATCACGTTACAGTAAATGACAGCGCCGGTAAAAAAATATTTATCTCCCATCTGGCATTAACAAACATGATAAATCTCCTCCCCGGTCCCCCGGTGTTGCCAAAGTGCCCCCCCTGATGCCCACCCAGAAATCCAAGATGGCCGCGCACACAGCAGCGCGCTGGCCGCATTCACTCTACTCCTCTGATTTCTGTCGCATGTGCCATGACACATGCGACAGAAAACTCCTCCCCAGGCCCTGCCAGGTCACCCCCTATAACCCCACCGGTGTTCCCCGGTGTCCCACGGTACCTGTGCAGCATTGATCCCCCCACGGCCCTCTCCTTCACAATAGACGCTGCCGCATGCACAGAGCGGCTGTCAGCTCTGCTTCCTGTGTTCAGACACAGTGAGTGGTGGTTATGCATCTGTAAGCTAAATGGGCGGCACGGTGGCTCAGTGGTTAGTACTGCAGTCTTGCAGCGCTGAGGTCCTGGGTTCAATTCTCACCAAGGGCACCATCTGCAAGGAGTTTGTATGTTCTCCCCGTGTTTGCGTGGGTTTCCTCCGGTTTCCTCCCACACTCCAAAGACATACAGCGCTATGGAATTAATAACGCTATATAAATGAATAAATTATTATTATTACTGCAATGCCCTGCTCATGAGGTAAGGAACATAATTGATCAGGAGAGCTATATACTACATTTCCAAATGGAGGGATTTGCTTTTATAGTTTCCCTGCTGAATGACTACCAAACATGAGAGTCTGTTATACGCCTCAAGAAAACACATCTAAATAGCGAGCTCTGTTAAGTATTCATTCAGCTGGATAACTGAACTTAAAGGGGTATTCCATCTCCAAGATCCTATCCCCAATATATAGTAGGTGGAATAGCAATAATATCAGCAAATACCAATATTTGGAAATGTAGAATAGTTCTCCTGATTAGGCATGCCCTTACCTCATGAGCAGGGCATTGCAGCTTTGGTAGCAACCATTACGACATGGACTCTGCTGCTGTGGACCCGGGGAGAGTGAGTGCAGATTCATTGCACCCACACTCCTCACATGGAGGGTCTGCACTCCTAGAAAATGGGGGATACGTTCCCTGAGTGTCTGCCTCCCATATTCTAGACGGTCCAGAGTCGTCGTGGGACCCCTTTATTTTTTTTCTTACAATAAATTGGTGAAAGAGGAAATGTTTTGGGGACTGTTTTTTCAAATAAATTTCTTTTGTCGATTTTTTTTTTGTTAGTACTGACAGTTTATGCTGTTGGGTATCTAATAGACGCCATGACATCACAAACTGCTGGGCTTGATCTCATGTGACTTTACAGCTAGTATCAACCCGATTTATTTCCCCGTTTGCCACTGCACCAGGGCACGGGATGAGCTGGGGTGAAGCACCAGGATTGGCGCATCTCGTGGATGCGCCACATCTGGGGTGCCTGCGGCCTGCTATTTTTAGGCTGTGAAGGCCCAATAACTATGGACCTTCCCACCCTGAGAATACCAGACCACAGCTGTCCGCTTTACCTTGGCTGGTGATCCAATTTGGGGGGGACCCTACTTTTTTTGTGTAATTATTAATATTTATAAAATAATTATAAAAAAAGAGCCTGGGGGGACCTCCACATTGGATCCCCAACCACGGTAAAGCTGCCATCTGTGGTTTTCAGGCTACAGCCATCTGCTTTACCCTAGCTGGCTATCAAAAATGGGGGGACCCAACGTCATTTTTTTTTAACTATTTTTTAAATAGAAAAAATTAATGGGCTTCCCTGTATTATGATTGCCAACCAAGGTAACGGCAGGCAGATGGGGTTGGCAACCCATAGCTGTCTGCTTTATCTGCGCTGAGAATCAAAAATACCGCGGAGCGCTACGTCATTTTTTTTAAAGATTTATTTTTACAGCACTGTGATGTCCAGCAATCAAAATACAGGGAAGCCCATTTTGTTTTTAGTTATTTAAATAAATAATTAAAAAAAATATATATGGGCTCCCGCTGCATTTTTTGGGGTAATCCAAGCAGCTACTGGCTGCTAACCCCCACTGCTTGGTGTTACCTTCACTGGCAATGGAAAATCCAGGGAAGCATTTTTTATTTTTTTTGCCAAAAAACTACAAAAAATGGACGTGAGCTTTGCCATATTTTTGTATGCTAGCCAGGTATAGCAGGCAGGTGCTGGAAGAGTTGGATACAGCGCCAGAAGATGGCGCTTCTATGAAAGTGCCATTTTCTGAGACGGCTGCATACTGCAATTCGCAGCAGTGGGGCCCAGAAAGCTCAGGCCAACCTGTGCTGCGGATTCCAATCCCCAGCTGCCTAGTTGTACCTGGCTGGACACAAAAATGGGGCGAAGCCTACGTCATTTGTTTTCTAATTATTTCATGAAATTCATGAAATAATAAAAAAAGGGCTTCCCTTTATTTTTGGTTCCCAGCCGGGTACAAATAGGCAACTGGGGGTTGGGGGCAGCCGTACCTGCCTGCTGTACCTGGCTAGCATACAAAAATATGGCAAAGCCCACATAATTTTTTCAGGGGGCAAAAAACTTCTGCATACAGTCCTGGATGGAGTATGCTGAGCCTTGTAGTTCTGCAGCTGCTGTCTGTCTGTATGGAGAAGAGCAGACAGCAGCTGCAGAACTACAAAGCTCAGCATACTCCATCCAGGACTGTATGCAGAAGTTTTTTGCCCACCAAAAAAATGACGTGGGCTTCGCCATATTTTTGTATGCTAGCCAGGTACAGCAGGCAGCCACGGACCTATTTGTACCCGGCTGGGAACCAAAAATATAGGGAAGCCCGTTTTTTTTAATTATTTCACTTATTTCATGAAATAATTAAAAAACAAATGACGTGGGCTTCGCCCCATTTTTGTGTCCAGCCAGGTACAACTAGGCAGCTGGGGATTGGAATCCGCAGCACAGGTTAGCCCGAGGTTTCTGGGCGCCTCTGCTGCGAATTGCAGTCCGCAGCCGCCCCAGAAAATGGCGCTCTCATAGAAGCGCCATCATCTGGCGCTGTATCCAACTCTTTCAACAGCCCTGGAGCCGGGTGGCTTGTTGGGTAATCATGAGTTAATACTGGCTTTGTTTTATTAGCCAGTATTAAGCCAGAGATTCTTAATGTCAGGCACGTTTGACCCGGCCATTAAGAATCTCCAATAATGGGTTAAAAGAAAACACCACACAGAGAAAAAATACTTTAATAGAAATAAATACACAGACACATTAGAGACTCCATCATTATTACCCCCTGTCAGCCCTCCACGATCCATGGTCTTCTGTCTTTCTTGTTCAACAAATTCAGCTCTGCTCCATCACTGCTGCGTGGGGGAAGACGCTGCTTCCCGTGCAGCGTTCACTCCGTGAAGGCTGCACAGCAAGCAGCGTGCAGCCTTCACTCCGGCTGGCTGTTAGCGGTAACAGCGGTAATGCTGACAGACGCGTTACCATAGCAACAGGGCTCCGTCACCGCTAACTGCGTTGCTATGGCAACGGTGATCTCCGTTAATGACGGGCTGTGTCAGCCGATCCCTAACGGAACGGGGAGTCGACCGTGTGCTAGAGCATGTCGCCGGTACACGGCGATACACAAATGTGCACCGTGTACCGGAGAGTGCAATGACAGGTCCTACATGACGCGTCATAGTCATGTGAGCAGTCTGTAGCCAATGAGATAATAGCCACGTGGCTGGTCACATGGCTATTTTGACGTCACGATAGGTCCTGCATCACTGCTGGTAGTGCTGGTTACTGGGAGGATTCAGCGATCATCGGATGGAATAGCAGCAGGAGACAGAGTGCAGGAGGGATCGCGGGGACCGGTAAGTGTTATGGCAATGTTTATTAACTGTATGTGTACATTTATAATGCGTTTTTATGTGTTTGTGATTGCCTCCCATTATTTCCTATTGGTTCGAGTTTGGTTCGTCGAACGTTCGCCGAACTGAACTCGAACGAGACCTCCATTCGACAAACCGAACTTGAGCCGAACCACGGCTGGTTCGCTCATCTCTAGTCACAAGTAAAGATGAGCCGGGAACCTGGTGCAGGTCAGTCAATATTTCCAGAAAGTGGGATGTGTCCTTGAGGTAAGATGGGGTGAGTGGGATGAATGGAGATAGAATTTTTTCAATGGTTATGGCCAAGGGGGACAAAACCGAATCAGTAGAAGCCACTATCGGTCTGCCGGGTGGATGGGTGAGATGTTTGTGAATCTTGGGGAGGGTGTAGAAGACTGGGGTGATGGGATGAGGATTAATGAGAAAATCTCTGAGTTTGTGGTCAATGACACCAAGGTCAAAGTGGTATTGGGCCGTAGTTTTAATCAGGGAGGCAATATGGGCAGTAGGATCATGAGAGACCGATTCGTAGGTGGATCTGTCAGAAAGTTGGCCTAAAATTTCGGAGATGTAATAATGTCTATCTAGGACGACAATAGCCCCGCCTTTGTCAGCTGGCTTAATGATAATGGATTGGTTATCCTTGAGGCTACTTAGGGCTCTGGATTCCTCCACGGAGAGATTGTTTTTAATGTGAAATTCCCCTGTGTGGATCTTCTTATTAAGTTCCTCAACTTCATGGGAAACTAGCGAGACAAAAGTCTTGACTGGATGGTATGTCCTAGGGGGTATAAATGAACTCTGAGTTTGAAGGTTCAGAGCCTTTAAGGAAAAATAGGGCAAGATAAGTCAAGGTACAGAATAGGTAGTGTCGTCATCAACGGTACAATTAAAATGAGTTTTAAGGCGCACAGATCTAAAAAAGCGGTTAAGCTCTTGTTGGACCTTAAATGTATCATAATGTGGAGTAGGGCTGAACGAGAGGCCTTTTTGGAGAACGAAATGCTCAGCAGGGGACAGATTGTATGATGAAATATTATATACTAAGTTAGTAATACCTGTGACCTCGTCCAAACCCGATCCTCCCAGTAACCGCGATTCACGTCTATGCCTCCTCCTCGTCTTCTTATTGGTGGGCGGCGTTGGCCTAAAAAAAGGGGCTGTTGGCGTGACGGTCGAGAGTCGGTGTCTGAACTCCCGGATGAGGAATATCCTGTGTGTCTGGGGAGACGTCTTGAGAAAAAGGGAAGCTCTCCAGATCGCCATCTATAGACGGTCCCTTTTGCGTAATCCTCCTGATCTCGCAGGAACTTGTTCCTTTTCTTGGCCTCCAAGGTTTTCCTAAAGTCCGTGATATACTCATCGGTCTTTTTCTTCAGCTGTTCAAGGTCGGTGGCCGATAAAACCTGTTTAAATTGTGCCTCTGTGGTCTGGATATTTGTTGATAGTTGATCGACTTCTTTTTGTTGAAAATCTATAGTCAGAGTTATGATGTCCATAGAGCACTTATTAATAATGGCCTCAAACTTATCGCAGAACTCACTGTTGTCAGAAAAAACTGTCGGTCTAAGTGAGACCCGTAGTCCCCTTGGAATCCACTTTGTAAGGTGGTATTCCGCGAGTGTGGTAAGATGGAGATCTAGGGCTGCATGTCTCTGCAATTCTTTTTCATATTCTCTTTTCCTTATTTCCTCTGATGGTACGTTTAGAAAGGTACTGGGTGTCGTGACCCTGGAGACTATGCTGTTGGTCTCTTCCTCGTTGTAAGAAAAAGTTGAAAAGTTAGGGTGCGACATAAGTGGTTGAAAAAACTGTTGCCGTACTGGGGAAACAAGGGAGCTAGGTCATAAAAAAGTCCACAAAAAAGAGAGAAAGACCTCGCATCACCTTGCACAGGTGCTCAGGAGAAAAAGCGTCAATACAGAAAGGAATAACTCCGGCACACTGTATGTTTCCCAAAGAGAAAAAGATGGACACAAGAAAGTTGATTTCAAATCCTTTTCTTTTATTCAATGTGAAAAAGTGAAGAAGTGCTGTACAAAACAAAAGGTCCGCCAGGAACAACGTTTCGGCCAAGAGGCCTTCCTCAGGTCAGACAGACTGGATGTAGTGTTATATACAATAAAACAAAACAAAAGGAAATCCATCAATATGAATATACGGATAATGTTGACATAATACCATAATACAGCACGAAATGCATAAGTGAATCCTGAGGAGGGAACAGCAGAGAATCATAGGATCACAACATCAAGAATATCAAGAGGGAGTAAATCTAGACATGTAAAAAGGAAATATACCGCGTATTATGGGTGTATATGGGATAAATACGTGATGAAGGTGGTACACGGTGTAACTAATAGGTGAGGTGTCAGAGGCAGGGGAGCTCACCTAGAATGGACAGGAATCACTGGAGATCAGCAAGCAGAATGTACAGTTAGGTCCAGAAATATTTGGACAGTGACACAAGTTTTGTTATTTTAGCTGTTTACAAAAACATGTTCAGAAATACAATTATATATATAATATGGGCTGAAAGTGCACACTCCCAGCTGCAATATGAGAGTTTACACATCCAAATCGGAGAAAGGGTTTAGGAATCATAGCTCTGTAATGCATAGCCTCCTCTTTTTCAAGGGACCAAAAGTAATTGGACAAGGGACTCTAAGGGCTGCAATTAACTCTGAAGGCGTCTCCCTCATTAACCTGTAATCAATGAAGTAGTTAAAAGGTCTGGGGTTGATTACAGGTGTGTGGTTTTGCATTTGGAAGCTGTTGCTGTGACCAGACAACATGCGGTCTAAGGAACTCTCAATTGAGGTGAAGCAGAACATCCTGAGGCTGAAAAAAAAGAAAAAATCCATCAGAGAGATAGCAGACATGCTTGGAGTAGCAAAATCAACAGTCGGGTACATTCTGAGAAAAAAGGAATTGACTGGTGAGCTTGGGAACTCAAAAAGGCCTGGGCGTCCACGGATGACAACAGTGGTGGATGATCGCCGCATACTTTCTTTGGTGAAGAAGAACCCATTCACAACATCAACTGAAGTCCAGAACACTCTCAGTGAAGTAGGTGTATCTTTCCCTAAGTCAACAGTAAAGAGAAGACTCCATGAAAGTAAATACAAAGGGTTCACATCTAGATGCAAACCATTCATCAATTCCAAAAATAGACAGGCCAGAGTTAAATTTGCTGAAAAACACCTCATGAAGCCAGCACAGTTCTGGAAAAGTATTCTATGGACAGATGAGACAAAGATCAACCTGTACCAGAATGATGGGAAGAAAAAAGTTTGGAGAAGAAAGGGAACGGCACATGATCCAAGGTACACCACATCCTCTGTAAAACATGGTGGAGGCAACGTGATGACATGGGCATGCATGGCTTTCAATGGCACTGGGTCACTTGTGTTTATTGATGACATAACAGCAGACAAGAGTAGCCGGATGAATTCTGAAGTGTACCAGGATATACTTTCAGCCCAGATTCAGCCAAATGCCGCAAAGTTGATCGGACGGCGCTTCATAGTACAGATGGACAATGACCCCAATCATACAGCCAAAGCTACCCAGGAGTTCATGAGTGCAAAAAAGTGGAACATTCTGCAATGGCCAAGTCAATCACCAGATCTTAACCCAATTGAGCATGTATTTCACTTCCTCAAATCCAGACTTAAGACGGAAAGACCCACAAACAAGCAAGACCTGAAGGCTGCAGCTGTAAAGGCCTGGCAAAGCATTAAGAAGGAGGAAACACAGCGTTTGGTGATGTCCATGGGTTCCAGACTTAAGGCAGTGATTGCCTCCAAAGGATTCGCAACAAAATATTGAAAATAAAAATATTTTGTTTGGGTTTGGTTTATTTGTCCAATTACTTTTGACCTCCTAAAATGTGGAGTGTTTGTAAAGAAATGTGTACAATTCCTACAATTTCTATCATATTTTTGTTCAAACCTTCAAATTAAACGTTACAATCTGCACTTGAATTCTGTTGTAGAGGTTTCATTTCAAATCCAATGTGGTGGCATGCAGAGCCCAACTCGCGAAAATTGTGTCACTGTCCAAATATTTCTGGACCTAACTGTATGTATGTGCTTAACACCTGCTGTGGAAAGGGATAGAAAAATAAGCATGTGGGGTATCGCAGGATACAGTCTTAGAAAAGTAGATGCCGTATGAACGTACCACAAAGAGTATGCGTAATCACAAACAGCGTGTAAGTTGTGACATGAAGGAACTGCACTTGTAGGGAAGTGGTAGTGTCATCACATGGTACTATAGGGAAAATGTTAAAGTAGATGACATGAAAATGTACTTCATTTTCATGTCATCTACTGTAACATTTTCCCTATAGTACCGTCATCACAAGTTGTGACTCCTCAGGGGACCAAGCATGAAGACAGATGTAGAGGGCCAAAAAATGGTATGGCACCTGCAAGGTCCGTACACCAGATGCTGTAAGATGCTAGCCCCGTAGGTTATGACCTATAAATAGATGGTCGAGGCCCACAAGCCAATGCAAACAACTTCCAGTCAGGTGCGATTCATGAAAAACGATTAAACACTCACCACTCCATTTTGGGGGGGTCGTGCCATTTGAATTCCACGTGTCTAGACGTCTCTCTGATATTCAGACTCCATTAACGCGGCTGTACACCGCATTTCCGGGTTGTCCGTGCAACAGAGGCTTGGACCGCGTCACGTGGTGTAACCAGCGTCACGTGATAAACCACGTGACCTACCGCATCACCGCTACGTACAGGGAAGTGCTGTGAGACAGGGACATGCCCCCCGAAAAGCATCCGGGAGGGCTGTGCACTACCTATTTCTTGTTTATTAGGCTGCACTGCCCTGATTACACTTAAATAAGCATATAAAGGACAAAGCAGCGTCACCCCTGTCAGCAAAAGCGGGTAGCGTCATTCAATGCAATCCTTGTCACGTGATACGTCACGTGACCCACCGCGTCACCACTATGTACAGGGAAGTGCTGTAAGACAGGGACATGCCCCCCGAAAAACATCCGGGAGGGCTATGCACTAGCTATTCCTTGTTTATTAGGCTGCACTGCCCTGATTACACTTAAATAAGCACATAGAGGACGCAACAGCGTCGCTCCTGTCAACAAAAGCGTAGACGGGTAAAGTCACTCAATATATTAATTGTCATGTGACTAGACATGTGGTCCGTGATATAGTCGCTCCATTCAGGGAGGCGCCGAGGCTTAAAGACACGCCCCCCACTCCTTCAAAGAGTTAAGATTTATTTTATTAGACAGGCACAGTCCTGATTCCATTGTTGTAAATAGGTATATGTGTCGGCGCCGTGATCCTCATAATAAAGGAGGGGGCTGGTATGATCACATCACAAAAAAAAAACAAAAAAAAAACAAAAACCATATACCCAATCATGTAATCCTCCCCAGTGTCATACTAGTCATACCACATCAAGACCCTGTGGGTAAATATAGCCTGAACGTGGTCTGTGCATAATCAAGTTAGACATTAGTGTAATGTATGGCCCTCACTTAGCCCAATACTTGGTAGAGGGACATCATTCAAACAAAATGTCATTCTTAACAATTCCTTATGACAAAGATGTGTATATTCATAATGAATATAGACGGAAGCTGGTGTATTTTTTATAAAAAAAATATTATATCGTGGTGGAAAGAAACATCCTCCCATCATATTGGTAACACTAAGGCCTATTAGGCCCCATTATGTCCAGTAGTATTCGGCAGATTCTGAGATGGCAGTTATCTGTTTATGTCAGCAGTGGGAGATAAAATGGAGGTCGTGGATCGTGTTAAATATAGCAGCCATATTGTAGCTGCTCATTCAGGCCTCGAGGTGTCACTGTGTCCAACTTAAATATCCACCTGGCTTCGCGTTGCAGAATCAGGCGGTCCCAGTCTCCGCCCCTGATGGGTGGTTCAACCTTATCGATCCCAGTGAAAGAAATCACACTCTTCTTTCCTCCATGTACATTATTGACGTGGCGGGCCAAGGGGGTCTCTCTCTTATGTTTCATGTCACCCAAGTGGTCCCCGATGCGTCGTTTAAATTCCCTGATAGATTTGCCAACATATTTTACCCCACATTCACAGGTAGCTTTATAGATAATTCCTCGGGAACGGCAATTAATATAATGGCGTATATCGAACTCTTCATGGGTGACATTGGATACAACGTTTTTAGAGGATTTTATGAACGGACAAGCCACGCACTTCCCGCACCTATAGCAGCCCTTGATGTTAGATTTCAGCCATGTATGTTGCTGTGGTGCTTGGAAGTGACTGTGGACGAGTCTATCCTCAATGGACCGTCCTTTTTTATAGGTGACATGCGGATATGCATCGATCTTATCCTCAAGATCTTTATACATTCGAAGGATAGACCAGTGCCTATCCAGGATATTTCTCACTTGGTATGATCCGTTAGAATAGGTAGTGATGAACCTGATTAATCCTTCATCAGCGGAGGCTGGGACCAAAAGGTCTGCTCTATTTATTTCTTTGGTGTCTTTATAGGCCTTTTTTAGAACCCTTTCAGGGTAACCTCTTGCCAGAAACCTCTTTCTGAGATCGTTTGCCTGATATTGGAAGGAGTCCTCATCTGAGCAGTTTCTACACATCCTAAGATACTGCCCCTTAGGTATTGCTTTTTTGAGGGGAATTGGGTGACTACTTTCCCATCTTAGTATAGAATTGGTAGATGTTGGTTTTCTATACGTGCTTGTTTTAAGGATGCCTCCTTCTATTTTCGTGACTAGGATATCCAAAAATGGTAGGGTGGTGCGGTTTGCCTCATAAGTGAAGTGGAGTCCAATGGGATTGTCATTCAAATTTTTCACAAAACCTTCAAGGGCGCTCTCTGAGCCACGCCAGATTATAAACACGTCATCAATATATCGTGTTCAGAGCTCCACTCTGTGGATGTCCTCCATCTAGTTTTCTCAGGCAAAATCCATCGTCTCCTCCCACCAGCCCAGGAGCAAGTTGGCATACGAGGGGGCACCAGGGCTCCCCATCGTGGTGCCCCTGCGCTGGTGGAAGAACTTGCCATCGAAAACGAAATAGTTTCTAGTTAGACAGAAGTTGAGTGCTCTCAAAATGAAAGCGTTGTGTTGAGTGAATTGACAACCCCTAGTGGACAGAAAATACTCCACAGCCTGCAGGACCTTGTCATGTGGTATGGAGAAATATAAGGCCTCCACATCAATGCTTGCCAAGATGCAGTCATCGTCCACACAAACCCCCTCGATCTTCCTCAGAAAATCGGTGGAGTCTCTAGTGTACGACTGTAAAGATGTGACAAAAGGTCGCAAGACAATGTCCAGATATTGACCTAAGTTTTGGCAAATGCTATTAATTCTGGACACTATTGGTCTACCCTTTATTGGATCTAATCCTTTATGCACCTTAGGTAATCCGTTGAAGGTGGAAACTACTGGATTCTCGGGCAGCAGAAAGTCATATTCTGTCTTATCAATAGACTTGGAAACCAATGCCTCATCCAACAGTGTCTTAATTTCAGACAAGAATGCCTTTGTTGGGTTTTCTTTCAGGATGCCATATTCCTCTCTATCCCCCAGAAAGTCAAGACATATCCTGCGGTATTTTTCGAAGTCCAGGACCACCACATTGCCACCCTTGTCAGAGGGCTTAATGACAATGTGCCGGTCCTGCTCCAGTCCCCGCAGAGCACTGATCTCCTCCCTGGTGCAATTGAAGGATACAAACAGATTTTGCTGTTTCAGCTTTTTAAGATCTTCCATCACCAGATTAACAAAAACATCCACAGTGGATACCTCACCCTGCGGGGGCGGCCTTTTAGTGCTCTTGCCTCTGAGGCTATATTTACCCGTCTCCGCTTTTGTTGACAGAAGTGACGCTGTTGCGTCCTCTATGTGCTTATTTAAGTGTAATCAGGGCAGTGCAGCCTAATAAACAAGGAATAGGTAGTGCATAGCCCTCCCGGATGTTTTTCGGGGGGCGTGTCCCTGTCTTACTGCACTTCCCTGTACACAGCGGTGACGCGGTGGGTCACGTGACGTATCACGTGACAAGGATTGCATTGAATGACGCTACCCGCTTTTTTCTGACGGGTGACGCTGCTGCGTCCTTTATATGCTTATTTAAGTGTAATCAGGGCAGTGCAGCCTAATAAACAAGAAATAGGTAGTACACAGCCCTCCCGGATGCTTTTCGGGGGGCGTGTCCCTGTCTCACAGCACTTCCCTGTACGTAGCGGTGATGCGGTAGGTCACGTGGTTTATCACATGACGCTGGTTACACCACGTGACGCGGTCCAAGCCTCTGTTGCACGGACAACCCGGAAATGCAGTGTATAGCCGCGTTAATGGAGTCTGAATGTCAGAGAGACGCCTAGACACTTGGAATTCTAATGGCACGACCCCCCCAAAAAGGAGTGGTGAGTGTTTAATTGTTTTTCATGAATCGCACCTGACTGGAAGTTGTTTGGATTGGCTTGTGGGCCTCGACCATCTATTTATAGGTCATAACCTACGGGGCTAGCGTCTTACAGCATCTGATGTACGGACCTTGCAGGTGCCACACCATTTTTTGGCCCTCTACATCTGTCTTCATGCTTGGTCCCCTGAGCAGTCACAACTTGTGATGAAACGCGTCGGGAGGCATTTGGGGCATCTGTTTACAAGGACATAGGTTCAGATGTGGACTGTCCTTGTAAGGACGGGAGTCAAGGGGGTTTAGGGCAAGTTAAATCAAGCCTGTTTGCAAAACCCGCTGTGACCCCTCTATTAAGAAAATGCTGTGTTAAGCACTGGAAGATCATCTAAACGGGTGAGATCTCTCCATATTATTGCTTTGTTTGTGTGTTAACTAACTTGATAAAGGGGTAAAGATTGTTCCTTTGCCGTTGGTATTTCTAAGATTAATTACATTACATGTTGGTAGTGGGACCATTGTCCATACCGATTTCTTTGAACTAGTATATATGTACACGGCTGGTTTTGAATTGCCCTCAACAACACACATAGTGGTTATCCCCCCAATGTTTTTTTTTTTCCAAGGGTATCCTGATATGGTATAGGATAACGTGCCTTTGGCTACCCATCGGGTGATCCAAAGTGTATTTTTTACTGCACATTGCACATTTTTTATGAATATAAAATAAAAGTTAAGTTTTATTAACATTTCCTCACTGGTGCTATGTACTAATTTAAACTGTGAGTCTGTCCATACAGGAACACCAATTGGTGCGTCCTTTGCTAATACCTCTAATAATTGTGTAGTATGGTAGGTTTCCTGTCAGATGGTTTGAAAAGTGATAGCTGGCAGGAGGAGGCAAGGGAGGTTTTTTCCGATCGTGTGACTATAACTAAAAAGTACACTCCTACATATAGTCTGATATTTAAAGATCTAACCAGACTATATAAAGATCAGGTCATTTCCTGGTGGGAGGTGCAGACTCTGGAAAACTACCTCAAAGAGAATATCGTACCGAGAGGCCTGAGAATAACCTTAAACCCAGGTAATAGATCAAAAAGCCCAGAATTTATCAAAAAGAGGGAGAGAGAAGCCACTGAAAGTGCCCACAGGTTTATGAGACTTCTCTTAGAGGAAGAGAAAAATACTCTCTCACACCTCAATGAGAGTCTCAGAGACCTGATAGATTCAGCTAAAAAATTCTCCGGTGAGGCAGATTTTTCCAAAAAAGAGCTGACACTGCAAAACGATATAGAGAGATTCCAACATAACGTAAAAGAGAGGAAACATAAACAATTTGTTCGTGATCTACAAGATTTTAGAGAAAACAGAGCCTATATCTTCCTTAACAAAAAGACCCTACAGGCTGAGACTCCCATAGACCCCTCATCCTCTGACACAGAGGCATCTGAGAGTGACACCAGGGTGGGCAGAGGAGGACAGGGACGCAAGGGAAAGAGCTCCTTCTCAATTAGAGGCAGAAGAAACCAATTTACACAGGGGCCTCATTATTTAGATCGCGAATACTCGCTGAGGAGCCGAACAGAGGGGAAGGGCCAGTTTCCGAAATAGGTGCGCAGGTCCTTAACCTCTCTTCCCGACCCCTCAGTGAGCTGGAACAGTCTGTCCTTGAACGGGGTCTCTCTTTTGTCCCCACCTCCGACTTTGACCTATTTGAATGTGTTAAAGGCCTTAATCTCTTTGCCTGGAAACTCAAGTGGAGGAAGCATTTTTGTAGGCAGGACGATAGGACCTGTGAGGAGTTGGGTATTCCACCCGACATGTTGTCTGATGTTCGGATACTTGACTCATTGGCTGCAGAAAACCCCAATGCCAGGGGTGAGGGCCCCTTTACTGGCCTCAGGGGCAAGAGCACTAAAATGCCGCCCCTGCATGGTGAGGTATCCACTGTGGATGTTTTTGTTAATCTGGTGACGGAAGATCTTATAAAGCTGAAACAGCAAAATCCGTTTGTATCCTTCAATTGCACCAGGGAGGAGATCAGTGCTCTGCGGGGACTGGAGCAGGACCGCCACATTGTCATTAAGCCCTCTGACAATGGTGGCAATGTGGTGGTCCTGGACTCCGAAAAATACCGCAGGATGTGTCTTGACCTTCTGGGGGATAAAGAGGGATATGGCATCCTGAAAGAAAACCCAACAAAGGCATTCTTGTCTTAAATTAAGACACTGTTGGATGAGGCATTGGTTTCCAAGTCTATTGATAAGACAGAATATGACTTTCTGCTGCCCCAGAATCCAGTAGTTGCCACCTTCTACGGATTACCTAAGGTGCATAAAGAACTAGATCCAATAAAGGGTAGACCAATAGTGTCCGGAATTAATAGCATTTGCCAAAACTTAGGTCAATATCTGGACATTGTCTTGCGACCTTTTGTCACATCTTTACAGTCGTACACTAGAGACTCCACCGATTTTCTGAGGAAAATCGAGGGGGTTTGTGTGGACGATGACTGCATCTTGGCAAGCATCGATGTGGAGGCCTTATATTCCTCCATACCACATGACAAGGGCCTGCAGGCTGTGGAGTATTTTCTGTCCACTAGGGGTTGTCAATTCACTCAACACAACGCCTTCATTTTGAGAGCACTCAACTTCTGTCTAACTAGAAACTATTTCGTTTTCGATGGCAAGTTCTTCCACCAGCGCAGGGGCACCGCAATGGGGAGCCCTTGTGCCCCCTCATATGCCAACTTGCTCCTGGGCTGGTGGGAGGAGACGATGGTTTTTGCCGGAGAAAACGAGATGGAGGACATCCACAGAGTGGAGCTCTGGACACGATGACGTGTTTATAATCTGGTGTGGCTCAGAGAGCGTCCTTGAAGGTTTTGTGAAAAATTTGAATGACAACCCCATTGGACTCCATTTCACTTATGAGGCAAACCGCACCACCCTACCCTTTTTGGATATCCTAGTCACGAAAATAGAAGGAGGCATCCTTAAAACAAGCACGTATAGAAAACCAACATCTACCAATTCTATACTAAGATGGGAAAGTAGTCACCTAACTCCCCTCAAAAAAGGAATACGTAACGGGCAGTATCTTAGGATGCGTAGAAACTGCTCAGATGAGGACTCCTTCCAATATCAGGCAAACGATCTCAGAAAGAAGTTTCTGGAAAGAGGTTACCCTGAAAGGGTTCTAAAAAAGGCCTATAAAGACACCAAAGAAATAAATAGAGCAGACCTTTTGGTCCCAGCCTCCGCTAAAGCTGATGAAGGATTAATCAGGTTCATCACTACCTATTCTAACGGATCATACCAAGTGAGAAATATCCTGGATAGGCACTGGTCTATCCTTCGAATGGATAAAGATCTTGAGGATAAGATCGGTGCATATCCGCATGTCACCTATAAAAAAGGACGGTCCATTGAGGATAGACTCGTCCACAGTCACTTCCAAGCACCACAGCAACATACATGGCTGAAATCTAACATCAAGGGCTGCTATAGGTGCAGAAAGTGCGTGGCTTGTCCGTTCATAAAATCCTCTAAAAACATTGTATCCAATGTCACCCATGAAGAGTTCAATATACGCCATTATATTAATTGCCATTCCCGAGGAATTATCTATAAAGCTACCTGAGAATGTGGGGTAGAATATGTTGGCAAAACTATCAGGGAATTTAGACGACGCATCGGGGACCACTTGGGTGACATGGAACATAAGAGAGAGACCCCCTTTGCCCGCCACGTCAATAACGTACATGGAGGAAAGAAGAGTGTGATTTCTTTCACTGGGATTGATAACGTTGAACCACCCATCAGGGGCAGAGACTGGGACCGCCTGATTCTGCAACGCGAAGCCAGGTGGATATTTAAGTTGGACACAGTGACACCTCGAGGCCTGAATGAGCAGCTACAATATGGCTGCTATATTTAACACGATCCACGACCTCCATTTTATCTCCCACTGCTGACATAAACAGATAACTGCCATATCAGAATCTGCTGAATACTACTGGACATAATGGGGCCTAATAGGCCTTAGTGTTATGATGGGAGCATGTTTCTTTCCACCACGATATATCTTTTTTTTATAAAAAAAAACACCAGCTTCCGTCTATATTCATTATGAATATATACCTCATTGTCATAAGGAATTGTTAAGAATGACATTTTGTTTGAATGATGTCCCTCTACCAAGTATTGGGCTAAGTGAGGGGCATACATTGCACTAATGTCTAACTTGATTATGCACAGACCACGTTGAGGCTATATTTACCCACAGGGTCTTGATGTGGTATGACTAGTATGACACTGTGGAGGATTACATGATTGGGTATATGGTTTTTGTTTGGTTTTTTTTTGTGATATGATCATACCAGCCCCCTCCTTTATTATGAGGATCACGGCGCCGACACATATACCTATTTACAACAATGGAATCAGGACTGTGCCTCTCTAATAAAATAAATCTTAACTCTTTGAAGGAGTGGGGGGCGTGTCTTTAAGCCTCGGCGCCTCCCTGAATGGAGCGACTATATGACGGACCACATGTCTAGTCACATGACAATTAATATATTGAGTGACTTTACCCGTCTCCGCTTTTGTTGACAGGAGCGACGCTGTTGCGTCCTCTATGTGCTTATTAAAGTGTAATCAGGGCAGTGCAGCTTAATAAACAAGGAATAGGTAGTGCATAGCCCTCCCGGATGTTTTTCAAGGGGCGTGTCCCTGTCTTACTGCACTTCCCTGTACATAGCGGTGACGCGGTGGGTCACGTGACATATCACGTGACAAGGATTGCATTGAATGACGCTACCCGCTTTTCCTGTCAGGGGTGACACTGCTGCGTCCTTTATATGCTTATTTAAGTGTAATCAGGGCAGTGCAGCCTAATAAACAAGAAATAGGTAGTGCACAGCCCTCCCTGATGCTTTTCGGGGGGCGTGTGTTATGATTGGGCATCGCCAGAATACCTGTTTGGCAGAGCAAGTCGAGGATCATGTGTCACCATGGTCTGAGGTTTATCCTCAATAGTCTTGAGCCGCGACTCAAGTAACGGTGTAACTGCTGATATTCTGCCATAACTGCCAGACCCTTGGCTCAGTCCTAATGTTACGGGGGGCTGTCTGATAATAAAACCGCCTAGGAATATCAGACAGTCAGGGTCCACCGTGCAATGACTCTGCTACAGACTATGGCAGAGGATAAGGGGTATATAAGTGTGCAACTGTAAATAGTAATAGCACAAGTGCAGAGTGCAATACCTCTGTTAAACTCACAGAGGAATACATTTAGAAAATAAAGCAATTCCTCCCTTACTTGGAGGGTGTGTGGTATGGTCTCTGTTAATGGTCACAAAGACAAAAGCAGTGAGTGTGAAATGGCACCTACCTAGGTCCGTTCCTCTAGCGGTGCCAGGAGACGGACAGCAGCGTAAGCCGCACAAAGCTCCTACCTGCGTTCGCTCCACTAGTGTGCGAGGACACGAACCACTAGATATGGCACCTGCCTAGGTACGCTCCACTAGTGGTGCAAAAGAGACGGACAGCAGCATAAGCCGCACAAAGCTCCTACCTATGTTCGCTCCCCTAGTGTGCGAGGATACGAACAACTGCCAGACGCAGTATAAGGAACGTTACCCTAGCGGCAACGTCCACCTACGAGTAGAATCACAAGGCCCAGCCGGACCCTGTGCCTCAGGCACCTGCCTATGTTCGCTACACTAAGAGGTAAGGATACGGACCGCAGCCGAAGCTGTAAGGTATAAGAACACTACCCTGCCGGTAGCGCTCACCTAGCATAGACAGAGAGATGCCTAGAGGGACGAGCACAGAGCGTCTCCTCTCATGCATGAACCAAGAGAACTGAGCGCCGGGCGGCGTGCGTCAGGGTCTTATATAGACTCTGTGCCTCATCCAAGATGGTGGACACCAGAGCCAATCCGCTGCCAGAATGACAGCAATGACGTCACGCTGGCCTATCACCGAGCAAAGCGTCACAAGCACATGACCAGCGACCAATCGGCATAGAAGGTGTCAGAGACATGTGACCACGTGTCACAAGCACATGATCAGCGGCCAATCAGCTTAGAAGGTGTCAGAGACATGTGACCTCGTGTCAGCGATGAAGTCATCCGCACATGTGCAATGGCTCCAAGATAAGACTTAGTCTCCAGCGCTTGCACATGTGCAGTAGCAAGAAACCCGATCATAGTCTCCAGTGCTCGCACATGTGCAGTAGCAAGAAACCCGAACATAGTCTCCAGTGCCACAGCAACCGTAACAGTACCTCCCCCTCAAGGGCCCCCTTCCCGGCGATGCAGGTAATCGGCAACTAAGTCGGGAGCATGGACAGCCTCCTCAGGCTCCCAAGAGCGATGTTCTGGGCCGTAGCCCTCCCAATCTATCAAGAAGAACCTGCGCCCTCTAACCATCTTAGAACCAACTATGGCTCGTACCTCATAGCTAGAGCGAGAGGAATCGGAGGCAGGAGAATGCACTTCACGAGCGTGAGGTAAAATAACCGGCTTTAGCAGTGAGACATGGAATTTGTCATGGATCCTAAGATGGACGGGTAACTTCAATTGGTAGACTACAGTATTTACCTGTCGAAGAACCTCATAAGGACCCAGGAAGCGAGGAGCAAATTTGACAGAGCTCACTCTAAGTTTCACATGTTTTGCAGAGAGACACACAAAGCCACCCCGGAGAAAAGACAGGAGCTGGGCGACGAAACTGATCGGACACCGTCTTCATACGGTCCTTAGCTGCTTGGATCGACTCTTGAGTCCGATCCCAAACCTCTCTGGCATTAGTTGCCCAGTCGGCCACAAGAAGAGGAGGTGCAGCAGCGGGAAACAGTACCGGTACCCTAGGGTGTTGCCCATTATTGAGTACGAATGGTGTCTGCCCAGTGGCCTCAGCCAGTGAATTGTTAAGGGCAAATTCTGCCCAGGGTAGGAGGGAGGACCAGTTATTGTGGTTCTCAGCAACAAAGTGTCGAAGGTATATAATCATGGATTGATTAGTACGCTCAACCAAACCATTGGTCTCCGGATGGTATGCCGAAGAGAGATTCAACTCAATTTGCAGAAGGCTGCAAAGATCTCGCCAGAAACGAGAAGCAAATTACGGGCCTCTATCACAAATGATACGATCTGGCATCCTGTGAAACCTAAAGACATGCTTGAGGAATAGTTTGGCTAGTACCCTGGAAGATGGGATTCTCAATAACGGTACGAGATGAACCATCCGGGAGAAATGGTCCGTAATGACCCACACAAATCTATGTCCCTGTGAACACGGAAGATCACCCACAAAGTCCATGCCTACCACCTCCCATGGTCTATCTCTATCTGGCACTGGTAAAGGATGCAAGAGCCCAGCCGGTCTCTGCTGTAACGGACGGTTGCGAGCACACGAGTAGCAGGAACCGACATATCTCTTGACGTGGCTGGCTAAGTGTGGCCACCAATACCACCTCTCGAGTAACTCTCGTGTCCGTCTAATACCAAAATGCCCACCCACCTTTGAGGTGTGGGCCCACAACAGTATATCATTCTGTCGATCCGGCGGAACAAAGGTCTTGCCCGGTGGGATTTGGTCTAACGTCACAGGGGAGAGCGTATGAAAAACCCTGGAGGGAAGGATAAGACGAGATTCGTCAATCTCTTCCTGGGTAGAAACCATAGAGCGAGACAGGGCGTATTTCAGCTCTACGTCATTGCCTTGTATCAACCTGGTGCCTCCCTCCATCATCTATTATGGATTGGGTATTGACCTATTTAAAATTTGTGACCGCTGCCATCTATGGACAAATTACACTGAGCACGTATCGAGGAATTACTGTTTAAATGCTAATATGTTTGCTGTGTGACATTTAATCAGGCTTTAGAAATTATCTCTTTCACTATATCGTATATGTGAGACTTTCCCTGCATGTTATATTTAGGGGCCGTATGTTGCGGATTTTCAGTCCCTATGTTAAAGGGTTCAGTTGGGATTTGATCCCCGCATTGTTGGGAATATGCTGCCATATACGGTGACACTTACCAGTGAGGATTGCCTGTTGCCACACAGTACTGTGCTGGCGGATGGCGGCAGTATTACGGCTGTGGATCTGAGCGCTTGCTCGCTTCGCTCCGCCCCCTGTCCGGGATTTCGCCGCTGTCTATGGGCAGCACATGGATGCTGGTTATTGTGAATCAGCATGCGTGTGCACAGCCGGTGACGAGCGGCGGTCCAGGGGCGGTGGGCGGACGGAGGCGGGTACGCGCCGCTAATGACCCACAGCTGATTACATCGGGTCATGGCGGCTACATAAGATACGAGGTGCCGATTAACGAGTAGCCCCCTGAGGAAGCTCGATGTGAAATGCGCATCGGGGCATTGGAGGAAACAACCACCTGAAACCAACATGGGTATGCCTTGTCTAACCTGAGCCTACATTTCAGCAATTGATCTATGCACCCTGAAAATGTGGATATTTTGCCTGTGTTCGATGTAATGAACAGGGACTAGTCGTATGCTGTATGAGGTTGAGCGCCTTAACCTTTTTAGTGGCTGACGGTGAAGTAATAATACATTGTGGTTCAATTTAAGGTTGTATATCACTTTGTCACCGTCTTAGTACATATAGATAAATTGTGGCTATTCACATCATTCAGTATTGGCTTTCTAAGGTGCATGTCTAAGGGGATTGGTGACTGTTAGCCCTACATGGAATGTATACTATTTGGCCACTTTAATCTGAACTCATATTACGCCCAGAGGGTGATTTATAGGCCATTTTTGTATGATTGGGCATTGTCGCAGGATCTAACACATGAATTAATTATTTACATGTATGTATAATTATATATTGTTCCGACTAGGACTCATAGATATTCAATAATTTAGTCAGCACTGGCGGAACATCTATTATATGAAAAAACTTAATACATGCATGAAATAAACACCTGACTGGGATTGCCCACAGCTATAAGTCCCAATTAGTACTACCACCCGTATGCAGGCGGCAATAGAGGGCATTGTAGTTGTTCCTCCTTCACTTGTGAGCTATGTACGCTGTAAACATTCTGTTTTAAGTGTTTTTATTATGTGTCAACTGTCATTGAATTTTTGTAATAATAAAGCTTTTTGTACTCTATATGTGTAAGTACTCCATTTTCCTCTCAATTAAGTATCCAATGGAGTTAGCATAAAATTTGCGTAATTATGAAAAACTGGGTTATTTTTTGTCTGATATCTCTTGACGTGGCTGGCTAAGTGTGGCCACCAATACCACCTCTCGAGTAACTCTCGTGTCCGTCTAATACCAAAATGCCCACCCACCTTTGAGGTGTGGGCCCACAACAGTATATCATTCTGTCGATCCGGCGGAACAAAGGTCTTGCCCGGTGGGATTTGGTCTAACGTCACAGGGGAGAGCGTATGAAAAACCCTGGAGGGAAGGATAAGACGAGATTCGTCAATCTCTTCCTGGGTAGAAACCATAGAGCGAGACAGGGCGTCTGCCTTGTTATTCTTACTCCCAGACAGATAGTTGATGGAGAAGTGAAAGTGGGAGAAAAACAAGGACCAGCGGGCTTGGCGAGGATTCAGACACTGAGCGGTTTGTAAGTACGTCAGAATCTTATGGTCTGTATAGACCTGGAAAGGATGTTTCGCTCCTTCTAGCAAGTGACGCCACTCCTCCAAGGCTAATCTCAGGGCGAGCAGTTCCCTATCCCCAATGGTATAGTTTCTCTCTGCCGGTGAAAAGCTTTTAGCAAAGAAGAAACACAGCCTTTTTCTACCTACACCGTTCTTTTAATACAAGACCGCACCAGCACCCACTGAAGAGGCATCAACCTCCAAGAGGAAGGGCTTATTCTCATCGGGTCTTTGAATAACGGGAGCAGCTGAAAAGTGTCTTTTTACTGCTTCAAAAGCCTGGGATGTCTCAGTAGACCAGACTTTTGGATTAGCACCTTCCTTAGTCAAGGCCACCAAAGGGGCCACCAAGGTGGAGAAATGGGGTATGAACTGCCGGTAATAATTTATGAATCCTAAGAAGCATTGCACCGCCTTCAAGGAATGAGGTTCGGACCATTCCAGGACAGCAGAGAGCTTCGCAGGATTCATAGCCAGGCCCTCTTGTGAGATAATGTAACCCAAAAAAGGCAAGGATGACTGCTCGAATACACACTTTTCGAGTTTAGCAAACAATGAGTGCTCCCTTAAACGGGAAAGGACACGAATGACATCCTGACAATGAGTCTCCAGATCAGGAGAAAAAATCAGGAAGACGTTCAGATACACCACGACGGAGGATAACAGTAAATCCCTGAACACATCATTTACAAAGTCCTGAAATACTGCGGGTGCATTACATAAACCAAAAGGCATGATGAGGTATTCATAGTGACCGTCTCGGGTGTTAAAAGCGGTCTTCCATTCGTCACCCTCTTGAATTCGTACCAAGTTATACGCACCCCGCAGATCCAACTTCGTAAAAACCTGAGCTCCCTTCAGACTGTCAAAGAGCTCCGAAATTAAAGGTAACGGGTATTTGTTCTTTATTGTGATTGCGTTGAGACCCCTGTAATCTATGCAGGGAAGCAAATCACCCTCTTTCTTCCGAACAAAGAAAAACCCAGCTCCCGCGGGAGAGACAGACTTACGAATGAACCCCTTCTCTAAACTCTCTCTTATATAGGTCGACATGGCCTCCGACTCAGGTATTGACAGGGGGTAAACCCTGCACTTAGGTGGAACCAAACCTGGGATAAGGTCTATGGCGCAGTCATACGGCCTATGGGGTGGAAGAACCTCAGCACCCTGTTTGGAGAACACGTCAGCGAAATCCAAATAGGGTGTAGGTATGGGAGAGAGATCAGTTGATGCAACCACAACGACCTTAGGTGGTAAGGGAAGACATCGGGACTGACATTTCGAACCCCAACTAATAATGCTGTCGGACTCCCAGTCAATTAGAGGAGCATGGGTCCGAAGCCATGGGAGACCCAGAAGAACATCGTGTATACCCTCAGGCAAAACAAGAAAAGAAATCTCCTCTATGTGACCCTGAGACAGGGAAAGGCGCAAGGGAACTGTCCTCAATGTAATGGAGTCAGACAACATAGTCCCATTAACAACACGGATAGGAATAGGCGCCTCTAACATGATAGAGGGAATATTGTGTCTCTTTACAAATCCTGAGGACACAAAAGTCCCGTCAGCTGCGGAATCCACAAAAGGCATAATAAGCCATATATTCTCAGAGAATGAGAGCTGACCTGGGATACTACACTTAGAGGGTGCAGAAGACGTCTCTAGTAACCCCCCTCTAATGGTTACTAGGCCTGGGAGTTTCCCTGACGGCTAGGCCACTTGTTGGCATAGTGCCCAGCCTGACGATATACGTAACATATAGGAGGACCAGACCTGCGTAGTCTGGAGGACGTATGACCTAACTCCATAGGAGTGGGAGATGTCTCAGATGCTGAGGAAGATGGTAGTGGACCCTCAACAACTGGAATAGCCCAATGCTTAGAGCGTGAGGAAGAGACCTCGAGTCTGCGTTCCTTATGGCGTACGTTGATCCTTGTTGCTACAGTGATTAAGTCCTCCAGAGAAGCAGGGACCTCACGAGTAGCAAGGGCATCCTTGACATAGCCTGCCAACCCTCTCCAGAAGATAGGAATCAACACCTTTTCTGGCCAATCTAGTTCTGCCACCAGAGTTCTAAAATCAATGGCATAAGAACTAGTGGATAACGAACCCTGAGATAGATCTAACAGTCTCAGGGCCGCATCATGGGTAGCCTGCGGACCCATGAATACCGCTTTAAGAGCTTCAAGAAAGTCTTGATGTCTCAGAGTAACCACATCAGAGCGCTCCCATAGGGGAGTCGCCCATTCTAAGGCTTTGTCCTGAAGTAAGGATATGATAAAGCCTACTCTGGACCTCTCCGTAGAGAAGCGAGAAGAGTTGACCTCTAGTCATATCTGACACTGACTAATGAAACCATGACATGATTGGGCATCGCCAGAATACCTGTTTGGCAGAGCAAGTCGAGGATCATGTGCAGATGTCACCATGGTCTCAGGTTTATCCTCAATAGTCTTGAGCCGCGACTCAAGTAACGGTGTAACTGCTGATATTCTGCCATAACTGCCAGACCCTTGGCTCAGTCCTAATGTTATGGGGGGCTGTCTGATAATAAAACCCAAAGGAATATCAGACAGTCAGGGTCCACCGTGCAAAGACTCTGCTGCAGACTATGACAGAGGATAAGGGGTATATAAGTGTGCCACTGTAAATAGTAATAGCACAAGTGCAGAGTGCAATACCTCTGTTAAACTCACAGAGGAATATAATTAGAAAATAAAGCAATTCCTCCCTTACTTGGAGGGTGTGTGGTATGGTCTCTGTTAATGGTCACAGAGGCAATAGCAGTGAATGTGAAATGGCACCTACCTAGGTCCGTTCCTCTAGCAGTGCCAGGAGACGGACAGCAGCGTAAGCCGCACAAAGCTCCTACCTGCGTTCGCTCCACTAGTGTGCGAGGACACGAACCACTAGATATGGCACCTGCCTAGGTCCGCTCCACTAGTGGTGCAAAAGAGATGGACAGCAGCATAAGCCGCACAAAGCTCCTACCTATGTTCGCTCCCCTAGTGTGCGAGGATACGAACTGCCAGACGCAGTATAAGGAACGTTACCCTAGCGGCAACGTCCACCTACGAGTAGAATCACAAGGCCCAGCCGGACCATGTGCCTCATGCACCTGCCTATGTCCGCTACACTAAGAGGTAAGGATACGGACCGCAGCCGAAGCTGTAAGGTATAAGAACGCTACCCTGCCGGTAGAGCTCACCTAGCATAGACAGAGAGATGCCTAGATGGACGTGCACAAAGCGTCACAAGCACATGACCAGCGACCAATCGGCATAGAAGGTGTCAGAGACATGTGACCACATGTCACAAGCACATGACCAGTGGCCAATCAGCTTAGAAGGTGTCAGAGACATGTGACCTCGTGTCAGCGATGATGTCACCCGCACATGTGCAATGGCTCCAAGATAAGACTTAGTCTCCAGCGCTTGCACATGTGCAGTAGCAAGAAATCCGAACATAGTCTCCAGTGCTCGCACATGTGCAGTAGCAAGAAATCCGAACATAGTCTCCAGTGCCACAGCAACCGTAACAGTGTGTCCCAGTCTCACAGCACTTCCCTGTACGTAGCGGTGACGCGTTTGGTCACGTGGTTTATCACGTGACGCTGGTTACACCACATGACGCAGTCCAAGCCTCTGTCGCACGGACAACCCAGAAATGCGGTGTACAGCCGCGTTAATGGAGTCTGAATATTAGAGAGATGCCTAGACACGTGGAATTCAAATGGCACGACACCCCCAAAAAGGAGTGGTGAGTGTTTAATCGTTTTTCATGAATCGCACCTGACTGGAAGTTGTTTGGATTGGCTTGTGGGCCTCGACCATCTATTTATAGGTCATAACCTACGGGGATAGCGTCTTACAGCATCTGGTGTATGGACCTTGCAGGTGCCACACCATTTTTTGGCCCTCTACATCTGTCTTCATGCTTGGTCCCCTGAGGAGTCACAACTTGTGACGAAACGTGTCGGGAGGTATGTGGGGCATCTGTTTACAATGACATAGGTTCAGATGTGTACTGTCCTTGTAAAGACGGGAGTCAAGGGGGTTTAGGACAAGTTAAATCAAGCCTGTTTGCAAAACCCGCTGTGACCCCTCCATTAAGAAAATGCTGTGTTAAGCACTGGAAGATCATCTAAACGGGTGAGATCTCTCCATATTATTGTTTTGTTTGTGTGTTAACTAACTTGATAAAGGGGTAAAGATTGTTCCTTTGCCGTTGGTATTTCTAAGATTAATTACATTACATGTTGGTAGTGGGACCATTGTCCATACCGATTTCTTTGAACTACTATATATGTACACGGCTGGTTTTGAATTGCCCTCAACAACACACATAGTGGTTATCCCCCCAATGGTTTTTTTTTTCCAAGGGTATCCTGATATGGTATAGGATAACGTGCCTTTGGCTACCCATCAGGTGATCCAAAGTGTATTTTTTACTGCACATTGCACATTTTTTATGAATATGAAATAAAAGTTAAGTTTTATTAACATTTCCTCACTAGTGCTATGTACTAATTTAAACTGTGAGTCTGTCCACACAGGAACACCAATTGGTGGGTCCTTTGCTAATACCCCTTCGATCTAGAACACTCCCCAAAATCACTCGAACCGCGAACTGGAGAACCACGAACCACGCTCAACTCTAGTTATGATGTCATGGAAGGTCCTTTAGTCAGTGGTGGTTACCCGGGGGCACAGCAATAATTGGACCCAGAAGAAGAAGTGGCCAGGAGACAGAGTCTGCAGGACGCATCGTGGGACCTGTAAATAAAATCATAATGTTTTTAATAATGTGCTTTTTTTTACAGCCCCTGGACCTAATCTGGACCCGTACTGTAACACGGGTTTCTCAGGAAAGCTTGTGTTCGGGAGCATGTGCACAAACACTTTACAGTTCGGGTTCGCCCATCACTAAAAATGAGGCACAAAGTGTGCATCACTGTTCAAGAATTCCAACCCCAGGAATGTCGAGTTGTCATTGCAGAAACATTAACAGCAGCAGTTTAAGTGGCAGAAGCAATTTCTGCAAGTTGTGGCACACATTTTTTACACCATACCATGCACCAATAGAACAGAGTACAAGTCTGACATACATTTAACAACTGGAGAGGATGGTGCAGGAGTATCTAGAGCTCAATACCGATGTCATCAGTGTGGGTTTTGACCATTTTGCACTTTGGTTATCAAAAATTGAGGAATGGCCTTAGCTCGCCAGTCACACGCTGGGTTTGATCATGCCCAGCAGCCAACGGTTGCTCAGAATATGTTTTCTCCATTACTGGTAATGTCCTGATGGATAAGCGCATCTTGTAGACCACCTAACTTTCACCAAGATGAACAAGTTATGTTTCTCCAATGATTTTTCCATCTCAGTCACAGTGAAGACTAGGCAATGGTGTAGTTTTCATTGTGCTGCATTGATTTGGCATTATTAAAGTGTGCACCTTCGTTGTGGCTTCTGTTGCTGCTATTGCTACTGCTGCTGATATTACTAACAAGTACCTTGGTGGCACAATAATGAAATGTTGTGTCCACTGCTGTTACTTCTACAATTTGGCTTTTTTTTTTTTACAATTGAAACCAGAAGTTTACATACACTATCTAAAAAGATACATCTGCATGTTTTTCTCACTATCTCACATTAAATAAGAATAAACCTTTCCTGTTTTAGGTCAATTAAGATTACCAAAATTATTCCTATTTGCTAAATGCCAGAGTAATGAGAGAGAAAGAATGTTTTAAGGCATTTTTATTACTTTCAGCAAAGTCAAAAGTTTACATACATTTCATGAGTATTTGGTACCATTGCCCTTAAACTGTATGACTTAGGTTAAATGTTTTGGCTATCCTTCCACTAGCTTCTCACAATAGTTGGTAGGAATTTGGGCTCATTGTTCCTGACAGAGCTGGTGTAACTGAGCCATGTTTGTAAGTTGTGTTGCTCGCACCTGACTTTTCAGCTTTGACCATAAATTGTCAAAAGGACTTGAGATCAGGGTCATGTGATGGCCACTCCAAAACATTGACTTTGTTATCCTTAAGCCACTTTGGAACCAGTTTGGCAGTATGCTTCCGGCCACTGTATATTTGTAAGACCCATTTCCACCTAAGCTTTAAGTTCTTGGCTGATGGCTTGAGTTGTTGCTTCAGTATTACCACATAATCTTCTTTCCTCATGATGACATCTACTTTGTGAAGTGCACCAGTTCCTCCTGCAGCAAAGCAACCCCACAAAATGATGATGACATCATCGAGTTTCACAGTTGGAATGGTGTCCTTAAGCTGCAAAGCTTCTCCCTTTTTTTTCCTCCAAAAATAACAGTAGTCATTATGGCCAAACAGTTGAATTTTAGTTTTGTCAGACCACAGGATATGTTTCCAAAAATTAATATCTTTGTTCCTGTGTGCAATAGCAAACATTAATCTGGCTTTTTTATGTTTCTTTTGGAGTAATGGTTTCTTCCTGGCAGAGTGGCCTTCCAGCAAATGTTGATACAATACTCGTTTCACACAATCTTACCAGGTTCCACCAGCATCTTCACAAAGTCTTTTGCTTTTGTTCTTGGGTTGATATCCACATTTCTGACCAAAGCATTTTAATCTCTGGTACACAGAACCTGTCTCCTTCCTTAGCAGTATGATAACTGGACATTCCCATCTTGTTTTTATCTGAACATAATTGTTTGTACAGATGAACAAGGCACCTTCAGATATCTTAAAATTGCACCCAAGGATGAAGCAGACTTGTGCAAGTTCACAATTGTCTTCCTAAAATTTCCTAAAATTTTAGCTGATTTATTTTGACTTTCCCATGATGCTGCACAAAGGAGCAGTGTGTTTCAGGTCAGTAAAATACATCTACAGGTGTGATTCTAATTAACTTAGATGTTGCCAATAAGCTTTTCAGTATGTTGACAGAAGCTTCCTAAAACATGAAATCACTATATGGGCTGTTCCACATTGTGTAAAGGTATGGTATTCTTAGTGTCTGTAAACTTTTGACTTTGCAGAAAGTAATGAAAAATGCCTTTAAAATATTTCTTCTCTCTTATTATTCTGGCATTTGGAAAATATGAATAATTTTGAGACATCCTAAGTGACCTAAAACGGGAAAAGTTTATTCTGATTTCATGTCAGATAGTGAGAAAAACATGCATATGTGTGTTTCTAGATATTGTACGTAACTTTCTGGTATCAACTGTCTGTATGGAGCACTTAATATTCCTCCTATTCCTTCTCCTTTTGCTTCCTCCTGAGTCGTGAACAAGACAATTTTTTTTAGAAATCTGGAGACTCCAAGTTGGGTTTCCAGGTTGTGTGTTGTTTGTAGTGGCAGGGGTCTCAGAGCAACAGACTTACACCTGTCACTCATCCACCTTCTACTGATCAATGTTTGAGCTAGAAATGCTGGGCCATGCCTTCCTGCAGACTCTGTCTCATGCATTCATGCTGTGCCACTATACTATTTGTACTTTAGTTCAATTGATGAAGCTTTTGCTGTTGTCTGCCTGTAATTTTTGGAATTGTGGAGACTCCAAGTTGAGTCTCCAAGTTGTATCGTGTCTGCAATGGCAGGGTTCTCAGAGCAACAGACCTTCACCTGTCACTCATTCGCCTGCTACTGATCAATGTTTGAGCTAGAAATGCTGGACCATGCCTTCTTCCAAACCCTGTTCCATGCATCCATGCTGCGCCGTTATACTATTTGCACTCTAGTGTAATTGATGCCACTTTTCCTGGTGTCTGCCCATAATTTTTGGAAATGTGAGACTTCAATTTGGGTCTCCAAGTTTTGTGTTGTCTGTAGTGGCAGGCCTACACCTGTCATACATCCATCTCAATATTTCTTATGTTTATAGTCTAGGAAGCTAATAGCTGTGCCACAACAGTGTAGCTGCACTGTAAAATGGTTTGAGCTGTTTTGGCAGCTTTTGGGCCCCCCTAAAGGTGTTGTCTATTCCTTTGCTTTTGCCTCCCATTGAATTTAAAGCGGGTTGGATATGTTCGCTGAGCCATTTGTCGAACCATTCAGCTAACACTGGTATAGTCGGCGAAAAAGAATTAAATCGAACCTTGGGTGGTTTGCTCATCTCTGGTAATGACTGCTTCAAGATGCCTATGGTATTGAGAAACTAATTGCATGCACTGCTCAGGTGTGATTTTGGCATATTCTTCTACACAAACACTCTTCAAATCCTGAAGGTTCTGTGAACTCCTTCTGTAAACTTGAGCCTTTGTTTCTTCCATAAATTATCTATTGGATTTAAGTCAGATGATTGGCTAAGCCATTCTAAGGCTATGTGCGCACACTGCGTTTTTTTGACGCTGCGTTTTTGTGCGTTTTTGGCCGCTAAAAACGCACAAAAACGCACCTGCGTCGAAAAAACGCCGCAAAAAACGCACGCGTTTTGCCACGATTTGGTGCATTTTTTTGCTGCGTTTTGCTGTGTTTTTGCTCACTGCGTCCTTATGCGTTTTTTATCAGTGAACAAAAAAAAAAAGGTCTGATGTCATTTCCTTCTTCAATGTGTTCTTCATTCTCCACTAGTGTATGCAGAAGAGCAGACAGCTGCAGAACTACAAGGCTCAGCATACTCCATCCAATAGTGTATGCAGGAGAGCAGACAGCAGCTGCAGAACTACAAGGCTCAGCATGCTCCATCCAGGACTGTATGCTTGAGGGAGAATCAGGGGGAGCAGACCTACAAGGCTCAGCATCCTCCATCCAATAGTGTATGCAGGAGAGCAGACAGCAGCTGTCGAACTACAAGGCTCAGCATCCTCCTTCCAGGACTGTATGCAGGATTTCTTTGCCCCCCAAACAAAAAAAATGACGTGGGCTTCGCCATATTTTTGTATGCTAGCCGGGTACAGCAGGCAGGTACGGGCTGCCCCCAACCCCCAGCTACCTATTTGTACCCGGCTGGGAACCAAAAATATAGGGAAGCCCTTTTTTTTAAATTATTTCATGAATTTCATGAAATAATTTAAAAAAAAAATGACGTGAGCTTCGCCCAATTTTTGAGTCCAGCCGGGTACAACTAGGCAGCTGGGGATTGGAATCCACAGTGCAGGGTGCCCATGCTTTCTGGGCACCCCCGCTGTGAATTGCAGTCCCGCAGCCACCCCAGAAAATGGCGCTTTCATAGAAGCGCCATCTTCTGGCGCTGTATCCAACTCTTCCAGCTGCCCTGATGCCGGGTGGCTCGCCGGGTAATAATGGGGTTAGGGCTAGCTGTATAGCTGGCCCTAAGCCCGAAATTCATGGTGTCACGCCAATATTAGACATGGCCACCATGAATTTCTAGTAAGGATAAAAAAAAACACAACACACAGAAAAATATTTTTATTAGAAATAAAACACAGCACAATTAGTGACTCCATCTTTATTGAAATAAAGAACCCCCCCTCCGCAGTAATCCTGGGTTAGGGTCCCGCGCCGTCCAATCCCGATCCAATATCATCTGATCGGTTTGCTGGAAGGCAGAGCGATCAGATGATGTGTCAGGATCAAGTGCCTGAATCCCATCACACATCAGCTGATTGTATAAAAGCCGATTATACAATCAGCTGATGCATAGGTGCAAAAAAAAATAAAAAAAAATAATACTCACTTATGTGCTGATTACCGGCAGCTCCTGCAGCGATGGGGCGGGAGTCTGATCCCGTCCGATCGCTGTAGCAGCTGCCGGTAATCAGGGATGAAGTCTCCTGACGCATCCGCTGATACCGGCCGGGCGCCCGCGTCACCGCGATACTTACGGTCACCTGATGCGTCAGGTGACTGCATCAGGTGATCCATCGCCAGGTCCTGCATCCATCGGAGGTTTCCCGGCCGTCTGCACACAGCCGGAGCAGGAGCGGCGGTACCGTGAGAGGAGCTGGGAGCGGGCATGGCACCGGGAGGCTGCAGACAGGTGAGTATAACTTTTTTTTTTTTTCTACTGTTAACTTTTGTTTTCGCAGCCGCTTCCACCTCCCGCCCAGACATGGCGCCGCACGGCAGCATACATGCACAGGACCGGCGGTGGAAGCGGCGGTGACGGTACCGGGAGGATTCACGCTTCTGTATATACTGACAGAAGGAATCCTCTTCCTGTACACGTCACTTTACTACCCACCTCCTGCGTTTATAGCTGCGTTTTTGGTCTTAGAAACGCACCAAAACGCAGCTATTTGCGTTTCTCATTGCGTCTTTCAACATCCCATTGAACTCAATGGATGAAAAGCGCAGTGAAAAACGTGGGAATAATTGACATACTGCGTTTTTGTGGCACCACAAAAACGCAACTGAAAAAAAACAGATGTGTGCGGACAGCAAAAATGAAAACTCATAGACTTTGCTGGGGAAGCAAAGTCATGCAGTTTTGAGGCCAAAAACGCACCCGAAAAACGCGCAAAAATGCCGCGAAAAACGCACTGTGCGCACATAGCCTAACAGCTTTATTTTCTTTCAGTAAAATCAATTGAACATTTCCTCGCCTGTGTGTTTGGGATAATTGTCTTGCAGAAATATCCACCTTTGTTTCATGTTCATCATCCTGGTTGATGGTAGCAGATTTTTATTAACAATGTATTTTTACATTTGTCCATTCATCCTTCCTTCAATTATATGAAGGTTGCCAATACCATGATGTTCATTTCTCCAGACTCTATTGTTGGTATGGTGGTTTTGGGGTGATATGCAGTGTCTTTCGGCTTCCAACCACGGTGTGTATTATTGGATCCAAAGAGTTCCATATTGGTCTCATCTATCTGAACTATATTCTCTGATTATTTCAAAGGTTTGTTTAAATGTTGTTGAGCAAAATGTATATGCACTTGACATTCTTTTTATCCAGCATGCATACAGGCCATGGAACTTGAGTGCATTACTTATTGTTTATTTGAAACAATTGTACCTGCTGATTTCATGTGTTTCTGTATCTCTCCAGAGGTGGTGCTTCGCTCTATGACAAATTTTTGATAATTTTATTTACTCCTCTGTCTTACATTTTGTAGGGAGCACCTGACCGTGGCTGGTTTATGGTGAATAACGTTCTTTCCATTTCTGGATTATGGCCAGAACAGTGCTCACTGGAACCTTTAGTACTTTAAAAATTCTTCTGTAACCAATACCATCAGTATTTTTTGCTACAATAATTTGTGAAAAATACAAAAAATTCTAAAGCCAGCTTACCGGTACTCCCCGATGTGTGGAATCTCATATACGGTCCGGATATAGAGTCTGCAAGGAAATAGGGAATGAGCCAGCCTCAAAAATCAAATGTAGAAATAGTTGTCCAAAGACTCCAGCGGACAAATTCCAGGACTCAGTAGATAGTCTTAAAAAATTATTTCTTTTTGCAAAGCAATTTTATTTGAATAGTTCCATTAAAAATACATCCACACGTGGGGCAAGACATATATCGGATAGAGGTAGTGGTATCTCAGACTACGCGTTTCAGCGTATGTGCGCCTTCTACATGGTACCTAAGCAAAAGACTCCTTGCCAAACATTAAAAAAGGAAATGAGGGGGTGGGGTAAAAACAAACATGAGACACTCAAATTAACCGTATGTTGACATATCCCTCCGAAGAAGTATAAATTGAACATTTACTTGATATATAAATATATAGGATATTAGTAGTTATAATACAAAAATTTTTTTCATGTAATCAAATAGCACAAATTGGAAACAAATATAATAAAATAAAAATCGCAACAAACTATGCAAACATTATCCATAAACATCAATAAGTAATACATGAGAATGGATGCAGAAATTCATTTTAATAAGCATAGAGAATGTTTCTGGGGAACCTTATATATAATCAGCATATAATTTTGCAAAAAAACAAACAAAAAAAAAGCATCAAAGAAGGCGCAAAAAAAAAATGCATCATGCAGATATAAAAGCACTAAACATGGGGGGCTAAGTTGCACAAAACCATTTAATAGCATTTTATAAGGTCCTGTCTCTTATTTAAGCCATCTGGCATGCGACTACCCAAGGTAAAAATCCAATAACTCTCCCTGTTCAGAAGTTTATAATCACCTCTTCTCGGGGGTTGGAGAACCTTCTCAATACCCGTTAAAAAGAAAGTGGATGTATCAATGTTGAGCTCCATTATAAAATGCCGTGAGGCCGAGGAAATGCTGAGTGCAGTAGTACTATCAATATCCGAAAGATGTTTATGGATGCACTTTTTTAGGGGTCCAGTAGTACAGTCGATATATTGGATCTGACAGTCGGAGCATTCTATAGAATATATAACATAACTAGTGTTGCAATTTATAAAGCTCCTGATATAAATAATGTATTATTAGTAAATGATGAAAAAGTTTTGGATTTTATCGCAAAGCGGCAACAATTACATTTCCTAGCACCACATTTGAAAAAATCCCTTTAGATCAAGCCAGGTTTTTCGTGGATTAGAGCTTTCAGAAAAATAACTTGGTGACAAACTATCCTTCAAGGAGGGCGCTTTCCTAGCAACAAACTGTATCTTGTTATTCTTCATAATTTCCCTAAGATTTTGGTCTTGATTTAAAATGGGAATATATTTCAATAAAATATTTTTAATTTCATAAAATTCAGTGCTGAGGGGTGTAGAAAATGTAATTACTGAATCGATTTTGCTAGAATTTTTATTTTTATTTTTATTAGTCAGTAAAAACTTACGATCCATAGTCTCAACAAAATTATCGGCCCTGGATAGACACCATTCAGGGTAACCCGTTTTAGCTAATCTCTTCCGGGTTTTATTTTTTTCCTTTCTAAAAACCTCAGCATTGGTGCTATTGCGTTTCACCCTCACTAGTTCTCCTATAGTAAACAGCTTAATTTCCATAAGGATGATACACAAAAATAGACCGGGATAGGAGGAGCCCACCCAGTCAACAGCAGCTCATGATACAGTTTGAATGCAAAAGAGGACAATGAGCAAAAATGCTGAATAACAAAACTTTTTTTATTTGATATAGTCAAAGTGCACAGTGCATATTCGTAAAAATGAATGGAATGTATACAAGAGGACAGGATCCGGGAACTAAACAATTGTATTAAGGCTGAACAATTGTATAAAGTGCTAATCTGCTATAGAGGCAAAAGTGACTATGTGCATAGTTGTGGCCCTACATATAGTGCTACCCTAAAACACATTGCTGGAAAAATATATGTGTTGCACTGTATAAAAATTCCAATCCTTCTAGGGTTATATAGAAAGTGTACCCATACATATAAATCATGACAGTTTTGTCATGACAGATATAATAATTGGAAAACCCAATATCGACTATATAGGGGGTTATTCCAAACATTCCAATGTACAAGTGTTTTTAAGGGGAGTTGAAAATACACAGGGAGAGTCTCCCAAAGGCAAGAAATGCATGAAGAGGCACAAAGACAAATAGCCAGCAGAAGGAGCACAGTAAAGAAAACAGTTTAAGACTCAATAGTCAGGACATTACTGTGTTGTGGAGCGGTGGAAAATACCCTGACGCGCGTTTCGCGGCCCGTGGCCGTCAAGCCGGCCGCTTCATCAAAGGGAAAGTAGGAAGTGATGCACACTTCCGCAGCGCACCATTTAAATCCGTCCACCGATAGCAATTGGCTAGGGCGGAAAGAAAAAACCAGTGCTCTTCTGGATGTAGCGGCGCATCTGCGAGTGCTCCAGCCGACCCCGATGACGCCACTACGGCAGTCAGTGCGCCCACGCGCACGCGCGGAGACCGAGACGTGTTGTCAAGGTATCCGCGCGTGATCAGACAGACTGTAGACGCCGCGGCGACGCACGGGGGTAGGGGGCGGGCACGCGCATGCGCACAACTAGAGGGACACAGTGATAGAACCATATATATAGTGAGCACAGATGCAATGGGATATTCATTTGAATACAAGACAATAACATGAATGGCATATAACATCAGAATTCAAATGAAGATATCGTAATTTCCTTGTGCAAAGGCCACAGCCACGCCGGAGGTTCAGAAGAGGGGAAGGGAAGTCCTCAATGAGTAAGATATCCAAAATATATTGCAATCCATTTCATAGGTGCAGGAAAAGTGCAACGGATAAAACAGTAACACTAAAAAAGATAAATATAAAAGGATGATTAAAAAACAATTCCCAATAGCTCCACACAAAAGAGCATATATATAACAACCATAATTACGCATGTCCAGTTGTTATGATAGTGATAAAACAGTGATTACAAGAAAGACGCAAAACTCAGGGCTTCATTAAGACCACGTGGGGTGACAGTATCAAGGGCCATAATCCATTTTGTTTCCCCCTGTGCTAACAGTTTTTTGATGTTGCCCCCCGAATACCACCGTGGACAACATCAATACTGCGTATTTTTAGGGTTTTAGGGTCTCAATCATGATGCCTCTTGAAATGATGCGGTATTGTCTTGAGGAGGAAAGGATCCTCCACTGTCTTGGCCGCGCCAATGTCCCTCACATGCTCCCTCACCCGAACCCGTAACTCCCTTGGTGTGAGACCAATGTAAATTAGATGGCAACTGCAGGTAGCATAATATACAACATTCATTGTACTGAAAGATATACGATGTCTGATGTCAAAACATCTTCGGGAGTCAGAGCTGGTGAAGGAGTTGCAGCGAAGGACATTGGCGCAGGCAAGACAGTGCCCGCAAGGGAAACAACCCAGGACTGGGCCACTGGAGTTAAAAAAATTGGGTTGTTTGGCCACATAATGGCTCCAGACGAGGAGATCTTTAAGGTTTTGGGCCCTTCTGGCTGTCACCAAGGGTGCTGGTGTTAGAGAACGTGCCAAAATGGGGTCCATTTGGAGAATGGACCAATGACGTACTAAAACATCACGCATTTCCTGCCACCCGCTATTAAAGATGGAAATAAAGCGGGGGGTTGGAATCCATCACAGTAGGTTTAGATGGTCGGTGCAAAAGGGAAGGCTTACTCGTGTGTTTGGCCCTAAGGTATCCCTGTTTGATGCTGTGGCGACTGTACCCCCTTTCCATAAATCTTGTTTTTAAATCATCAGCCTGTAGTTCACATTTAGCATCAGAGGAGCAAATTCGTCGCATCCTCAGAAATTGTCCGGTCGGGATAGCACTAATCGTAGAACCAGTGTGGCCGGAGGAGGCGTAAAGGAGAGCATTAACTGATGTAGATTTGCGGAACACATCCATCTGTATTCTCTGATTCACGTCCACCTCCAGGCAGATGTCCAAAAAATCAATACAACTAGTGCTATGTTGGTAAGTTAATTTGATGTTGTAAGAATTGGAGTTAAGGCACTGAACGAACGAGTCGAGCTGCTCCACCGTGCCCTGCCAGAACATCAAGATGTCATCGATGTATCTCAGCCAGTACTGCGCATGGGCAGTGGCCTGAACGCCCTCGTCGCCAAAAACCTGTCTCTCCCAGTAGCCCAGAAATAGTTTAGCGTACGAAGGCGCAGAGGCTGCGCCCATCGCAGTGCCGCGCTTCTGGAGGTAAAAAGCATCCTTAAAAGTAAAATAGTTGTGGGTTAGGGCAAAGTGGAGCAGCTCAACTACAAGCTCATTCAGACCAGGATCCTGACCGGACATTCCAAGGAAGAAACGAACTGCCCTGATGCCATCATCATGATGAATACAGGTATACAATGATTCTACGTCCATCATAACGATGGACACGTCAGTCTCCATTGAAATGCCGTCGACCCTTGTGAGAACGTCCGTCGTGTCTTTGACAAATGATGGTAATAACTCAACTAAGGGTTTGAGATAGAAATCGATGAACCTGCAATCACGGTCACAGAGTCCATCGATTCCTGACACGATCGGACGTCAGGGGGGGTCAACGGCATTTTTATGGATTTTGGGTAGGAGGTACAGTGTCGGCATCTTGGGGAATTTAACCGTAAGGCCATCCAACATTTTTTTAGATATGGTGCCGGCTTCAAAGGCTTTAATAAGGATTTTATGCAAATGAGTTGAGAAAGAGGTGGTGGGGTTACAATCGAATTTTTGATAGGTCTCCCTATCCCTGAGTTGTCTGAATACTTCTTTTTCATAAAGATGGACAGGCCAGATCACAATGTTGCCCCCTTTGTCTGCCGCCTTGAAAATCACATCATCAAGCTCTTGCAGTTGTTTAAGAGCTTTTCTCTGAGGACCGCAAAGGTTATCCTGTCCATATCGTGTAGATATTTTCTTGAAGTCTTCCATTACAAGTTTTGTAAATATTTCTACTGCGGGGCAGACAGACAGAGGGGGGAACCTTGTTAACCTGGGATGCAGGAAAGTGGGAGACCTACCTAGATCAGTAGTTTGTTCAAGAAGTAGTCTTCCAAAACCGCAAGAGCCTCACGTTCCAGGTCGCTCATAGTCTCCTGAAAAGTAGACCTCTTATTGTGAAGTTTCTTCAGGATGAGCTTTCGTGAAAATAAATGTAGGTCTTTCAAGGCTGTAAAATAATGAAATGTATTAATGGGGGAAAAGGTGAGTCCCAATGACAGAACCTCGACCTGTGCCTCTGAGAGGACATGGGTGGAAAGGTTTATTACCTGTAATTTTTTCAATTTTTTAATTACCATATTTCTTGTAACCGGTCCTGGTAGTTACACCAACACCGCCTTCAACATGGCTTGGCCCCTCAGAGGTTTCTGATCGTGCTTCGTTAATGGAACTCACTGATCTTAAGGAGGCTGACCTGGAACGTGATTTGGCACCAAAATGGGAGTGTGAACGTGCTCTTGCAGTACTGGACCTCCACCTATAGACCCGGTTAATTTGTTTATCAGCCACATCCCTCTGAAATTTTTTTGTTTTGTATTCCATCACCTCCTTTTCACATCTCTGTGAGTCAGCATTCATATCCAAGTTGAATTTCTGCAGAACCTCCCCAGATACATTCGACTTGATGGTAGTCAAAAGTCCATCCATCTCAGACTCAATTTCAGAGAGGTTAGTATTGCACTGATCCCGTAACAGTATAAGAAAGCCAGTGGAACAGTTATGCGCCAGGTCTTCAGATTTTGTCTTGAAGACAACATCAAAAGACCTGAACGCGTAAACCACGTGGGAAAGGCCCCTTTGAATGTACCTCTCCAGTAATGCATGGTTCCACCATATCCGAACGCGTTTTTTTAAAAGAACCTTGAATTTAAGCATCGCTTCTCGCACATCACTGTTAGAAATATTAGTAGATAAATCAGCCGCCTCCTCTTTGAACACATTATTGACTTGTGATAACCATGTGGTATTACGAGCACGAAAATCCATACTGAAAAAGACTGTGAAAAACACAGAAACAATGATAAACAGCTTAATTTCCATAAGGATGATACACAAAAATAGACCGGGATGGGAGGAGCCCACCCAGTCAACAGCAGCTCTCCTATAGGTAAGTTCTTCGTAATATGTGATGGATAACGTGATTTTGTGGCCAGAATGTTATTAGACGCTGTAGGCTTTCTATAGAGAGAAATTTCAACTCGATTGTCAGTGTTAACCGATAAAGTGATGTCTAGGAAGTCAATTGTGTTATGATTATGGCAAGAGGTAAACTTCAAATTGAAATTATTTCTGTTCAGATATTGTGTAAACTCATGAGCCTCCTCCTGAGTACTCCTCCATATGAACAGCAGATCATCATCTAAATCGACCCATCCATACCACATTCTTTCTAAAAGGGTTATTGTCACTATGTAAAAATAGCCCCTCCCACCTACCCATTACAATGTTTGCAAGGGAGGGAGAGAACCTAGACCCCAAAAAAAATGCCAGTAGTCTGAAGAAAAAAATGACCATCAAAAGAAAAATAATTATGTGACAACAAAAATTCCACTGATGATAACAAAAAATCTTTAATTATCAAATCATAATCACTAAAATGGTCCATATGGTATGAAAGTGTTTCCAAAGGTACAGAGTGTGGTATGGATGGGTAGAGGGCCACAAAATCACAAGAAAGCCAAAAAAAAATCATCCTGCCACTGAAAATTTTCCAACATGGAGATAACAGCCTTAGTATCTCTGATAAAGCTAGGAATCCTATGTGTCAAAGGTTGCAGGTAAAAGTCGACCTCAGTCTCTCCCCTAAAGATCCAATCCCTGCCACTATAGGTCTTAAAGGCGGGGGGAAAATGTTTTTATGGATCTTGGGGAGAGAATGATAGACTGGGACGACTGAATGACAAACATAAATATATTCCATGAGCTTTTTGTCAAAAGCTCCAATATAGCAACCCTCTTCAAGTAATGATTTCAATGCAGCATTATATTCCTTTGTAGGATTTTTAGACAACTCAATATAGGTGTCAGGGTTCTCTAATGCCATAAGATTTAATTTGGAATAAAGTCCCGCATCCATTAAGACTACTGCACCACCTTTGCCTGCAGAACGTATCAAAAGGTCTGGGTTATTTTTCAGCTCTTCCAGAATTGTTCTTTCCTCTTTTGATAAATTAGATTGAGAATGAGCCCTTTCTTTAGATTTTTCAGCTCAACCAAATCCTTTTCTATTACTTCCTGGAAGGAATCCAAAACTGCTGGCCTTGAATGAAAGGGATAGAAAAAAGGGTTGCTAATTGTAAAATGCTGGTTCAAATTCACATTCTTCGGATTGTTGCTGGACTCCAATATATGTAAATCCAATAAGGTGCTTTGTTCCTCAAACGTAAGAAAAACCATCACTCTGTACATTTACAGGACAATCATTTACATTAACTTGTTTTTATCTTTAAAATGTGTTTTAATAGTGATGTTCCTTGCAAATTTATTTATATCCAATAATATCTTAAAGATGTCAAATTTTTGCGTGGGGCAAAAGCTTAAACCTTTAGGAAGTAATGAGGTTTGTGCTGAGGACAGTATAAAGCTAGATAAGTTCCAGATCGGGACTTCTAATATTTCTGGCGCTTGTTCCAATGCGGTTGTTTTCTTCTTATGCTTTCTGCCACCCCGTCTCCTCCGTTTTTTGTAATCCTATTCTGGATAGAGGATGGAGCACGTGTGGTGGATCCCGAATTAACACCCGTGGAGGTTGAAGCTATTGAGGTGTCTGAAAATTCATCAGAGGTGTTAAACATGGATGTATTAGCTGTAGAATCAGAATCCATGAAGATCACCCTGTTATGTGAATATTTTCTTTTCAAGATAGAATACGGTTTACTATGCCAATTGTAATCTTTGTTAGCAGCATAATCCTGCGAGTCTCGCTAAAATTTCACTTTTTTTGTATCCGTAATGATTAGGGATGATTGAATACCCTATTATTCGCTTCAACGGCTATCCGCTGAATACCTCACCGCTATTTGAGTATTCGCTAATATTCGGCCCCCAATGTAAGTCTATTGGAAACTCGAATAATTTTATGTTGAACCTGTCGGTGACCTGTGGTGACTGAGCAAAAGGCTGAAATCGATGGGAAAAGGCTGAAATAGTATGGGCACAGCCTATAGAAGGTGCCTGACTGCATTTTTGGTGTCTTTGAATAACGTGGTCAGAGCAGCACGCGGCATTTACGTAGTCGCCAGAACAGCTCTCAAACCCAAGTAAAAGAGGGGAAATTGCTAGAAACAGTTTCTAGTGCCTAATAAATGTAAAAAAAAAGTAAAATCAAGCCCCGACCCCTCAAAAAAAAAACACTTTAGCATATGTTCACACGTTTCGTTTTTTACATTTTTCCTTTTTCAATTAGAAAGGGCTTTAACTTATACATTATATTGGTGTCTGTCCAACACCTCCTTTTTTGAGACATATTAGACAGAACTTTAAAAGGTCAGCTACAATGTGCCCATTGGGATTGATGACTAGAGTTGAGTGCGGTTCGTGGTTTGCGGTTCGCGGTTCGAGTGATTTTGGGGGGTGTTCTAGTTAGAACTCGAGCTTTTTGCTAAAAGTTCGTCAGCTCGAGTTACGTTCAAGAACGGTTCTATCACTATAAATGTGGCTTTTCACAGTAAGGCTATGTGCACATGTTGCTATCTGCATGTGTCCTGCGTCCCCAGCACAATCCCTCTCCCTTTCCTACTCACCGATCACGGGCGTCTCGCTCCCCGGCTGTCAGAAATCTGCGGCGTCTTTTCCTCTTTAGAAAATGGCTGCCACTTTATTAGTCAATTAGTTATTCCGTGCTTTCCCCGTCCACCGGCGCTTATGATTGGTTGCAGTCAGACACGTCCCCAAGCTGAGTGACAGCTGTCTCACTGCAACCAATTACAGCCGCCCGTGGGCGGGTCTATATCGTGCATTAAAATAAATAAATTTAAAAAAATGCGGTTTCCCCCATATTTGCTACCAGCCAGGATAAAGCCGCACGGCTGGAGGATGGTATTGTCAGGATAGAGAGCGCCACGGTATGGGGAGCCCACCATCCTAACACTATCACAGTGCAGCCGCCCAGAATTGCCGCATCAATTAGGTGCGACAGTCCTGCGGGACTCTACCCAGCTCATCCCGAATTGCCCTGGTGTGGTAACAATTGGGGTAATAATGAGTTTAATCATGGCAGGCATCTCCCCGAGATACCTTCCATGATTAAACTGTAAGTGAAAGTAAATAAACACACACCGCGAAAAATCCTTTATTTGGAATAAAAGACAAAAAAACAACCCTGGTTCACCCCTTTATTAATCCCAAAAATACCCCTCCAGGTCCGAAGTAATCCATATGACAAGGTCAACTCTGCTCTCTCGGGATGTAGTGGCTCCATAGCAATGAAGCAGAGACTTCAGTCAGCACAGCAGGCTTCAAGATTAGAAAATCTGCCTATCTCTTTGATAAGAAGCAATAGACTACTGGATAAAGCGCCCACCTAAGGGGTGCTTCACACACAGCGAGCTCGCTGCCGAGATCGCTGCTGAGTCACGCTTTTTGTGACGCAGCAGTGACCTCATTAGCGATCTCGCTGTGTGTGACACTGAGCAGCGATCTGGCCCCTGCTGCGAGATCGCTGCTCGTTACACACAGCCCTGGTTCGTTTTCTTCAAAGCCGCTCTCCTGCTGTGACACACAGATCGCTGTGTGTGACAGCAAGAGAGCGACAAATGAAGCGAGCAGGGAGCAGGAGCCGGCGTCTGACAGCTGAGGTAAGCTGTATCCAAGATAAACATCGGGTAACCAAGGTGGTTACCCGATATTTACCTTAGTTACCAGGCTCTGCAGCTCTCACGCTGCCTGTGCTGCCGGCTCCGGCTCTCTGCACATGTAGCTGCTGTACACATCGGGTTAATTAACACGATGTGTACAGCAGCTAGGAGAGCAAGGAGCCAGCGCTAAGCAGTGTGCGCGGCTCCCTGCTCTCTGCACATGTAGCTGCATTACACATCGGGTTAATTAACCCGATGTGTACTGTAGCTAGGAGAGCAAGGAGCCAGCGCTAAGCAGTGTGCACGGCTCCCTGCTCTCTGCACATGTAGCTGCATTACACATCGGGTTAATTAACCCGATGTGTACTGTAGCTAGGAGAGCAAGGAGCCAGCGCTCAGTGTGCGCGACTCCCTGCTCCCTGCTCACACTGGTTTCTAATGTAAACATCGGGTAACCATACCCGATGTTTACCTTAGTTACCAGTCTCTGCAGCTTCCAGACGGCGGCTCCGTGCAAGCGCAGCGTCGCTTGCACGTCGCTGCTGGCTGGGGGCTGTTCACTGGTCGCTGGTGAGATCTGCCTGTTTGACAGCTCACCAGCGACCATGTAGCGATGCAGCAGCGATCCTGACCAGGTAAGATCGCTGGTCGGATCGCTGCTGCATCGCTAAGTGTGAAGGTACCCTAAGAAGCATAATGTTTGGAGTTCTAGTCCCAGTAAAGAATTTTTTTTTTTTAATTTATAATTTCAAATTTTAATTATTATCTATTTATAAAGTGAAAGTAAATAAACACACACCGCAAAAAATCCTTTATTTGGAATAAAAGACAAAAAAACACAGTTTCACCATTTTATTAAAATCCTCCAATACCCCTCCAGGTCCGAAGTAATCCACACGACAAGGTCAGCTCTGCTCTCTCAGGATGTAGTAGCTCCGTAGCAATGAAGTGAAGTGCAGTTAGCAGAGACTTCACTCAGGACAGCAGGCTTCAAGATTAGAAAATCTGCCTATCTCTTTCGTTAGAAGCAATAGGCTAGTGGATAAAGCGCCTGCCTGTGAAGTATAAAGTCGGGAGTTCTAGTCCTGGTAAAGCATTTTTTTTTTTTTATTTATAATTTCAAATTATAATTATTATCTATTTATAAATTGAAAGTAAATAAACACACACCGCGAAAAATCCTTTATTTGGAATAAAAGACAAAAAAACACAGTTTCACCATTTTATTAAAATCCTCCAATACCCCTCCAGGTCCGAAGTAATCCACACGACAAGGTCAGCTCTGCTCTCTCAGGATGTACAAACCAACTCTCAAAAAAGATCAGATGACAAAAGTTAGTACAAAAATTCCTTTATTTATCAATAAAATATACAGAAGAAAAAGAAGGGGTGCAGTAACAGGGAGGATACACAAGATGGCATACCAGAGCAGCTGGGAGCAGAGAAGTGTGCAAACGTTATGGAGAAGCCACAGAGCCACCTTATTAGGTAAGTAAACAAGAAGTCAGCATGTATTGGTAAATTATATTCAGGCCGAGTCTCAAGATAACATCATACAAAGGGCATCAGATAGTGGCAATCAAGTATTAGCGATAAGCACACATACTCACAGCTGGAGTGGCGCCAGGTCCCATCCGACGCGCGTTTCAGCGTCAGCCTTCGTCAGGGAGGAATCTGCACAGAAGTGTGTAGTTTGTTTGGTTTTTTGCACTGATGCATCAGCTGATTGTATAAAAGCCATTTATACAATCAGCTGCTGTGTCATGTGATTCAGGCCCTTGGACCTGACACATCATCTTATCGCTTTGCCTTCCAGCAAACCGATCAGATGATATTGGATCCAGATTGAACGGTGCGGGACCCTTGACCCAGGATTACTGCGGAGGGGGGTTCTTTATTTCATTAAGGATGGAGTCACTAATTGTGTTGTGTTTTATTTATAATAAAAATATTTTTCTGTGTGTTGGGGTTCTTTTTATCGGTACTAGAAATTCATGGTGGCCATGTCTACTATTGGCATGCCACCATGAATTTCGGGCTTAGGGCCAGTTGATAATATACAGCTAGCCCTAACCCCATTATTACCCAGCAAGCTACCGTCAGCAGGGCTGTTGGAAGAGTTGGATACAGCGCCAGATGATGGCGCTTCTATGAATGCGCCATTTTCTGGGGCGGCTGCGGATTGCAATTCGCAGCAGAGGCGCCCAGATACCTCAGGCTAACCTGTGCTGCGGATTCCAATCCCCTGCTGCCTAGTTGTACCTGGCTGGACACAAAAATATGGCGAAGCCCACATCATTTGTTTTTTAATTATTTCATGAAATAATTAAAAAAAACGGGCTTCCCTATATTTTTTGTTCCCAGCCAGGTACAAATAGGCAGCTGGGGGTTAGGGGGAAGCCCGTAGCTGCCTGCTGGACCTGGCTAGCTTACAAAAATATGGCGAAGCCCAAATAATTTTTTTGGGGGGCAAAAAGTCCTGCATACAGTCCTGGATGGAGTATGCTGAGCCTTGTATTTCTGCAGCTGCTGTCGGTCTGTATGGAGGAGAGCAGACAACAGCTGCAGAACGGCAAGGCTCAGCATGCTCCATTCACTAGTGTATGCAGAAGCGCAGAGTTTTACTAGCTAGTATTAAGCCAGAGATTCCTAATGTCAGGCAAGTTTGACCCAGCCATTAAGAATCTCCAATAAAGGGTTAAAAAAGACACCACACAGAGAAAAAATACTTTAATAGAAATAAATACACAGACACATTAAAGACTCCATGTTTATTACTCCCTCGCATCCCTCCACGATCCGGCTCTTCTGTCTTCTTTCTCCTTCAACACATGCAGCTCTGCTCCATCAGCAGCACTGCATAGGAAGAAGGCGGTGCTATTCCCTGTGCAGTGTTCTCAATCCGTGAGTGAAAAGGAGCTGTGGCTTGTGAGCGGTGACGTCACCACTGACAGGCGCGTTGCTTTAGCAACGGTGATCTCCATTATCGTCCGGCTGTGGCAGCCAGTTTATAACGGAACGGGGAAGCAGACCGAGAATCCGACCGCGTGCCAGAGCATGTCCCCGGTACACGGCAATACACAAACGATCACCGCGTACTGGAGAGATGCACTCGCAGGTCCTACATGACGCGTCATAGTCATGTGACCAGTCTGTAGCCAATGAGATAACAGACACGTGACTGGTCACATGGCTATTTTGACGTCACGATAGGTCCTGCATCACTGCTGGCAGTGCTGCTTACCGGGAGGATTCAGCGATCATCGGATGGAATAGCGGCAGGAGACAAAGTGCAGGACACGTTGCGGGGACCGGTAAGTGTTATGGCAATGTTTATTAACTGTATGTGTACATTTATAATGTGGTTTTATGTGTTTGTGATTGCCTCCCATTGTTTCCTATGGGCTTGAGTGGTTCGCCGAACCGAACTCGAACAAGACCTCCGTTCGGCGAACCAAGCTCGAGCCAAACCGTGACCGGTTCGCCATCTCTAATGATGACTTTGCCCTCCTCCTCCACCAGCACCACCGGCTCCAGTGGCCTTCTAAGGGCCACTGGCTGTTCTCAAATCTCTCAGGTGTGCCCTATAACATATTGGGGAGGGATGGCAGTCATTTGCAGTTTTCTGCATCCCCTATATCATTAGTGTGAAAGTTGGAATACGTACTCCATAACACTATACAGTGCTATTGCCAATGTGGCCATTTGGATGTTGGCCTTGCCCTCTTCCTCCTCCTCCTCTCCCACCAGCACCACCAGCTCCAGTGGCCCTCTATTTAAATTCTATTCAAATGATTCAGAAATCTATGTTTTATGGACAAATGACCACCACGCTGGGACATCGAAGCTGATATCATTGATGATGATTGCATCTGACCAAAGGCAAGTTGGGAGCAGGAGGCATCATCACCTGCTTCCTAGACCGCAGTTTCTGAAGCATGCAGCACCGTGGAAGTGGCAGTTGTTTTAGTCTTGAACTCAGGCTTTATTCCACTAGCTAACACCGAGGATTTAAAAAAATTCAGTTTACCCAGAAGGGAATGGTTCAAAGACCATGTAGCACAGCATCAGAAGTTTCTCCCAATAGCTTATAACAGCTTATTTTTAAAAAAAAAAAATGGTAGGATAAGCAACAGGGCATAACATACCAAGGAGTTTACTACATTCAGTTCCCCTATGGTGTAGTGGTTCAGATATCATTTAGCTAAGCATCATAAGGTACTCCCAAGAGCTCCCAACAGCTTATTTTAAAAAAATTGGTAGCATAAGCAACAGGGCATAACATGCCAAGAAGTTTAATACATTTAGTTTCCCCAGGGAATAATAGTTCAGACACTATTGAGCACTGCATCAGTCAGTACTCTCAACAGCTTTTTATTAAAAAATGGTAAGATAACCAACAGGGTATAAGATGCCAAGAAGTTTAATACATTCAGTTTCCCCAGGGGATAATGGTTCAGACACTATGGAGCACTGCATCAATAGGTTCTCCCAAAAGCTTTTAATTAAAAAATGGTAGCATAAGCAACAGGGCTAGAGATGAGCGAACCGGTCGCGGTTCGGCTCGAGGTCGGTTCGCCGAACGGGGGTCCCGTTCGAGTTCGGTTCGTCGAACGTTCGACGAACCGAACTAGAACCAATAGGCTATAATGGGAGGCAATCACAAACACATAAAAATGCATGATAAATGTACACAAACAGTTAATAAACATTGCCATAACACTTACCGGTCCCCGCGATCCCTCCTGCACTCTGTCTCCTGCCGCTATTCCATCCGATGATCGCTGAATCCTCCCGGTGACCGGCACTGCCAGCAGAGAAGCAGGACCTATCGTGACGTCAAAATAGCCATGTGACCATTCACGTGGCTATTATCTCATTGGCTACAGACTGGTCACATGACTATGACACGTCATGTAGGACCTGTGAGTGCATCTCTCCGGTACACGGTGCACATTTGTGTATTGCCGTGTACCGGCGATATGCTCTAGCACACGGTCGACTCCCCGTTCCGTTAGGGACCGGCTGACACAGCCGGTCATTAACGGAGATCACCGTTGCCATAGCAACGCAGTTAGCAGTGACGTCACCGCTAACCGCGGCTCCGGGAGCACCGTTGCTATGGTAACGCGTCTGTCAGCGTTACCGCTGTTACCGCTAGCAGCACTGATCACTCACGGAGTGAAGGCTGCACGCTGCTTCCCGATTGTAGTGAGGATTGTAGTGAGGATGAGGTGCCCCAGCCCATGATGGGCTGGTGCACCTCATCCTCACTACAATCGTCACTACTAGTACACTAGTGAGGATTGTAGTGAGGATGAGGTGCCCCAGCCCATGATGGGCTGGTGGACCTCATCCTCACTACAATCGTCACTACTACTACACTAGTGAGGATTGTAGTGAGGATGAGGTGCCCCAGCCCATGATGGGCTGGTGCACCTCATCCTCACTACAATCCTCACTACTACTACACTAGTGAGGATTGTAGTGAGGATGAGGTGCCCCAGCCCATGATGGGCTGGTGCACCTCATCCTCACTACAATCGTCACTACTACTACACTAGTGAGGATTGTAGTGAGGATGAGGTGCCCCAGCCCATGATGGGCTGGTGCACCTCATCCTCACTACAATCGTCACTACTACTACACTAGTGAGGATTGTAGTGAGGATGAGGTGCCCCAGCCCATCAAGTAATGGGCTGGGGCACCTCATCCTCACTACAATCCTCACTACAATCCTGAAGTGCAGTTTCTTCAAATTCATTTAAAGGCACTTGGAACGCTGAAATTGCTGCTTATAATTTAAGCCTCTATTAAAAACCTCTTATCAGCGCTGGTTTATTGGGGATCTATTGGGCTGATAGGGGGTAATAAAGATGGAGTCTCTAATGTGTCTGTGTATTTATTTCTATTAAAGTATTTTTTCTCTGTGTGGTGTCTTTTTTTTAACCCTTTATTGGAGATTCTTAATGGCCGGGTCAAACGTGCCTGACATTAAGAATCTCTGGCTTAATACTGGCTAGTAAAACAAAGCCAGTATTAACTCATGATTACCCAACAAGCCACCCGGCTCCAGGGCTGTTGGAAGAGTTGGATACAGCGCCAGATGATGGCGCTTCTATGAGAGCGCCATTTTCTGGGACGGCTGCGGACTGAAATTCGCAGCAGAGGCGCCCAGAAACCTCGGGCTAACCTGTGCTGCGGATTCCAATCCCCAGCTGCCTAGTTGTACCCGGCTGGACACAAAAATGGGGCGAAGCCCACGTCATTTGTTTTTTAATTTTTTCATGAAATAAGTGAAATAATTAAAAAAAAAAGGGCTTCCCTATATTTTTGGTTCCCAGCCGGGTACAAATAGGCAACTGGGGGTTGGAGGCAGCCCGTGGCTGCATGCTGTACCTGGCTAGCATACAAAAATATGGCGAAGCCCACGTCATTTTTTTGGTGGGCAAAAAACTTCTGCATACAGCTGGCAATCAAAATACAGGGAAGCCCATTAATTTTTTCTATTTAAAAAATAGTTTAAAAAAAATGACGTTGGGTCCCCCCATTTTTGATAGCCAGCTAGGGTAAAGCAGACGTCTGTAGCCTGAAAACCACAGCTGGCAGCTTTACCGTGGTTGGGGATCCAATGTGGAGGTCCCCCCAGGCTCTTTTTTTTATAATTTTTTTATAAATATTAATAATTACACAAAAAAAGTAGGGTCCCCTCCAAATTGGATCACCAGCCAAGGTAAAGCGGACAGCTGTGGTCTGGTATTCTCAGGGTGGGAAGGTCCATAGTTATTGGGCCTTCACAGCCTAAAAATAGCAGGCCACAGGCACCCCAGACGTGGCGCATCCACTAGATGCGCCAATCCTGGCGCTTCACCCCAGCTCATCCCGTGCCCTGGTGCAGTGGCAAACGGGGTAATAAATCGGGTTGATACTAGCTGTAAAGTTACCTGAGATCAAGCCCAGCAGTTTGTGATGTCATGGCGTCTATTAGATACCCAACATCATAAACTGTCAGTACTAACAAAAACAAAAAATCGACAAAAGAAATTTATTTGAAAAAACAATCCCCAAAACATTTCCTCTTTCACCAATTTATTGTAAGAAAAAAAGTAAAGGGGACCCACGACGACTCGGGACCGTCTAGAATATGGGGGGGGACACTCAGGGAACGTATCCCCCATTTTCTAGGAGTGCGGACCCTTCATGTGAGGAGTGTGGGTGCAATGAATCTGCACTCACTCTCCCCGGGTCCACAGCAGCAGAGTCCATGTCGTAATGGTTGCTACCAAAGCTGCAATGCCCTGCTCATGAGGTAAGGGCATGCCTAATCAGGAGAACTACTGTAGAGGAAGCTCTGCTCACTGGTATATAGGTGCTCACAGGTAATAATAGATAAAATTAGTGAGTAACCTCGGCACTCTAAATCTCCCAGACTAAGTCAGTAAGTCACAACGGATAGTAATGCAAAATCACTCTTTATTGGTCCGTATTAAGAAAAAAATTTTTTCATAAGCATATATGTTTTTGTCCAAAACAAGTTACAAATGACGTTTCGGCCTGAGCCTTCGTCAGATTGGACTTATCTGCATGTAATCATGAAAAATGACAATAATCAGTATCACATAAGAGTGAGAGAACAATAACATAAACTCGAACAATGTAGAGGTACAATTGGGATGCAGCAAAAAAATTGCAACACAGCAAGAAATGAAACACATGATACAAATGTCATAATACAGTACAAGGACAATATAGTAATGACAAATATGGGGTCAGAGTAGGCTTAGACAGCTCTGGTACGAAAGAGATGTCAATCATAAAGTAACATGTGCAGTAGGTGTAGAGCTACACTATGCATGGCAGAGCTAATGGGTAGACCGACCATAGAAAAAGAATGGAGAAAAAGTGGAGAAAAAGTGGAGAAAAAGTGGAGAAAATATGGAGAAAAAGTGGAGAAAAAGTGGAGAAAAAATGTAGAAAAAGTGGAGAAAAAATGGAGGAAAAGTGGAGAAAAAGTGGAGAAAAAATGGAGAAAAAAGTGGAGAAAAAGTGGAGAACAAGTGGAGAAAAAGTGGAGAAAAAATGGAGAAAAAGTGGAGAAAAAGTGGAGAAAAAGTGGAGAAAAAATGGAGAAAAAGTGGAGAAAAATGGAGAAAAAGTGGAGGAAAAAGTGGAGAAAAAGTGGAGAAAAAGTGGAGAAAAAATGGAGAAAAAGTGGAGAAAAAGTGGAGAAAAAGTGGAGAAAAAGTGGAGAAAAAATGTAGAAAAAGTGGAGAAAAAGTGGACAAAAAGTGGAGAAAAAATGGAGAAAAAGTGGAGAAAAAGTGGAGAAAAAAATGGAGAAAAAGTGGAGAAAAAATGGAGAAAAAGTGGAGAAAAAACTGGAGAAAAAGTGGAGAAAAAGTGGAGGAAAAGTGGAGAAAAAATGGAGAAAAAGTGGAGAAAAAGTGGAGAAAAAATGTAGAAAAAGTGGAGAAAAAATGGAGAAAAAGTGGAGAAAAAATGGAGAAAAAGTGGAGAAAAAGTGGAGAAAAAATGGAGAAAAAGTGGAGAAAAAGTGGAGAAAAAATGGAGAAAAAGTGGAGAAAAAGTGGAGAAAAAGTGGAGAAAAAGTGGACAAAAAGTGGAGAAAAAATGGAGAAAAAGTGGAGAAAAAGTGGAGAAAAAGTGGAGAAAAAGTGGAGAAAAAATGGAGAAAAAGTGGAGAAAAAGTGGAGAAAAAACTGGAGAAAAAGTGGAGAAAAAGTGGAGAAAAAGTGGAGAAAAAATGGAGAAAAAGTGGAGAAAAAATGGAGAAAAAATGGAGAAAAAGTGGAGAAAAAATGGAGAAAAAGTGGAGAAAAAGTGGAGAAAAAGTGGAGAAAAAATGGAGAAAAAGTGGAGAAAAAGTGGAGAAAAAGTGGAGAAAAAGTGGAGAAAAAATGGAGAAAAAGTGGAGAAAAAATGTAGAAAAAGTGGAGAAAAAGTGGAGAAAAAGTGGAGAAAAAATGGAGAAAAAGTGGAGAAAAAGTGGAGAAAAAATGGAGAAAAAGTGGAGAAAAAGTGGAGAAAAAGTGGAGAAAAAATGGAGAAAAAGTGGAGAAAAAGTGGAGAAAAAATGGAGAAAAAGTGGAGAAAAAGTGGAGAAAAATTGGAGAAAAAGTGGAGAAAAAATGTAGAAAAAGTGGAGAAAAAGTGGAGAAAAAATGGAGAAAAAGTGGAGAAAAAGTGGAGAAAAAATGGAGAAAAAGTAAAGAAAAAGTGGAGAAAAAGTGGAGAAAAAACTGGAGAAAAAGTGGAGAAAAAGTGGAGAAAAAGTGGAGAAAAAATGGAGAAAAAGTGGAGAAAAAGTGGAGAAAAAATGTAGAAAAAGTGGAGAAAAAATGGAGAAAAAGTGGAGAAAAAGTGGAGAAAAAATGGAGAAAAAGTGGAGAAAAAGTGGAGAAAAAGTGGAAAAAAAATGGAGAAAAAGTGGAGAAAAAATGGAGAGAAAGTGGAGAAAAAGTGGAGAAAAAGTGGAGAAAAAATGGAGAAAAAGTGGAGAAAAAGTGGAGAAGTGGAGAAGTGGAGAAGTGGAGAAGTGGAGAAGTGGAGAAGTGTTTGTTCATGCCAGATGGGAGATAAATCATTTTTTACCGGCGCTGTCATTTACTGTAACGTGATCATCGGTGTACGGTGTATACCTGTGATCACGTGAGCGGGGACCGGAAAAACCGTCCTGAATCATGATCTCCAGGGTCTCAGCTAGCCCTGAAACCCCGGAGATTTTCTGACGCTGGGGGGCGTTATTCACTTATTTCTGCCTGCTGTTTATAAACGGCAGATCAGAATAAGGCTACATTAACACGACCGATCCATTTTTGTGGTCTGCAAAAAACAGTCCGTTTTTTTTCACGGGTGCATCCGTGTGGCATCCGTTTTCGTTCCGTAGACGGTCCGTATGTCATCTGTTTGTCATCCGTGTGCCTTACGTTTTTTTTGTGTACTGCAAAAAAACTGAATGAGGGTAAATGCATAAATTTACCCAGGATCCATAGCTTCATCCTACATGAGGCGGTCACATGTTCACTCCAGTGCCATTTTCTACTGATTTTCACAGCGTAGAGCGCTCTGGTGATTTTCTTGTGCTTGTGCACTTCATATCAGTCTTTTCTGTCATTATAATGGCAGAAAGACACATAATGTCCCTCTCTCCTGCATTTTGTAATTTTGCACCCTTTGGTGCCTTTCATGTGGCACTAAGGGGTGCTTAGCTTTGTATTTAGCCAAAAAAATTTAAAAAAAAATTACGTAGGGTTTCCGCTATTTTTGTAGCCAGCTAGGGTAAAGCAGACGGCTGCAGCCTGCAGGCCACAGCTGGCAACCTCACCTTGGCTGGTAATCCAAAACTGAAGGCACCCCACGCTGTTATTTTAAATTAAATAAATAATTAAAAAAAAAAACCACATAGGGGTCCCCCCAAAATTGGATCACCAGCCAAGGTAAAGCAGACAGCTGGGGTCTGATATTCTCAGACTAAGGAGGTCCATGGTTATTGGACTCTCCCCAGCCTAAAAATAGCAGGCCGCAGCCGCCCCAGAAGTGGCGCATCCATTAGATGCGCCAATCCTGGTGCTTCGCCCCAGCTCATCCCGCGCCCTGGTGCGGTGGCAAACGGGGTAATATATGGGTTTAATACCAGATGTGTAATGTCACCTGGCATCAAGCCCTGGGGTTGGTGAGGTCAGGCGTCTATCAGATACCCGACATCACCAACCCAGTCAGTAATAAAAAAAAATAGACGACAAACACATTTTTATTTGAAAAAACACTCCCCAAAACATTCCCTCTTTAACCAATTTATTAGAAAGAAAAACAAATCCAGGTCTGGTGTAATCCAAGGGGTTGCCATGACGATCCACACTGTCCCAGTCAATGAAGAGCAGGATGTTCCCCATTGGCTGGGAGAGCAGTGCAGTGACCTGAGCTAACATCAATGGGTCAGCCCAGGTCACTGCAGGGGATGACAAGTGCTGCTGTCAGCGAGGTACATTACCTGCGCTGATCTCCAGCACACTGACAGCCCCTGTCACTGAGTTCAATGACCGGCGCCTTCACACCAAGTATCGCGAGAGGCCCGTGACGTCACCGCTAGTCAGTCTAGGGTCGGAAGCGAGAGGTGATGTGACAAGCGGCGGCTATGGAGGACAGTGACAGCGCTGAGGTCGGGATGGCGGGACTTCATCACCGCAGGTAAGCCGAGCGGGACCATGTGTGTGTGTGTGTGTGTGTGTGTGTGTGTGTGTATGTATGTATGTATGTGTACATGCCGCGGGCAGGAGTGGGCGGAGCGAGCTGAGCGGGGAAGTGTGGGCTTCCTGCACGTAACTAGGATAAACATCGGGTTACTAACCAAAGCGCTTTGGTTGGATACCCGATGTTTATCTTGGTTACCAGCTTCTGGCAGGCTGCCAGTGATGGCTCCTGCACACTGTAGCTGTAAAAAGCCCTGCTTTTTGCTGCTAGAACCGTTCTCGAGCGTATCTAGAACAATCGAGCTTTTGCAAAAAGCTCGAGTTCTAGTTCGATCTCGAACAGCCCCCAAAATCACTCGAGCCTAGAACTGGAGAACCTCGAACCTAGAACCGCGCTCAACTCTAAACAGGGCGTAACATGCCAAGGAGTTTAATACATTCATTTTCTCACGCCGCCAAAAGGTCGCAGAAAGACTCTGTTCCTACAAGCCGATATTGCAAAATCTCAAGGGCTATCAATCTTGCAATGTGTGCAGTGATGGTTTCTTCCCTTGGGTGCGTAACAGGGTATTTTCGCTTCTTTTTGAAGGTCTGAGATATAGACAACAGAACGGAATGCTGGGACACCGAAGCGGATGTGGTCGTTGATGAGTGAGTTTGGCCAACATCAGCTTGGGAGAAGGAGGCATCAGCGGCACCTTCTTGCACACCAGTTTGGGAAGCAGGCAGTCCAGGGGAAGTGGCAGAGTTTGGAGTCTGGAACTCAGGCTTTATTCCACTAGCTAACACCAAGGATTTTAAAAATTCAGTTTCCCCAGGGGGGAATGGTTCAGACACTATGGAGCACAGGATCAGTAGGTACTCCCAACAGTTTTTTTTTAAAAAAAATTGGTAGGATTTGCAACAGGGCATAACAAGCCAAGAGGTTTAATACATTCAGTTCCCCTAGGGTGTAGTGGTCCAGACATCATGTAGCAAAGCATTACAAGGTACTCCCATGAGCTCCCAACAGCTTATTTTTAAAAACCTGGTAGGATTTGCAACAGGGCATAACAAGCCAAGGAGTTTAATACATTCAGTTTCTCCAGAGGATAATGTTTCAGACACTATGGAGCACTGCATCAGTAAATACTCCCAAGAGCTCCCAACAGCCTTTTTTCAAAAAATTGATTTCATTTGCAACAAGGCCTAACATGCCAAGGAGTTTAATACATTCAGTTCCCCTAGGGTGTAGTGGTCCAGACATCATGTAGCTAAGCATCACAAGGTACTCCCAAGAGCTTCCAACAGCTTATTTTAAAAAAATTGGTAGCATAAGCAACAGGGCATAACAAGCCAAGAAGTTTAATACATTCAGTTTCTCCAGGAGATAATTGTTCAGACACTATGGAGCACTGCATCAGTAGGTACTCCCAAAAGGTCCCAACAGCTTAGTTTCAAAAAATTGGTTTGATTTGCAACAGGGCATAACATGCCAAGAAGCAAAAAGAAAATTCGTGTTTTGCAGGGGGCCATGTGTTAACACACCTTGGAGCACAGCATCAATAAAGAACACAAATAGAGACTGCCTGACCAATTGTTCTAGACAGTGTAGCCTCAACAGTGCTTGTGCCAGTGCATAATGTACAAAGGCTTGAAAAATATTGCCCTGGGTGATTGGGCCAAACAATTACATGGCGGCAGCAGTCTAACAAGTTACATTAGTCAAGCGGTGTCATTAGATGATAAAAGACAAAATAGTCTTGAATGAGAAACAATGGAACTTATTTGAACTTAAGAAATCCAAATTTTGGAGCTACACTTATTATTGGGTCTTGTTCACAGGCGGCCAGAGATACTCTGGGGCAATCCATCTATGGTTCATTTTGATCATGGTCAAACTGTCTGCACTTTCCGTGGATAGTCGTGTGCAACTATCTGTTATTATTGACCCCGCTGAGCTGAAAACACAGCTCATTTCCAAAGTAGTATCCACAGTTCATGAGCTGAAAACACGCTCAGACAACACACTCGCAGTAGGGCAAGCTAGCACTTCCAAAGCGTATAAGGCGAGGTCTGGCCAAGTGTTGAGCTTGGAAACCCAATAGTTAAAGGGAACTGTAGATTCTGAAAGCACGCTGATATGGTCACCAACATAGTCCCTCACAAACTTACTTAACTGTTCCCTCCTTGTCATCATTCCCCCAACCTGTTTTCGCACATCATTCCCCCGCCTGTGTTGCTCCTACTATGAGTAGCCCTCTGTTGTAATCCTGTTGCGTGAGATGACATGCTACCTCTGGCGCCAGCATGATCTGAGGGTAATCATTTCATCAACTGCTCCACTACAGCTCTCTTGAATGTTTCCGTAGTACAATCCTTATTTGCCTCCACAAGTAGTGAAGCAAATTTGTCTTTGTAGCATGAGTCAAGGAAGGTACATAACCAGTATGTGTTGTCTGCCAAAATGTGGACTAGCCGACAGTCATGAGAAAGGCAGTGTGACATGAACTGTGCCATGTGTCCCAGACTCCAAACTGGAAACCTTTGTGTGTCACTGCTAACTATACTTTCTGTCTCCCTAAACCTCCTCTCCTCCTCAGTCTCTCTCTCCTCCTCTTGCTTCTCCTCAGGCCATCCATGATGGACAGCCCTGAAGCTTGGTTTTGTCAATCTTCATCCTCCTCCTCATCCTCATGATGCTGAGCAAAGGTGGCCTGAGCTTGTTGGCCGAGGTTGTGCGGATTACTAGCAACCGTTGTGAAGTCTGGATCCACAGACAACTCGGGTGCATTAACACTTTGTTCAGTCAGACCATTCAGAGAGCATTTCAATAAACAAATCAGTGGAATGGTAATACTGATAACAGCATCATCACTGCTAACAATGTTGGTACAGTAATCAAAATTCTCCAAGACCTGACAAATATCTGCAATCCCCACCCACTCGGCAGTACTTATGTCTGGCAGCTGTGTCTGACTGGTATGTTTAAGCTGGAAGCTGTAGCCAATGAGATAACAGACACGTGACTGGTCACATGGCTATTTTGACGTCACGATAGGTCCTGCATCACTGCTGGCAGTGCTGCTTACCAGGAGGATTCAGCGATCATCGGATGGAATAGTGGCAGGAGACAAAGTGCAGGACACGTTGCGAGAACTGGTAAGTGTTATGGCAATGTTTATTAACTGTATGTGTACGTTTATAATGTGTTTTTATGTGTTTGTGATTGCCTCCCATTGTTTCCTATGGGTTTGAGTGGTTCGCCGAACCGGTTCGCCGAACCAAACTCGAACAAGACCTCCGTTCGGCAAACCAAGCTCGAGCCAAACCGTGACCGGTTAGCTCATCTCTAATGATGACTTTGCCCTCCTCCTCCACCAGCACCACCGGCTCCAGTGGCCCTCTAAGGGCCACTGGCTGTTCTCAAATCTCTCAGGTGTGCCCTGTAACATATTGGGGAGGGATGGCAGTCATTTGCAGTTTTCTGCATCCCCTATATCATTAGTGTGAAAGGTGGAATACGTACTCCATAACACTATACAGTGCTATTGCCAATGTGGCCATTTGGATGTTGGCCTTGCCCTCTTCCTCCTCCTCCTCTCCCACCAGCACCACCAGCTCCAGTGGCCCTCTATTTAAATTCTATTCAAATGATTCAGAAATCTATGTTTTATGGACAAATGACCACCACGCTGGGACATCGAAGCTGATATCATTGATGATGATTGCATCTGACCAAAGGCAAGTTGGGAGCAGGAGGCATCATCACCTGCTTCCTAGACCGCAGTTTCTGAAGCATGCAGCACCGTGGAAGTGGCAGTTGTTTTAGTCTTGAACTCAGACTTTATTCCACTAGCTAACACCGAGGATTTAAAAAAATTCAGTTTACCCAGAGGGGAATGGTTCAAAGACCATGTAGCAAAGCATCATAAGTTTCTCCCAATAGCTCCTAACAGCTTATTTAAAAAAAAAATGGTAGGATAAGCAACAGGGCATAACATACCAAGGAGTTTACTACATTCAGTTCCCCTAGGGTGTAGTGGTTCAGACATCATTTAGCTAAGCATCATAAGGTACTCCCAAGAGCTCCCAACAGCTTATTTTAAAAAATTGGTAGCATAAACAACAGGGCATAACATGCCAAGAAGTTTAATACATTTAGTTTCCCCAGGGAATAATAGTTCAGACACTATGGAGCACTGCATCAGTCGGTACTCTCAACAGCTTTTTATTAAAAAATGGTAAGATAACCAACAGGGCATAAGATGCCAAGAAGTTTAATACATTCAGTTTCCCCAGGGGATAATGGTTCAGACACTATGGAGCACTGCATCAATAGGTTCTCCCAACAGCTTTTTATTAAAAAATGGTAGCATAAGGAACAGGGCATAACAAGCCAAGGAGTTTAATACATTCATTTTCTCACGCCGTCAAAAGGTCGCAGAAAGACTCTGTTCCTACAAGCCGATATGGCAAAATCTCAAGGGCTATCAATCGTGCAATGTGTGCAGTGATGGTTTCTGCCCTTGGGTGCGTAACAGGGTATTTTCGCTACTTTTTGAAGTTCTGAGATATAGACAACTGAACGGAATGCTGGGACACCGAAGCGGATGTGGTCGTTGATGAGTGAGTTTGGCCAACATCAGCTTGGGAGAAGGAGGCATCAGCGGCACCTTCTTGCACACCAGTTTGGGAAGCAGGCAGCCCAGGGGAAGTGGCAGAGTTTGGAGTCTGGAACTCAGGCTTTATTCCACTAGCTAACACCAAGGATTTTAAAAATTCAGTTTCCCCAGGGGAAAATGGTTCAGACACTATGGAGCACAGGATCAGTAGGTACTCCCAAAAGGTTTTTTTTCAAAAAATTGGTAGGATTTGCAACAGGGCATAACATGCCAAGGAGTTTAATACTAGAGATGAGCGAACCGGTCGTGGTTCGGCTCGAGTTCGGTTCGCCGAACGGAGGTCCCGTTCGAGTTCGGTTCGTCGAACATTCGACGAACCGAACTCGAACCGCATAGGAAACAATGGCAGTCATTCACAAACACATAAAAACACCTACAAAACACCCTCAAAGGTGTCCAAAAGGTGACAAACAACTCACAACACAACACAAACACATGGGAAAGTGACAAGAACAAATTCTCATGCGAAAACAAAAGAGCGTAACGAGGAAAAAGAGGACGAGACACAGATATAGGCATGGCACGCCCTTCTAAAATCATGTAAAACACCGCAAGGTGACTCCAAGCAGAGTCTCCCTTTTTTCCAAAAATTGGGCCCCACACACACCCACCCATTCAGTGGCAGCACTTGTGCCCTAGTTGTACACTTTAAAGCTAGATTTGCATCAAGCACATTCAAAAATACGCCATTCTAAACTATCCCCAGGATGACACCGGGGTAGGTAGCAAAGTCTTTGCTGAACCATGACTTGTTCATCTTGGTTCCTTTTAAAAAACAATGTAAGCAAGGGTTACTCCAAGTGGAGTCTCCCTTTTTTCCAAAAATTGTGCCCCACACACACCCACCCATTCAGTGGCAGCACTTGTGCCCTAGTTGTACACTTCACAGCTAGATTTGCATCAAGCACATTCAAAAATACGCCATTCTTAACTGTCCCCAGGATGACACCGGGGTAGGTAGCAAAGTCTTCCCTGATCCCAGCTCTGTTCATCTTGGATCATTTTTAAAAACAATGTAAGTAAGGGTTACTCCAAGCGGAGTCTCCCTTTTTTCAAAAAATTAGGCCACACAGACACCCCATCAGTGGCAGCACTTGTGCCCTAGTTGCAAACAGGATGTTTTGATTTGCATCAAGCACATTCCAAATCCACAAGCATTTACTCTCCCCAGGATGACACTGGGGTATTAAATTCCTTGAGGATCCATGACTTGTTCATTTTGATGAACGTTAGTCTGTCCACATTGTCACTGGACAGATGTGTGCGCTTATCTGTCAGCACACACCCAGCAGCACTGAAGACACGTTCAGAGACAACGCTGGCAGCTGGACACAACAAAATCTCCAAGGCGTAACTGGAGAGCTCTGGCCATTTTTCAAGATTTGAAGCCCAAAATGAGCAAGGCTCCATTTGCAAAGTCATGGCATCGATGTTCATTTGGAGATACTCCTGTATCATCCTCTCCAGCCATTGACTATGTGTTAGACTTGTTCTCTGTTGGCCTTGCAAAGGAGGGTCTAAAAAAATTATGAAAAGATTCCATAAAATTGCTGTTACCAGCACCAGATACAGTCCTACTGGTACGGGTAGACTGTTGAAGATGACGAGACCGTCCCATGTTTGTCAAGTTACAACTGGGAGATTCACTCCCTGCACCTGCACGGTTGTTTGGTGGAAAAGCCGAGCTAAGATCGAGTAACAGCTTCTGCTGATACTCCTGCATACGTGCGTCCCTTTCTATGGCTGGAATTATTTCACAAAATTTGGACTTGTACCAGGGATCTAATAGTGTGGCAAGCCAGTAGTCATCATCACTTCTAATTTTGACAATACGAGGGTCATGTTGGAGGTAGTGCAGCAAGAAAGCACTCATGAGTCTTGCGCAGCCATGCGGACCAAGTCCACACTGTGTTTGTGGCATAGAGGTGCTAACCGTTCTTTCTTCCTCTGACATCTCCCCCCAACCTCTTTGAACTGAAATTTGACCAAGGTCTCCCTCATCTGCTGAGTGTTCCATGTCCATGGACAGTTCGTCCTCCATTTCTTCATGTTCTCCTGCACCTTCCTCAACATTTCGCCTGCTACCATGCGCCCTTGTTGATCCCTGTCCCCCATGGTCCCATGCCTGCCGCGTTTGAGATGATGAACATCTGGACCTTGGAGATGTTGTTATGTCTTGCGCATATGAATCCTCCTGTAGTTCCTCCCCTTCCTGTTGTCCCACCCCCTGACTCCGAATAGTGTTTAGCGTGTGCTCCAGCATGTAAATGACTGGAATTGTCATGCTGATAATGGCATTGTCAGCGCTAAACATATTCGTCGCCATGTCGAAACTGTGCAGAAGGGTGCATAGGTCCTTGATCTGAGACCACTCCATCAGGGTGATCTGCCCCACCTCTGCATCTCGTTGGCCCAGGCTATACGTCATGACGTAATGCACCAGGGCTCGGCGGTGCTGCCACAGTCGCTGTAACATGTGGAGAGTCGAATTCCAGCGTGTCGCCACATCGCATTTCAGGCGATGAACCGGCAGGCCGAAAGACTTCTGGAGTGATGCAAGTCGCTCAGCTGCGGCGCTTGAACGGCGGAAGTGAGCAGACAGTTTTCGTGCCCTGGTCAGAAGGCCATCTAGGCCGGGATAGTGTGTTAAAAATTGCTGGACAACAAGGTTCAACACGTGAGCCATACAAGGTACGTGTGTCACCTTGCCCAGGCGAAGGGCCGCACCCAGGTTTGCAGCATTGTTGCACACGGCCTTACCAGGCTGCAGGTTGAGTGGAGACAACCATTTATTAAACTCGGACCGCAGAGCTGACCACAACTCCTCAGCTGTGTGACTCTTATTCCCAAGACATGTCAAGCTAAAGACCGCCTGATGACGTTGCGCTCTGCTGCCAGCATAGTAATGAGGGGTGCGTGATTCCTTCTGCGCAGTGAGAACGCTGGTGGCCTGACCAGGCAGGCTTGGGGCGGAGGTGGAAGACACAGATGAGGTGGAGGAGGCAGAAGCAGTGGCGGAACTTGGACAGACAGAGGATTGACACACAAGTCGTGGGGACGGCAAGACTTGTGCAGCAGACCCTTCACCATCTATCACCATAGTTACCCAGTGCCCAGTCAGCGACATATAAGGTCCCTGTCCATGCTTACTGGTCCAAGTATCGGTGGTAAAATGAACCCGTTCACACACAGAGTTTCTCAAGGAAGCGGTGATGTTGTGTGCGACATGCTGGTGTAGCGCGGGCACACCTTTCTTAGAGAAGTAGTGGCGACTGGGCATCTGGTACTGGGGCACAGCGACAGACATAAGGTCTCTAAAATCCTGTGTGTCCACCAGGCGGAAAGGCAGCATTTCGGTAGCCAAGAGCTTACAGAGGGATAAAGTCAACCTCTTAGCTTTGTCATGGGTCGCAGGAGATGGCGTTTTATTTGTCCACATCTGAGGGACAGAGATCTGGCTGCTGTGTGTAGACGGTGTTGAGTAGGGTGTCCCTGGAAAAATGCAGGTTTGTGAGGAAAGTGCAGTCGGAGACATGATGTTGCCTTCATCCAACGTTGGTGCTATCGATGTCTGAGAGAGCTGTACACACGCACTTGTTTTCCCTTCCAAACCAACTGACGACCTACCAAGCAAACTGCCTGTTGCGGTTACAGTGGTGGAAGTTGTGCGTGGAAAACCAGGTGTGACAGCTGTCCCCACAGTCCTAGAAGATGAAGAGCGCGCGGATGCACTGGAAGGGGCAGGCCGTGGATGGTTCGCTCCGCTAGGCCACATTACAGCACGGTGAGTTTCCCACTGGGACCTATGATATTTATTCATGTGACGATTCATGGAAGAAGTTGTCAAACTGCTGAGGTTTTGACCTCTACTAACAGAATCATGACAAATTTTACAAATCACATAATTTGGGCGATCTTTTTCTATGTCAAAAAAAGACCAGGCTAGGCAAGGCTTAGAGGGCATGCGACCTGCTGAGCCCCCCCGACTAGTGCTCAAAGGCAGAGTGGTGGCTGATGATGCAGTTGTAGACGTGCTACCAGTGCTCCGACTCTGTCAAGGAAGGCGCAAGGTAACTTCGTCGTCGGTTGCATCCTCCTCCACCGCCTCTGTTGACCTCCTCGAGTGCCTGACTGTGGGTTGACAGTAGGTGGGATCTAGAACTTCCTCATCAATTGTTGTGTTTGCACTCCCCTCACCCTCAGACTGAGCCTCTTCTTGCCCTGACCGAATATTTAAGTTGTCATCACAATCTGGTATCTGCGTCTCATCGTCATCAGTATGTTCCTCATTGTCTATAACCACAGGTGTTACAGTTTGTGACAAAGGGTCAACATTATGCTCAGAAACTTGGTCCTCACGGCCTGAATCAGAGTCACAAAGGTTCTGGGCATCACTGCAGACCATTTCCTGGTCTGTACTCACTGTAGCTTGGGAACAGACCTCTGATTCCCAGGCTATAGTGTGACTGAACAGCTCTGCAGACTCAGCCATCTCAGTTCCACCATACTGTGCAGGGCTGATGGAGACTTCAGAGCTGGGAGAAAGCATGTTTGATTGGGATGACAACTCAGAGGACTGGTGTTTTTTGGATGCGGTAATTGAGGTGGCTGAGAGGGCACTTGTTGGACCACTTGAGATCCATTCAAGCATTTTCCTTTTTTGGCCATCATCTACCTTTGTTCCTGTTGTTCGTGTCCGTAAAAAAGGGAGCACATCGGATTGTCCATGGTAAGTAGGAGACATCTTACTTTTGCTGGTAGATGGTCTATCTTCAGCAGATGTTAATGGAGCTTTGCCACCTTCCCCACGGACAAACCCTTTTTTTCCTTTTCCAACACGCCTCTTTACCTTTCCACCAGCATCTGTCATTTTGCCACTCATGTTGATTGCGACAAGATTGTGCACTTAAAATGTGGTAGTAAAAATTGAGAGGTGGTGTAGATTGCAGCGGTGGTCTAGCTTTATTAACAGCAGAATAATAAAGAATAATTATCCCTGACAATGCAACTACGGCCCTTAAACTGGCAGCATAAATTGCTAGTATAATGGCTTAGTAACAATGAGTTTTAGTGTGCAATGCAGGCAGACGTGCTGCAAATATCTTTGCACTACTGGGGCAATACAAAGTCCAAAAGCCACGTTTAGGATGCCACTAAGTTCACTCAGTGTTTGCTAGTATAATGGCTTAGTAACAATGAGTTGGAGTGTGCAATGCAGGCAGACGTGCGGCAAATATCTTTGCACTAGTGGGACTATACTGAAGTCCAATAGCCACGTTTCGGATGCCACTAAGTTCACTCAGTGTTTGCTAGTATAATGGCTTAGTAACAATGAGTTGGAGTGTGCAACGCAGGCAGACGTGCTGCAAATATCTTTGCACTAGTGTGACTATGCAGAAGTCCAATAGCCACATTTAGGATGCCACTAAGTTCACTCAGTGTTTGCTAGTATAATGGCTTAGTAACAATGAGTTTTAGTGTGCAATGCAGGCAGACGTGCTGCAAATATCTTTGCACTACTGGGGCAATACAAAGTCCAAAAGCCACGTTTAGGATGCCACTAAGTTCACTCAGTGTTTGCTAGTATAATGGCTTAGTAACAATGAGTTGGAGTGTGCAATGCAGGGACTGATGGTATGTCCCTTTCCCTCTGTAGCAGGCTGCGCAGGCTCTCTCTCTGGTGCTTCTCTGCTGGAATCCACACCGGTCCTTGATGCTGCAGCTGTACTTTTGGGATGTTTTTGGGCCAGGTGCTTGCAGCTCTCCTGCCCTTCGGATTCGGCTACCAGGGAGTATGTTTAAGCCCTGGTGGCCACAGACTCCGATGTCCGAGTCTCTCCGCTGCCTCTCAGCTACTCCTGCTTCTCTGGGCCAAGCTACTCTAGCTCTAGGCCCCAGATACACAGGACAGCTCACTCTGCGTCTGTTCACTTCCACTGCTCTCTACAGACTGAACACTACTTCCTCTCTCAGATCAGACTTAAGGGAAGCTCCCTGGAATCCCAGGTTCAGAGCTCCCCCTGCTGGCCGGAGGGAGAACTGCGTTGGGTGTTAAACTTGCTGGCCAATGGACCTCCCAATTACCTCCAGGCTCAGCATTAACCCTTTGGGAGGGCAATGCTGTTGTGGAGATCAGGTCCTGGGGCGCCACACTCCCCCTTAGTTAAATTCAGTACTCCCGGACTGTAGAAACAAACAAAACAGGTTACAACATTTCATCCCATTGTGGGAGGCGCATTACTTAAACGTTACAACTTAAACACTACTATAGAGTCCAGTGTGGCCCCCTTCCGGGTGTCCATTACACTGCTCCATGGGGGACCCGCCGCGATCAAACCCCCAACGTAGGCTCTGGGCGTGCGTCAGAGCATTGATGACCCCACTCTATGCACGCCGGACGGGTTTTTCTTCAGGGGTGTTGAGCACACTGGTGCTAACTATGAACAATTTAGGTGTTGGCCACCCATAGTCCAGTGGCCCAATTGTCCATTTACTTAATCACCTAAGACAAAAAGCATTTTATACACAACATGACAGACATTTCACATAACTATTTACATTCTGTTAGGTATTTTACTTTCTATGTTCTATACCTTGGAGGGGGCTGTCCCCGAGTGCTACGTTGGGACCGGCGTAGCTCTGGGGTTTGTCCCTGACTACTTGGAGTGTCTGCCCCCCCGTGTGATTGGTAGGCCTAACCCTGACAGGGATACATGTCGGTTGCCTACGGGATCTCAGATTCGCCAAGGGTACGGCAGGTTCACCACTGGCAGGGGGTTGAACCTCCTGTTCCACTGCTGGCGTGTCATCTCGTGTTGGAGCGAATGGTTCTTTAGGTGGTAATATATTGGATCCCAAGCACTCAAATTAGGACAAAGAGAATGAATGCAAAAAAGTGTTTTTTTATTGGACTATTTGCAAAAAAGAAAACGCCACCACAATATAGCAAAAGCCGACGTTTCGGCCTGTTAGGCCTTTTTCAAGGTTTTTGCCTATGAAAAAATGATAGAAAGTATATTACACACCACAAAGTGTCAGAAAAAACAAAAAAGTTTCACAAACATATATATGTACACACGCATATTTATATACAAGGTATTTACACGTACGTATAGTGGGAGGGTGGATAGGACGCATTAGACGTCACGGGATTGTACCATGTGGCGTTTGCTTTGCTTTGCAAGGGTACGTCACTGAATAGAGTAGAGAGCAATTAATTAGCACCAAAAAAAAGGGAAGATGTCATAGTCATACAGTAACAAGCAATAAAAGTCAGTGAGCTCATATTAGATAGCTGTCCTAGGCCAAACCAGGAGGAGACACATGAATAGACAGGGAATCATACTCATCTAGGGACACCATAGAGAGGGCTATATGCATCAGAGCAACAGCAGATTAAGGCAATGCAGGGTACATAAACCAAGGGTACATCAAAGCATAAATTCAGACAAGCATGTTATCATTGGCACATACCGGAGGCCAGGGAGGCCCAGAAGACAGGTGGAGGAAGAGAAAGGATGCCTGTGGAGAGAGATGGTGAGGCAGTGGTAAATACAAGGACGTGCCTGGTGAAGTAGATCAGCAGTTGTGGACTGGAGAGAGCAGAACGCATCTATAGCAAGTTACCTGGATAACACAGGGAGTAGGGACAGGGTCCCAGGGGTCTGTGATGGAGGCAGGAGGCATGTCGGCGTGGTGTATGGCGCGTATTTATAGCCACTTCCGGGTGTCCGGTACTGGGGCTACTGCGCCTGCGTGTATGACGTTGGTGGTGGCGTGGGAACGCAGCTGCGCCTGCGTGGAGCGTCACACTAGGGGCGGGGACAGAACTAGTAGTTTGAGAGGTGTGTGCGATGAAGCGTCACTTCTGTAATGTCTATCGCGCATGCGCGCGTGATGTCACTGCAGCGCAACTGCGCATGCGTGAGGCGTCATAACGGAGACACTGTTTTAGAAGGTGTGTGCTAGTGCTAGTGTGCACGGAGGGGGCGTAAACTAGTGGGTGTGGGCCAAGTCCACAATAGGGGATATGGATGATGGTAATAAGAGACAGGCTGATGCGGGATACTTCTAAACATAGAATAATGTCTATGAGGAGTTGTATGCGCTTAAGGATGTTTATGGATATGGGGGTGTATTATGCAGAAAGTAAAAACTGTAGGATGACAGAATGAGGGGTATGGCCAATTGCCTCTTATTACTGGTTGTGTTAATGTGTGTGTGTGTGTACAGATTGTTAGGGCAGAGGAGTATGAGAAAAGGGGGGGGGAAAGGTTGGTGGGGGGGTTTTAAGATGTGTGTGAAAGAAATATGTAAGAGAAAAGGAAGATCTGAAAGTGATGATATAAAACAGCAGGGAAGTAAATGGATGTGCAGATGTAGTGTAGTATATGTAGTATAGACCGTGGGTTGGGAGTCAATCTGTAACCTAAGACTAATCCGTGTGCCTGGAAGAAAAAAGGGGGGGAGGGGGGTGTTTAGGGATGGTACCTTATAGAAAGGTGGTGCCCATGATAAGGATGTGAGAGTGGAATCCTGCCCGTGATGAAGGTGGTCAATACCTCTGAAAAAGAAAATAAGAATAAATTAGAGCTTGCAAAAGTACACGAATACATGAATACCTGGATATGTACATGGTAGTCTGAAGCGTTTATACAAAAAGACATAGGCTTTAGCCGCTATATATCACAGTTGCTGAATAAAATGGTAGCTGAAAATTAATAGTTAACTTCATATTCTCTGTTCATGCCCCATGGTTCTAGAGTCTGCAATGTATGTATCCAGTAGGCCTCGCGGTCCCTGAGGATTTGAACACGGTTCCCACCCCTCCTGGGCAACGGCACGTGTTCCAAAACCTGATACCTAAGTTGAGATATTGAATGACCCCTAGCGATGAAATGTGCTGGAATCGGAAGTGCAGTTTGACCACAACGTATGGTAGATTTATGTTTACTGATGCGGTCTCGGATATGTTGGGTGGTCTTTAGGTGGATCTGGAACCTCTTCTGTTTCTGGCTCGACCAACTGCGGGAACGTCAGGACTGGTACCACTATGGCATTGTTTATTCGGGTCCAAGTTTTGGGGAATTTCCCAAGGATTGTTTGGATCATCTCTCCCTCTTTTTCTTGACTTTGGGGACTTTCTTGTACTTCTTCTACTTCTTTTTGGGTTCTGCACCGTTCAGGGCACGTTTTCAGGCGGTCCCGAGAAACTGCTTAATAGGTCCTGCCTTCATCCTTGCTTATGAGGCATACCTTACTATTGTCAAAGTTGGAGGGGATAATGGTGTAGGGCTCGTTCTCCCACTGATCATCCAATTTATGCGTCCTCAGCTTCTTCTTGAGGACTTGTTCTCCAGCTGCTAAGGGAGTTGCTGGGGCTGTTTGATTGTAATGCTGCTCTTGTCTCGTTCTTGCTTGAGACAGGCTCCTCTCTACACATTCTTGGACCCTACGGTACCGCTGCTGCCGCTCTGTATCCCAATCCTCTATTTCCTGAACCGCCTCAGGTGACACAGTCCCCATCTCCAAGTCTACAGGTAACTTGCCAGGTCTGGCTCGCATCAGGTAAGCAGGGCTGCAGTTGGTCGAATTTACCGGGATATGGTTGTACAAGTCTACCAGATCTGGTAACTTTTCTGGCCATTGGTTTCTTTCTTCCAAAGGTAGAGTCTTGAGCATATCAATAACCACATGGTTCATCTTCTCGCACAATCCATTGGTTTGGGGGTGGTACGGTGTGGTTCTGATTTTCTTACAACCGTACATGTTACAGAACTCTTGGAACACTTCTGCCTCGAATGCAGGACCTTGATCAGTCAGTACCCTTTCAGGGTAACCGTGAGGTCGACAAAAGTAGGCCTGAAATGCTCTCGCTGCCGTTCTGGCTGTCTGGTCCTTCACGGGCACTACTACCAGGAAACGAGAGTAATGGTCCACAATGGTGAGGGCGTACACATAGCCTGACCGGCTTGGTGTTAACTTCACGTGGTCCAGGGCCACCAACTCCAGGGGCTGCTTCGTGACAATTGGCTGTAGGGGAGACCTCTGGCTGGCATCATCTTTCCGCCTCAGGTTACACGGACCACAGTCTCGGCACCACTTCTCGACTGTCTTTCTCATGTGCACCCAGTAGAACCGATCACGGAGTAGGGTCTCCAACTTCTTCCACCCGAAGTGTCCTGCGTTATCATGATAAGCTGCTAGGACCATTGGAGCATCCCTCTGTGGGACCACTATCTGCCAGACAAGTTAATTCGTTCGCCAGTTGACATATCTCTTGCAGAGCTTGCCTTGGTAGGTGAACAGTCGTCCCCTCTCCTTCCACAACTGCTGGGCTTCTTCTGGAGCATCTGGGCCAAGATGAGTCTCAGCTTGTGCTAGCTTTTCTTTGACCAATCGCACGGCCGGGTCACCGTTCTGTGTCTCTTCCCAATTATGGTGGAGTAATGGGTTGACCGAGACCTCGTGCTGGTTCGAGCGCTTCGCTCCTACAGCATGCTCACACTGGGAAACACCTTGGTGATGGAAAGCCGGTAACTCTATCTCTTCGAGTTCATCCAGGTCTTCTCCAGGCTCGGGTAAGTGAGGCATTCTGGACAGCGCATCAGCATTGTTATTCTTCTTGCCAGCCCGATACTTGATGGTAAAGTCAAAGTTAGACAGCCGGGCCATCCATAGCTGTTCCAACGCACCTAACTTGGCTGTTGCCAGGTGTGTCAACGGATTGTTGTCCGTGAAGATGGTGAACTTGGCTGACGCCAGATAGTGCTTGAAGCGTTCAGTCACTGCCCAAACAATAGCGAGGAACTCCAGCTTGAAGGAACTGTAGTTTTCTGGATTCCTTTCTGTGGGCCTCAGCTTTCTACTGGCGTACGCTATCACCCTCTCTCTGCCTCCCTGCATCTGGGACAGAACTGCCCCCAGTCCCACGTTGCTGGCATCTGTATACAGTACAAACGGCTGGCTGTAGTCATGGTAGGCCAGAATTTCTTCTCCCGTGAGAGCCCCTTTCAGCCGGGCAAAGGATGTTTCTAGTTGGCTGCTCCATTCAAATGGAGGGCTCTGCTTCTTAGCCTGCTTTGGCTGGCCCACCAGGAGATCTTGAAGGTGTGCTGCTATCTTGGTGAAACCATCAATGAACCTTCGGTAGTAACCCACCAGCCCAAGGAACTGCCGCACCTCCTTTACCGTGGTGGGTCTTGGCCAGTCCTTGATTATGGTGACTTTCTCCGGATCAGGTGCCACACCTTCTGCGCTGACCACATGACCCAGGTACTGTACTTTTGGCTTCAAGAGGTGACATTTGGACGGCTTTATCTTCAGGCCATATTTCGACAAGGACTCAAACACTTCCGCTAAGTGCCTCAGGTGGTCTTCATAAGTCTTGGAATAGACTATGACGTCATCCAGGTACAACAGCACGGTTTCAAAGTTGTGGTGGCCCAAGTAGCACTCCATCAACCTTTGGAATGTCCCTGGGGCGTTGCAGAGCCCGAATGGCATACAGTTGAACTCACAGAGGCCCATTGGTGTCGTGAATGCAGTCTTCTCCCTGTCCGCCTCTGCCACGGGAACCTGCCAATACCCACTGGTGAGATCCAAGGTGGAGAAATAGTTAGCTGACTTTAAGGCCGTTAGTGACTCCTCTATTCTGGGCAGTGGATAAGCATCTTTATGTGTAATGCGGTTAATTTGCCTGTAATCTACACACATTCTCATTGTACCATCTTTCTTCTTTACGAGCACTAGTGGAGCTGCCCAGGGGCTACAACTATCTCTGATAACCCCAGCCTCCTTCATTTCCCGTAACATTTCTTTGGCACGCTGATACTGTGCGGGGGGTACAGGGCGGTATCTCTCTTTAATGGGATGATGATCACCCGTGGGGATTTGATGTTTAACCCCTTTCACCTGCCCAAAATCTAGGGGGTGTTTGCTGAAGACCCGCTCGTACTCCTGTACCACCCGGTAAACCCCATGCTTTTGGTGTGAGGGGGTGGAGTCGGTGCCCACATGTAATTTTTGGCACCAGTCTTCCAGCTGCCCCTTGGAGCCATTGTCTTCCGCCTGGTCGGACGGGATCAAGGGTTCCACTGCTTTGATGGTATTGTTGCTGACAGTGTACAGTTTTGCTACAGTGGCGTACCGGGGCAATTTGGCTTCCTCCTCCCCACAATTCAGAACACGGACGGGCACTCTCCCCTTGCGGACGTCTGCTACCCCTCTGGCTATCAGGACTCCAGGTCTACTGTCTGAATACACCGGTTCTACCGAGGCATGGTAGTCCTGACCCTTGAGGCCTATTGCTGCCCAACACCATATCAACATTTCACTTCTTGGGGGTATTGCAATGGGGAGGGGGTCACTTACCCTCACACTGCCAATTTCTCCTCCGGCCAGCTCTACCTGCTGCCTCCTCATCAGGGCTCGGATCTCCCTCTGTAGGGCACGCTGTTGCCCGGAGCTGGCAGTTTCAGACGCCTGTTGCAACAAAATTATCACTTCGGCAATACAATTTTCTATCACATTTGTACCAATGGTTAGCAGTGGGTCAGATTCTTTGCGATCAATATCTACAATTATCATCCCCTGACATGGCAATTCTACCCGCCCCACTTTAATGGTTACTTCCTTGTACCCAATTTGGGGTAAGGGCTGACCATTACTGGCCACAATTGTTAAATCATCATCTGGGCCATGGTCAATGTCTGAATCAGCCCAATATCTTTTGTACAGTTTATAGGGGATGGTTGTTACCTGGGACCCCGTATCCAGGAGGGCATTCAAAGAGATCCCATCCAGCACAATAGGAAGGACCGGTCGGCCTCCCACATACTTGCTGCGGCTGGGGGTTGAGCCGGGCATTCTTACACCTGGGGGTCGGCTCCTGGCCCCAGGCTCGGCCCATTTAAAGGACAGTGTCGTGCAATGTGGCCCGCCTGGCTGCAGCAGCGGCAGATCGGTTGTCCCATTGAATCATACCGGTCCGTGTCTCTGCCTCGGGTCGGCGGAATCCTCCTCTGTCGCATCCATGGGACGTCATCTGGGCTGGAGACCAACTCGATTCTTGCAGGTGGTGGGGTCACTTGTAGAGACTGCACGGTCTTGGCGAGGGCAGCTACAGTCTTGGTCAGCTCCCGGACCTGCTGTCTGAGCTCTGCAGTGGGATCCTTTTCCAGGGACTGCGCCTCGGCCCCTGCAGCAGCTGGTGTTGCAGGCATCACCCCAGGGTACGTGATAGCAAGAGGCCGGAGGGATACTGGGTGTAGATTCCCTCAGCACCCGGATGGCCTGGTCCTTAAACTTTGCAAAGTCCAGAGCAGGGTTCTGCAGGACCATGATACGCAGCTGGGTCCTGTGGGCATCTGACAGGAGCCCCTCTATGAACTGCTCAGTTAGGAGTTTGTGTTCTTCACGTACACTCTCTGGGTCCACCTGTTTAACTGCTTTCAGGGCCTCCTGCAAGTTTAAGGCATAGTCCCTTATGCTGTCTGTGGCCCGTTGTTTGCACCCAAAGAATCTCATCTTTATTTCTGCTGCGGTGCGGGTGTCAAAAGTACTCTTTAACTTGGCCAGTATCTGGGTTGCCGTCCCTTTATCTGTATCAGGCCAGGACTTCACTTCACGCTGGGCCGCGCCGGCTAGCTGCCCCATTAATATGCCCACCTTCTGGCTCTCAGTCAGCGGATACACCCGGAACAAGCTGTGCAGACTTTCTCTGAAGTCGCTCAAGGTATGGGACTCCCCGGAGTACTGCGGTAGCCATTCTGCTCCCGGGATGTACGGCATTGTGATCGGCATTACCGGCGCTACAGCGGGGGCTGGGGCGACGGCGACTGGGATTGCTTCGGCTGGCGCTGCGGCGTCTCGGGCTATGGCAGCCACCTGCCCTTCCTCCGAGTTGGACATCTTCCTCCCCCTTAGTGAACTTTACCAGGCTCCGTTCACTTTTCAAATTCTCGTCTGGGTCGCGTGGGGTTAACAGCGCTCTGCTCTGATGGCGTGCTCCCTTCGCGCTCTTTGTCAGGCACGCCCCCCTTCTTCCTGCACTCAGTGGGGCTAATGGCGGCGGCAGTTTTCAAACAGTAACACAGTCTATTAAGCACAGTTTCTGCAGGCGCACAGTACCCGGTGGGACCGGGCACGAAATCCTGTTCGTGACGCCAAAATTGACTCGCCCACCCCAGGGCTATGGGACACCCGGTGCCGGGCCGGACTAGTCCGGTGGTAGTCAGTGGTGGCTGGGCCCGGCTCCGTGGCCCTGGTGGGTGTCAGTAAAATATGTGGCTTGCTTATTAATGGTTGTGTTCGTGACGCCACCTGTGGTCTGCGGCTATTAAGCCGCCGCTGCTGTGTGAGGCCTCCGGGGTGATGTTATGGCAGCAATGGTGGTACTGCTCCCCACAGGTGGAGCGGAGCCCCGGGGACACTGTTAGTGCTCATGGAAGTCTATGAGGTTGTGTGGCTAACACAGTGCAGGGCCGACAGGCGATGAAAGAATCAGGCATAAACAACAGTCTCTTTACTTTTTCCTCTTTACTTTGGAAACAGTCCAGTCCTGGGAGACCGTTACAGGTGGTGATGGGGATCCGGTCGGCCTGGAAGTACTTGGGGTGATCTCTCTGGCCAGCTGAGTATGAGGCCTACTCCTGTACTTTGCTTTGTTACGATAGGACCCTGCTTCTCTGAATCCAGCAATGGCCCTCTGTGCTGCTGGGACTGATGGTACGTCCCTTTCCCTCTGTAGCAGGCTGCGCAGGCTCTCTCTCTGGTGCTTCTCTGCTGGAATCCACACCGGGCCTTGATGCTGCAGCTGTACTTGTGGGATGTTTTTGGGCCAGGTGCTTGCAGCTCTCCTGCCCTTCGGATTCGGCTACCAGGGAGTATGTTTAAGCCCTGGTGGCCACAGACTCCGATGTCCGAGTCTCTCCGCTGCCTCTCAGCTACTCCTGCTTCTCTGGGCCAAGCTACTCTAGCTCTAGGCCCCAGATACACAGGACAGCTCACTCTGCGTCTGTTCACTTCCACTGCTCTCTACAGACTGAACACTACTTCCTCTCTCAGATCAGACTTAAGGGAAGCTCCCTGGAATCCCAGGTTCAGAGCTCCCCCTGCTGGCCGGAGGGAGAACTGCGTTGGGTGTTAAACTTGCTGGCCAATGGACTTCCCAATTACCTCCAGGCTCAGCATTAACCCTTTGGGAGGGCAATGCTGTTGTGGCGACCAGGTCCTGGGGCGCCACATTTGCTAGTATAATGGTTTAGTAACAATGAATTGGAGTGTGCAATGCAGGCAGACGTGCTGCAAATATCTTTGCACTAGTGGGACTATACAGAAGTCCAATAGCCACGTTTAGGATGCCACTAAGTTTACTCAGTGTTTGCTAGTATAATGGCTTAATAACAATGAGTTGGAGTGTGCAATGCAGGCATACGTGCTGCAAATATCTTTGCACTAGTGGGACTATACAGAAGTCCAATAGCCACGTTTAGGATGCCACTAAGTTCACTCAGTGATTGCTAGTATAATGGCTTAGTAACAATGAATTGGAGTGTGCAATGCAGGCAGACGTGCTGCAAATATCTTTTCACTAGTGGGACTATACAGAAGTCCAATAGCCACGTTTAGGATGCCACTAAGTTCAGTCAGTGTTTGCTAGTGTAATGGCTTAGTAACAATGAGTTTGAGTGTGCAATGCAGGCAGACGTGCTGCAAATATCTTTGCACTAGTGGGACTATACAGCAGTCCAACAGCCACGTTTAGGATGCCACTAAGTTCACTCAGTGTTTGCTAGTATAATGGCTTAGTAACAATGAGTTTTAGTGTGCAATGCAGGCAGACGTGCTGCAAATTTCTTTGCACTACTGGGGCAATACAGCAGTCCAACAGCCACGTTTAGGATGCCACTAAGTTCACTCACTGTTTGCTATTATAATGGCTTAGTAACAATGAGTTTGAGTGTGCAAAGGGCAGGAGGGTACAGTGCCAGGGTTGTGGGTCTCTGGGTAGAGGAAAGGAAGCCTGCCTTTCTATCCCTCCTAATGGGGAAATGCAGCGAGGAAATCCCTGACCTTAGCTACACAGACGCTGTCATCTTGTGTAGCTGTTAAACTCTGTTTTCACGGACCTGTCACCTATGGCTCTGACCCTGCCGGTATGAGCCCTTAAAAGGACTGATAGAAAGTGCTATCCCTATACTGTACAGCGCTGTGTATGGAGCGTACACAGCAGTATCGGCGATAGGAGCTGCGCCAGTAATGTCTGACACCAAGGACGCAGAAGGCAGATAATGGCGTGCTGGAGGAAAATGTCCGGTTTTATAATGCAGGGACATGTGACATGGACATCCTATCACACATGCCGTTGCTTCTCTGGCTAAAAGTCCACTTAGCTGTGTGTTTGTCTGGGATTGGCTGACATGCTGGCCCGCCCCACTACACGCGCGCGCTGAGGGAAGGAAGACAAGGAAAAAAAAAAAATTATACATTACATTACATACTTATACATTATACATACAGCAGTGATCTGAATGCGCTGTTCCCGCACACTATACACTGAAATGTCATAATAGTGTGAGTCACAGAGTGACTTACACTATTACAGCGGAAAGCCAGCTAGGAATTAGATGGTTTTTTTGCTGCTAGAACCGTTCTCGAACGTATCTAGAACTATCAAGCTTTAGCAAAAAGCTCGGGTTCTAGTTCGATCTAGAACAGCCCCCAAAATCACTCGAGCCGCGAACTGGAGAACCACGAAACGCGAACCGCGCTCAACTCTATTTAATACATTCAGTTCCCCTAGGGTGTAGTGGTTCAGACATCATGTAGCTAAGCATCACAAGGTACTCCCATGAGCTCCCAACAGCTTATTTTTAAAAACCTGGTAGGATTTGCAACAGGGCATAACAAGTCAAGGAGTTCAATACATTCAGTTTCTCCAGGGGATAATGGTTCAGACACTATGGAGCACTGCATCAGTAAATACTCCCAAGAGCTCCCAACAGCTTATTTTCAAAAAATTGATTTCATTTGCAACAAGGCCTAACATGCCAAGGAGTTTAATACATTCAGTTTTCCTAGGGTGTAGTGGTCCAGACATCATGTAGCTAAGCATCACAAGGTACTCCCAAGAGCTTCCAACAGCTTATTTTAAAAAAATTGGTAGCATAAGCAACAGGGCATAACAAGCCAAGAGGTTTAATACATTCAGTTCCCCTAGGGTGTAGTGGTCCAGACATCATGTAGCTAAGCATTACAAGGTACTCCCATGAGCTCCCAACAGCTTATTTTTAAAAACCTGGTAGGATTTGCAACAGGGCATAACAAGTCAAGGAGTTCAATACATTCAGTTTCTCCAGGGGATAATGGTTCAGACACTATGGAGCACTGCATCAGTAAATACTCCCAAGAGCTCCCAACAGCTTATTTTAAAAAAATTGATTTCATTTGCAACAAGGCCTAACATGCCAAGGAGTTTAATACATTCAGTTCCCCTAGGGTGTAGTGGTCCAGACATCATGTAGCTAAGCATCACAAGGTACTCCCAAGAGCTTCCAACAGCTTATTTTAAAAAAATTGGTAGCATAAGCAACAGGGCATAACAAGCCAAGAAGTTTAATACATTCAGTTTCTCCAGGAGATAATGGTTCAGACACTATGGAGCACTGCATCAGTAGGTACTCCCAAAAGCTCCCAACAGCTTAGTTTCAAAAAATTGGTTTGATTTGCAACAGGGCATAACATGCCAAAAAGCAAAAAGAAAATTCGGATTTTGCAGGGGGCCATGTGTTAACACACCTTGGAGCACAGCATCAATAAAGAACACAAATAGAGACTGCCTGACCAATTGTTCTAGACAGTGTAGCCTCGACAGTGCTTGTGACATCACATCATCAAGCTCTTGCAGTTGTTTAAGAGCTTTTCTCTGAGGACCGGAAAGGTTATCCTGTCCATATCATGTAGATATTTTCTTGAAGTCTTCCATTACAAGTTTTGTAAATATTTCTACTGTGGGGCAGACAGACAGAGGGGGGAACCTTGTTAACCTGGGTTGCAGGAAAGTGGGATACCTACCTAGATCAGTAGTTTGTTCAAGAAGTAAGTCTTCCAAAACCACAAGAGCCTCACGTTCTAGGTCGCTCATAGTCTCCTGAAAAGTAGACCTCTTATTGTGAAGTTTCTTCAGGATGAGCTTTCGTGAAAATAAATGTAGGTCTTTCAAGGCTGTAAAATAATGAAATGTATTAATGGGGGAAAAGGTGAGTCCCAATGACAGAACCTCGACCTGTGCCTCTGAGAGGACATGGGTGCAAAGGTTTATTACCTGTAATTTTTTCAATTTTTTAATTACCATATTTCTTGTAACCGGTCCTGGTAGTTACACCAACACCGCCTTCGACATGGCTTGGCCCCTCAGAGGTTGCTGATCGTGCTTCGTCAATGGAACTCACTGATCTTAAGGAGGCTGACCTGGAACGTGATTTGGCACCAAAATGGGAGTGTGAACGTGCTCTTGCAGTACTGGACCTCCACCTATAGACCCGGTTATTTTGTTTATCAGCCACATCCCTTTGAAATTTTTTTGTTTTGTATTCCATCACCTCCTTTTCACATCTCTGTGACTCAGCATCCATATCCAAGTTGAATTTCTGCAGAACCTCCCCAGATACATTCGACTTGATGGTAGTCAAAAGTCCATCCATCTCAGACTCAATTTCAGAGAGGTTAGTATTGCACTGATCCCGTAACAGTAGCCAGTGGAACAGTTATGCGCCAGGTCTTCAGATTTTGTCTTGAAGACAACATCATCAATTTCAATTGAGGGAAAGACCTGAACGCGTAAACCGCGTGGGAAAGGCTCCTTTGAATATACCTCTTCAGGAATGCATGGTTCCACCATATCCAAACACATTTTTTTAAAAGAACCTGATACAAGTAAAATATATCTTTGTACCGTGTTAGCCAGTAGGGATAAAAAAATTGTTTAAAAGAACCGAGAGTCCTTAGTGGTTGATACCTTTTAATGGCTAACTGAAAAGATGGTAATAATTGCAAGCTTTCGAGACTACTCAGGTCTACAATTATTACCATCTTTTCAGTTAGCCATTAACAGGTATCAACCACTGAGGACTCTCAGTTCTTTTAAACAATTTTTTTATCCCTACTGGCTAACACGGTACAAAGATATATTTAACTTGTATCAAAATGGAGGATACCAGAATGTACCGCATCTTTATGGAACTAAACACTTTTCTATGTCCTGTTGTGTATATATAACTTGTTTTTTTTTTTTTACTGCACTTTTCTATGTCCTGTTGTGTATAAATATGTGACTCTTCAGATTTTGTTTTTATACCATGCCTGATGAAGAGACCTGAGTAGTCTCGAAAGCTTGCAATTATTACCATCTTTTCAGTTAGCCATTAAAAGGTATCAACCACTGAGGACTCTCAGTTCTTTTAAACAATTTTTTTAAAAGAACCTTGAATTTAAGCATCGCTTCTCGCGCATCACTGTTAGAAATATTAGTAGATAAATCAGACCCTCCTCTTTGAACACATTATTGACTTGTGATAACCATGTGGTATTACGAGCACGAAAATCCATACTGGAAAAGACTGTGAAAAACACAGAAACAATGATAAACAGCTTAATTTCCATAAGGATGATACTCAAAAATAGACCGGGATGGGAGGAGCCCACCCAGTCAACAGCAGCTCTCCTATAGGTAAGTTCTTCGTAATATGTGGTGGATAACATGATTTTGCGGCCAGAATGTTATTAGACGCTGTAGGCTTTCTATAGAGAGAAATTTCAACTCGATTGTCAGTGTTAACTGATAAAGTGATGTCTAGAAAGTCAATTGTGTTATGATTATGGCAAGAGGTAAACTTCAAATTGAAATTATTTCTGTTCAGATATTGTGTAAACTCATGAGCCTCCTCCTGAGTACTCCTCCATATGAACAGCAGATCATCATCTAAATCGACCCATCTATACCACATTCTTTCTAAAAGGGTTATTGTCACTATGTAAAAATAGCCCCTCCCACCTACCCATTACAATGTTTGCAAGGGAGGGAGAGAACCTAGACCCCATAGAAATGCCAGTAGTCTGAAGAAAAAAATGACCATCAAAAGAAAAATAATTATGTGACAACAAAAATTCCACTGATGATAACAAAAAATCTTTAATTATCAAATCATAATCACTAAAATGGTCCATGTGGTATGAAAGTGTTTCCAAACGTACAAAATGTGGTATGGATGGGTAGAGGGCCACAAAATCACAAGAAAGCCAAAAAAAAATCATCCTGCCACTGAAAATTTTCCAACATGGAGATAACAGCCTTAGTATCTCAGATAAAGCTAGGAATCCTATGTGTCAAAGGTTGCAGGTAAAAGTCGACCCATTCACTCAGTCTCTCCCCTAAAGATCCAATCCCTGCCACTATAGGTCTTAAAGGTGGAGGGAAAATGTTTTTATGGATCTTGGGGAGAGAATGATAGACTTGGACGACTGAATGACAAACATAAATATATTCCATGAGCTTTTTGTTAAAAGCTCCAATATAGCAACCCTCTTCAAGTAATGATTTCAATGCAGCATTATATTCCTTTGTAGGATTTTTAGACAACTCAATATAGGTGTCAGGGTTCTCTAATGCCATAAGATTTAATTTGGAATAAAGTCCCGCATCCATGAAGACTACTGCACCACCTTTGCCTGCAGAACGTATCAAAAGGTCTGGGTTATTTTTCAGCTCTTCCAGAACTGTTCTTTCCTCTTTTGATACATTAGATTGAGAATGAGCCCTTTCTTTAGATTTTTTCAGCTCAACCAAATCCTTTTCTATTACTTCCTGGAAGGAATCCAAAACTGCTGGCCTTGAATGAAAGGGATAGAAAAAAGGGTTGCTAATTGTAAAATGCTGGTTCAAATTCACATTCTTCGGATTGTTGCTGGACTCCAATATATGTAAATCCAATAAGGTGCTTTGTTCCTCAAATGTAAGAAAAACCATCACTCTGTACATTTACAGGACAATCATTTACATTAACTTGTTTTTATCTTTAAAATGTGTTTTAATAGTGATGTTCCTTGCAAATTTATTTATATCCAATAATATCTTAAAGATGTCAAATTTTTGCGTGGGGCAAAAGCTTAAACCTTTAGGAAGTAATGAGGTTTGTGCTGAGGACAGTATAAAGCTAGATAAGTTCCAGATCGGGACTTCTAATATTTCTGGCGCTTGTTCCAATGCGGTTGTTTTCTTCTTATGCTTTCTGCCACCCCGTCTCCTCCGTTTTTTGTAATCCTATTCTGGATAGAGGATGGAGCACGTGTGGTGGATCCCGAATTAACACCCATGGAGGTTGAAGCTATTGAGGTGTCTGAAAATTCATCAGAGGTGTTAAACATGGATGTATTAGCTGTAGAATCAGAATCCATGAAGATCACCCTGTTATGTGAATATTTTCTTTTCAAGATAGAATACGGTTTACTATGCCAATTGTAATCTTTGTTAGCAGCATAATCCTGCGAGTCTCGCTAAAATTTCACTTTTTTTGTATCCGTAATGATTAGGGATGATTGAATACCCTATTATTCGCTTCAACGGCTATCCGCTGAATATCTCACCGCTATTTGAGTATTCGCTAATATTCGGCCCCCAATGTAAGTCTATTGGAAACTCGAATAATTTTATGTTGAACCTGTCGGTGACCTGTGGTGACTGAGGAAAAGGCTGAAATCGATGGGAAAAGGCTGAAATAGTATGGGCACAGCCTATAGAAGGTGCCTGACTGCATTTTTGGTGTCTTTGAATAACGTGGTCAGAGCAGCACGCGGCATTTACGTAGTCGCCAGAACAGCTCTCAAACCAAAGTAAAAGAGGGGAAATTGCTAAGAAACAGTTTCTAGTGCCTAAAAAATGTAAAAAAAAAGTCAAATCAAGCCCCGACCCCTCAAAAAAAAACCACTTTAGCATATGTTCACACGTTTCGTTTTTTACATTTTTCCTTTTTCAATTAGAAAGGGCTGTAACTTATACATTATATTGGTGTCTGTCCAACACCTCCTTTTTTTAGACATATTTGACAGCACTTTAAAAGGTCAGCTACAATGTGCCCGTTGGGATTGATGACTAGAGTTGAGTGCGGTTCGTGGTTTGCGGTTCTCCAGTTCGCGGTTCGAGTGATTTTCGGGGGTGTTCTAGTTAGAACTCGAGCTTTTTGCTAAAAGTTCGGCAGCTCGAGTTACGTTCAAGAACGGTTCTATCACTATAAATGTGGCTTTTCACAGTAAGGCTATGTGCACATGTTGCTATCTGCATGTGTCCTGCATCCCCAGCACAATCCCTCTCCCTTTCCTACTCACCGATTACGGGCGTCTCGCTCCCCGGCTGTCACAAATCTGCGGCGTCTTTTCCTCTTTAGAAAATGGCTGCCACTTCATTAGTCAATTAGTTATTCCGTGCTTTCCCCGTCCACCGGCGCTTATGATTGGTTGCAGTCAGACACGTCCCCAAACTGAGTGACAGCTGTCTCACTGCAACCAATTACAGCCGCCGGTGGGCGGGTCTATATCGTGCATTAAAATAAATAAATGAATAAAAATTTAAAAAATGCGGTTTCCCCCATATTTGCTACCAGCCAGGATAAAGCCGCACGGCTGGAGGATGGTATTGTCAGGATAGAGAACGCCACGGTATGGGGAGCCCACCACCCTAACAATATCACCCTGCAGCCGCCCAGAATTGCCGCATCAATTAGGTGCGACAGTCCTGCGGGACTCTACCCAGCTCATCCCGAATTGCCCTGGTGTGGTGGCAATAGGGGTAATAATGAGTTTAATCATGGCAGGCATCTCCCCGAGATACCTTCCATGATTAAACTGTAAGTGAAAGTAAATAAACACACACCGCGAAAAATCCTTTATTTGGAATAAAAGACAAAAAAACAACCCTGGTTCACCCCTTTATTAATCCCAAAAATACCCCTCCAGGTCCGAAGTAATCCATATGACAAGGTCAGCTCTGCTCTCTCGGGATGCAGTGGCTCCGTAGCCAGGGCCGGCTCCTGGTTTTTGTGGGCCCCGGGCGGAAGAGTCCCAGTGGGCCCCATAAACACGCAGACACACACATACACAGATACATACACGCACATATACATATTTAAAGACAAACTCACAAAAATACATATAAATAGACAAATCTATACAGTCATATACACTGACATACATAGATACACATCATACATGCATAAATACAGAGACACACACTGCTATGCTGCATACATACATACATACAGACACACACACACTGCTCTGCTGCAGACATACATACATACAGACACACACACTGCTCTGCTGCAGACATACATATAGACAGACACACACACACACTGCTCTGCTGCATACATACATACAGACAGACACACATATACTGCTCTGCTGCATGCATACATACAGACACACACATACTGCTCTGCTGCATACATACATACAGACAGACACGCATACTGCTCTGCTGCATACATACATGCATACATACAGACACGCATACTGCTCTGCATGCATACATGCATACACGCATACTGCTTAGCATGCATACAGACACGTATACTGCTCTGCTGCATACATAGACACGCATACTGCTCTGCTGCATACATACATGCATACATACAGACACACATACTGCTCTGCTGCATACATACAGACACGCATATTGCTCTGCTGCATACATACATGCATACAGACAGACACACATACTGCTCTACTGCATACATACATGCATACACGCATACTGGTTAGCATGCATACATACAGACACGTATACTGCTCTGCTGCATACATACAGACACGCATACTGCTCTGATGCATACATACATGCATACATACAGACACGCATACTGCTCTGCTGCATACATACAGACACGCATACTGCTCTGCTGCATACATACATGCATACATACAGACGCCCATACTGCTCTGCTGCATACATACATACATTCTCTCTCTCTTTCTCTCTCTCCTTTCTTTCTTTCTCTCCTTTCCCTCTCTCCTTTCTTTCTCTTCTTTCTCTACTTTCTCTTTTTTCTCCTCTTTCTCCTATTTCTCTTCTCTCTCTTCTTAAAAAGTGGAGCGGTGAGGCCGGCTTTTTACTGCCCGGCCGGCTAAACTATCAGCTGATGCTGTCGGACAGGAATCTGCACAGAAGTGTGTAGTTTGTTTGTTTTTTTTGCACTGATGCATCAGCTGATTGTATAAAAGCCATTTATACAATCAGCTGCTGTGTCATGTGATTCAGGCCCTTGGACCTGACACATCATCTTATCGCTTTGCCTTCCAGCAAACCGATCAGATGATATTGGATCCAGATTGGACGGCGCGGGACCCTTGACCCAGGATTACTGCAAAGGGGGGTTCTTTATTTCATTAAGGATGGAGTCACTAATTGTGTTGTGTTTTATTTATAATAAAAATATTTTTCTGTGTGTTGGGGTTCTTTTTATCGGTACTAGAAATTCATGGTGGCCATGTCTACTATTGGCATGCCACCATGAATTTCGGGCTTAGGGCCAGTTGATAATATGCAGCTAGCCCTAACCCCATTATTACCCAGCAAGCTACCGTCACCAGGGCTGTTGGAAGAGTTGGATACAGCGCCAGATGATGGCGCTTCTATGAATGCGCCATTTTCTGGGGCGGCTGCGGATTGCAATTCGCAGCAGAGGCGCACAGATACCTCGGGCTAACCTGTGCTGCGGATTCCAATCCCCTGCTGCCTAGTTGTACCTGGCTGGACACAAAAATATGGCAAAGCCCACATCATTTGTTTTTTAATTATTTCATGAAATAATTAAAAAAAACGGGCTTCCCTATATATTTTGCTCCCAGCCGGGTACAAATAGGCAGCTGGGGGTTGGGGGCAGCCCGTAGCTGCCTGCTGTACCTGGCTAGCATACAAAAATATGGCAAAGCCCACGTCATTTGTTTTTGGATTATTTCATGAAATTCATGAAATATTTAATAAAAAAAGGGCTTCCCTATATTTTTTCTTTCCAGTCGGTTACAAATAGGCAGTTGGGGGCAGCCCGTAGCTGCCTGCTGGACCTGGCTAGCATACAAAAATATGACGAAGCCCAAATAATTTTTTTGGGGGGCAAAAAGTCCTGCATACAGTCCTGGATGGAGTATGCCGAGCCTTGTAGTTCTGCAGCTGCTGTCTGTCTGTATAGAGGGGAGCAGACAGCAGCTGCAGAATGGCAAGGCTCAGCATGCTCCATTCACTAGTGTATGCAGAAGCGCAGAGTTTTACTAGCTAGTATTAAGCCAGAGATTCCTAATGTCAGGCAAGTTTGACCCAGCCATTAAGAATCTCCAATAAAGGGTTAAAAAAAGACACCACACAGAGAAAAAATACTTTAATAGAAATAAATACACAGACACATTAGAGACTCCATGTTTATTACTCCCTCGCATCCCTCTACGATCCGGCTCTTCTGTCTTCTTTCTCCTTCAACACATGCAGCTCTGCTCCATCAGCAGCACTGCATAGGAAGAAGGCGGTGCTATTCCCTGTGCAGTGTTCTCAATCTGTGAGTGAAAAGGAGCTGTGGCTTGTGAGCGGTGACGTCACCACTGACAGGCGCGTTGCTTTAGCAACGGTGATCTCCATTATCGTCCGGCTGTGGCAGCAAGTTTATAACGGAATGGGGAAGCAGACTGAGAACCCAACCGCGTGCCAGAGCATGTCCCCGGTACACGGCAATACACAAACGATCACCGCGTACTGGAGAGAGGCACTCGCAGGTCCTACATGACGCGTCATAGTCATGTGACCAGTCTGTAGCCAATGAAATAACAGACACGTGACTGGTCACATGGCTATTTTGATGTCACGATAGGTCCTGCATCACTGCTGGCAGTGCTGCTTACCGGGAGGATTCAACGATCATCGGATGGAATAGCGGCAGGAGACAAAGTGCAGGACACGCTGCGGGGACTAGGAAGTGTTATGGCAATGTTTATTAACTGTATGTGTACATTTATAATGTGTTTTTATGTGTTTGTGATTGCCTCCCATTGTTTCCTATGGGTTTGAGTGGTTCGCTGAATCGGTTCGCCGAACTGAGCTCGAACAAGACCTCCGTTCGGCGAACAAAGCTCGAGCCAAACCGTGACCGGTTCGCTCATCTCTAATGATGACTTTGCCCTCCTCCTCCACCAGCACCACCGGCTCCAGTGGCCCTCTAAGGGCCACTGGCTGTTCTCAAATCTCTCAGGTGTGCCCTGTAACATATTGGGGAGGGATGGCAGTCATTTGCAGTTTTCTGCATCCCCTATATCATTAGTGTGAAAGTTGGAATACGTACTCCATAACACTATACAGTGCTATTGCCAATGTGGCCATTTGGATGTTGGCCTTGCCCTCTTCCTCCTCCTCCTCTCCCACCAGCACCACCAGCTCCAGTGGCCCTCTATTCAAATTCTATTAAATTGATTCAGAAATCTATGTTTTATGGACAAATGACCACCACGCTGGGACATCGAAGCTGATATCATTGATGATGATTGCATCTGACCAAAGGCAAGTTGGGAGCAGGAGGCATCATCACCTGCTTCCTAGACCGCAGTTTCTGAAGCATGCAGCACCGTGGAAGTGGCAGTTGTTTTAGTCTTGAACTCAGACTTTATTCCACTAGCTAACACCGAGGATTTAAAAAAATTCAGTTTACCCAGAGGGGAATGGTTCAAAGACCATGTAGCACAGCATCAGAAGTTTCTCCCAATAGCTCCTGTTCAGACACTATGGAGCACTGCATCAGTCGGTACTCTCAACAGCTTTTTATTAAAAAATGGTAAGATAACCAACAGGGCATAAGATGCCAAGAAGTTTAATACATTCAGTTTCCCCAGGGGATAATGGTTCAGACACTATGGAGCACTGCATCAATAGGTTCTCCCAACAGCTTTTTATTAAAAAATGGTAGCATAAGCAACAGGGCATAACATGCCAAGGAGTTTAATACATTCATTTTCTCACGCCGCCAAAAGGTCGCAGAAAGACTCTGTTCCTACAAGCCGATATGGCAAAATCTCAAGGGCTAACAATCGTGCAATGTGTACAGTGATGGTTTCTGCCCTTGGGTGCGTAACAGGGTATTTTCGCTTCTTTTTGAAGGTCTGAGATATAGACAACTGAACGGAATGCTAGGACACCGAAGCTGATGTGGTCGTTGATGAGTGAGTTTGGCCAACATCAGCTTGGGAGAAGGAGGCATCAGCGGCACCTTCTTGCACACCAGTTTGGGAAGCAGGCAGCCCAGGGGAAGTGGCAGAGTTTGGAGTCTGGAACTCAGGCTTTATTCCACTAGCTAACACCAAGGATTTTAAAAATTCAGTTTCCCCAGGGGGGAATGGTTCAGACACTATGGAGCACAGGATCAGTAGGTACTCCCAACAGTTTTTTTAAAAAAAAATTGGAAGGATTTGCAACAGGGCATAACATGCCAAGGAGTTTAATACATTCAGTTCCCCTAGGGTGTAGTGGTTCAGACATCATGTAGCTAAGCATCACAAGGTACTCCCAAGAGCTTCCAACAGCTTATTTTAAAAACATTGGTAGCATAAGCAACAGGGCATAACAAGCCAAGAAGTTTAATATATTCAGTTCCCCTAGGGTGTAGTGGTCCAGACATCATGTAGCTAAGCATTACAAGGTACTCCCATGAGCTCCCAACAGCTTATTTTTAAAAACCTGGTAGGATTTGCAACAGGGCATAACAAGCCAAGGAGTTTAATACATTCAGTTTCTCCAGGGGATAACGGTTCAGACACTATGGAGCACTGCATCAGTAAATACTCCCAAGAGCTCCCAACAGCTTATTTTCAAAAAATTGATTTCATTTGCAACAAGGCCTAACATGCCAAGGAGTTTAATACATTCAGTTCCCCTAGGGTGTAGTGGTCCAGACATCATGTAGCTAAGCATCACAAGGTACTCCCAAGAGCTTCCAACAGCTTATTTTAAAAAAACTGGTGGCATAAGCAACAGGGCATAACAAGCCAAGACGTTTAATACATTCAGTTTTTCCAGGAGATAATGGTTCAGACACTATGGAGCACTGCATCAGTAGGTACTCCCAAAAGCTCCCAACAGCTTAGTTTCAAAAAATTGGTTTGATTTGCAACAGGGCATAACATGCCAAGAAGCAAAAAGAAAATTTGGGTTTTGCAGGGGGCCATGTGTTAACACACCTTGGAGCACAGCATCAATAAAGAACACAAATAGAGACTGCCTGACCAATTGTTCTAGACAGTGTAGCCTCGACAGTGCTTGTGCCAGTGCATAATGTACAAAGGCTTGAAAAATATTGCACTGGGTGATTGGGCCAAACAATTACATGGCGGCAGCAGTCTAACAAGTTACATTAGTCAAGCGGTGTCATTAGATGATAAAAGACAAAATAGTCTTGAATGAGAAACAATGGAACTTATTTGAACTTAAGAAATCCAAATTTTGGAGCTACACATATTATTGGGTCTTGTTCACAGGCGGCCAGAGATACTCTGGGGCAATCCATCTATGTTTCATTTTGATCATGGTCAAACTGTCTGCACTTTCCGTGGATAGTCGTGTGCAACTATCTGTTATTATTGACCCCGCTGAGCTGAAAACACAGCTCATTTCCAAAGTAGTATCCACAGTTTATGAGCTGAAAACACGCTCAGACAACACACAGTAGGGCAAGCTAGCACTTCCAAAGCGTATAAGGCGAGGTCTGGCCAAGTGTTGAGCTTGGAAACCCAATAGTTAAAGGGAACTGTAGATTCTGAAAGCACGCTGATATGGTCACCAACATAGTCCCTCACAATCTTACTTAACTGTTCCCTCCTTGTCATCGTTCCCCCAAACGTTATCTAAGTCGCAGTTGATGGTTTGTGGAAAATGGACCAGTTTTCGCACATCATTCCCCCGCCTGTGTTGCTCCTACTATGAGTAGCCCTCTGTTGTAATCCTGTTGCGTGAGATGACATGCTACCTCTGGCGCCAGCATGATCTGAGGGTAATCGTTTCATCAACTGCTCCACTACAGCTCTCTTGAATGTTTCCGTAGTACAATCCTTATTTGCCTCCACAAGTAGTGAAGCAAATTTGTCTTTGTAGCATGAGTCAAGGAAGGTACATAACCAGTATTTGTTGTCTGCCAAAATGTGGACTAGCCAACAGTCATGAGAAAGGCAGTGTGACATGAACTGTGCCATGTGTCCCAGACTCCAAACTGGAAACCTTTGTGTGTCACTGCTAACTATACTTTCTGTCTCCCGAAACCACCTCTCCTCCTCAGTCTCTCTCTCCTCCTCCTGCTTCTCCTCAGGCCATCCATGATGGACAGCCCTGAAGCTTGGTTTGTCAATCTTCATCCTCCTCCTCATCCTCATGATGCTGAGCAAAGGTGGCCTGAGCTTGTTGGCCGAGGTTGTGCGGATTACTAGCAACCGTTGTGAAGTCTGGATCCACAGACAACTCGGGTGCATTAACACTTTGTTCAGTCAGACCATCCAGAGAGCATTTCAATAAACAAATCAGTGGAATGGTAATACTGATAACAGCATCATCACTGCTCACAATGTTGGTACAGTAATCAAAATTCTCCAAGACCTGACAAATATCTGCAATCCCCACCCACTCGGCAGTACTTATGTCTGGCAGCTGTGTCTGACGGGCATGTTTAAGCTGGAATTGGGATACTGCCCTCTGCTGCTCATGGATCCTGGCCAACATATGATAGGTTGAATTCCATCTCGTAGGGAGGTCACATATTAGTCTGTGATGAGGCAAGTGTAAGCGCTGCTGCAGCACTGCCAGGCCAGCAAAAGAGGGAGATGACTTGCGGAAATGTGCGCTAATACGTCGTACCTTGGTAAGTAGGTCTGGTATCCCAGGGTATTTCTTCAGAAAGTGCTGAACTACTAAATTTACAACATGGGCCATACAAGGAATGTGTACAAGCTTTCCAAGCTTTAATGCCGCCACCAGATTACGACCATTATCGCACACTACCATACCTGGACGGAGATCCAAAGGCTCAAGCCATTGATCTGTCGGCTCAGTTATCGCTTTCAAAAGATCAGGTGCCATGTGAGATTTGTCACCGATACAGATGAGCTTCAGTAGAGCGTGTTGCCGCTTAGCCGAAGCAGTGCTGCAGAGATCCCAGCTGGGGAATGATGTCGAGGAGGGAGTTGTTGCTGTGTAGGAGGCTACTGAAACTGTGATTGAAGTGGGCCCCGCTATTCTGTGTATAGGAATTATATGGGATGTTGCTCAAACTCTGTACCAGCCGCCACCAAGTTCACCCAGTGTGCCGTCAGTGAGATGTAGTATCCCTGTCTACTTTCGCTTGTCCACGTGTCTGTGGTTAAGTGGACCTTCCCTGTTATGGCGTTGGTGAGAGCCCATTTGAGGTTTACAGACACGTGATTGTGGAGTGCTGGCATGGCACAATGATAAAAATAGTGGCGGCTAGGCACAGTGTACCGATGTTCTAACACCCCCAAAAGGTCACGGAAAGCCTCTGTTCCCACAAGCCGATACGGCAACATCTCAAGGGCTATCAGTCGTGCAATGTGTGCAGTTATGGTTTCTGCCCTGGGGTGCGTAATGGGGTATTTTCGCTTCTTTTCGAAGGTCTGTGGTAAGGACAACTTAACGGAACACTGGGACACCGAAGCTGATGTCGTTGATGATTGAGTTTGGCCAACATCAGGTTGGGAGAAGGAGGCATCAGTGCCACTTTCTTATACATCAGTTTGGAAAGCAGGCATCCCAGGGGAAGTGGCAGAGTTTTCAGTCTGGAAATCGTGTTTTTCACCTAGAGGTGTCAAGCACCTAGTGGTGTGCTTGGCTAACATATGGTTTCTCATGCTGAAGGTGCCCAAGCTGGAAGTATTTTTGCCTCTTTTAAGCTTTGTCTGACAGATTTGACAAATGGCAACCGTTTGGTCCGAAGGACTCTTGGAAAAAACTCCTACACAATCGAACCACAGACCCTTGGAATCTAAAATGGCTGAGGTGGTGCACGGACCCTTGGACTCTGAGATGGCTGAGGTGGTGTACGGACCCTTGGACTCTGAGATGCCACATGTGGTGGTGTCATGTGCACAGTTGATTGACTTCTGGCAGTGGTCGAAACCCTATGTCTCACAGCTTTATTGCGGACTATGGGCACATACTCCTCTGCACTACTGCTCTCGCAATCTATGCCCCCATCCATGTTGGATCAGTCACCTCATCATCAACCAGGTCGTCTTGGGTACTCAAAGATCTGTGCATCACTGCACACCATGGCCTCACCTTGCGTTGGTGGTGTTGCGCGGTGAGAGGCATGAATGGTCAAAGCGTCCCGTAAACAGTTCCTCAGAGTAACCTGCTTTGGTGTCATATGTTTCCTTAGAATACTGATGTTGTGAGGAAGGATGACCAGGCTGAGGATTCGATTGGCCAGCCTCTGGGCTACTCAAGTCTGTCTGTGTGGACCCTTGGGATTTGCTACTCGACAAGTAACTGGAGGCATTTTCTGCTATCCAACTCGTTACCTGTTCGCACTGTTCAGGGTGCTAGAGTGCTTTCCCACATGGAGAAGAAAATTGGGATAGGAAGGCAGAGGTCGATAAAGCAGGAACCTTTTTCTTTGGCTCAATCACACTGCTTGGGCGACCACCACTGTTACTACCACCTCCTCCACGGCCATTACCCCCTCTTTTTCCCATTTTTTTGGTTTGATTTTTTAAGGTGAATACTGTAACGTGACCTTTTCTACAGGCAGTGGAACAACACTTATGCCGGGTTGTTAAACTTGCGTTAATAGTTTCTCACGATTGCTGTTTCTGTAAGTATAAAAACCAAAAGGTAACTATAAATGCACCAGTGTGCATTCATACTATGAATAAATAAATACTATAAATGCACCAGTGTGTATTCATTTATAGTTACTATGTTTTTTCAGTTAGCACATGTTCACATTTGTTGGATGTGAGGGTCAGTTTTTTTTATATTTCTAGTGAGTCTTTTTCTGACTGAGCACTCCGCCCTAAGAACTGGCTGTGTTCATAACCATTGTAGCAGGAGCTTAGATGTCCATACATGGAGGTTTGTAATCCAAATAGTGGAATTTTGCCCAGATATGGAAGTTTTTAACCTAGATACTGGCATTTAAGTTAGGTTCCCGGATTACAGAGATATACCTTGCCGTTGGTTCCGGGCTTACATGCATTGGCCAATACATAAACTAAATATCTCTCTTTTGCAGTAATGCAGTGCCATATTTTTCCTTGTACATTTTAGGCTTTTTAAAACAGTGTTCAACTGTATGCATTTATAGTTGCTATGTTTTTTCAGTTAGCACCTGTTCACATTTGTTGGATGTGCGGGTCAGTTTTTTGATATTTCTAAAAACCAAAAGGTAACTTTATTGGACAAATTACCACTTCGAGGCGTCAACAAAGATGTTGTGAATGTCTTTCAGCCCCAAAAGAAAACAGGGTTGGACAACACTTTTCTTTTAATATTGTTTTTTGGCACTCATACTGTGTTTTAGTAAGAGCAAGGCACTATGTAGGTGCTGTAAGATATGAAGCCCCCCAAAATATGCTAGGTGTCTGGTAGGAAGGTACTGGCCTTGAGGCAGAAGTTGTTCCCCTGACAGCAAGTATTAATAAAAATTGGCTAACACTGAGGCTATGTGTTACTTGCAGAAAGCCACTATCTAGGTTCTGTAAGATATGTAGCCCCCCAAAATATGCTAGGTGGCTGGTAGGAAGGTACTAGCCTTGAGGCAGACGTTGTTCCCCTGAAAGCAAGTATTAATAAAAATTGTCTAACACTCAGACTGTGTGTTAGGCTAGTTTCACACTTGCGTTGAACGGTATCCGTTGCATTGCGTTGTGTGACGGATGCAACGGATGTGTTGCATATAGTGGCACAACGGATGCAACGGATGCTGCAAAACAACGGAATCCGTTTTGATTTTTTTTTTTTTTTACAGTTTTATCGGCGGCAGATTATTGTGAACGATCAGCTGATCGCTCCCAGTAGCCGGCCGCCGGGTGATCAGCTGATCGCTCCCTGCAGCCGGCCGCCGGGTGATCAGCTGATCGCTCCCAGTAGCCGGCCGCCGGGTGATCAGCTGATCGCTCCTTGCAGCCGGCCGTCGGGTGATCAGCTGATCGCTCCCTGCAGCCGGCCGCCGGGTGATCAGCTGATCGCTCCCTGCAGCCGGCCGCCGGGTGATCAGCTGATCGCTCCCTGCAGCCGGCCGCTGGGTGATCAGCTGAGCGCTGTCACTTGCCAGCGGCCGGGCATGCCGGCGGGCAGGCGCTCAGCTGAGCGCTGTCACTTGCCGGCGCCCGGGCATGCCGGCGGGCGGGCGCTCAGCTGAGCGCTGTCACTTGCCGGCGCCCGGGCATGCTGGAGGGCGCTCAGCTGAGCGCTGTCACTTGCCGGCGGGCGGACGCTCAGCTGAACGTTCGGCCACCGTGAGCCAAAATAAAGTTTGTGATTTAAAAAAAAAAAAAAAAAGAGCATGCGCAGTGAAATCCAGAGGATTCCGCTGCTCAAAACAACGTTACATGCTGCGTTCCTCCCGCTGGGCGGAACCAACGGAGCGTCGCCCAGCGGAAGCAACTCAGGTCCTTTTGGTACAATCCGTCAACCATACAAGTCTATGGGAAAAAGCGGAATCCGTTAACGGATTCCTCTGTTTTCCAAAAGGGCGGATTGTAACGGAAGGAAAACAACACAAGTGTGAAAGTACCCTTAGTTGCAGAAAGCCACTATCTAGTTTCTGTAAGATATGAAGCCCCCCCAAAATATGGTAGGTGGCTGGTAGGAAGGTACTGGCCTTGAGGCAGAAGTTGTTCCCCTGACAGCAAGTATTAATAAAAATTGGCTTACACTGAGACTGTGTGTTACTTGCAGAAAGCCACTATCTAGGTTCTGTAAGATATGAAGCCCCCCAAAATATGCTAGGTGGCTGGTAGGAAGGTACTGGCCTTGAGGCAGAAGTTGTTTCCCTGACAACAAGTATTAATAAAAATTGGCTAACACTCACACTGTGAATTGAGATGGTGGCTGACAGGCACTACACTACACCTGAACCCCTTGTTTTTAAATTTTGGGACCTTTTTTTGCAAGTTGTAATACCTATTGCTAGTATAACAGACACAAGGGATGTAGCAGTGCTGAGATTGTTCATTATTAGTAGCAGATGTCAGGACAGCTTTAAATCTCTCCCTGCCTGTGAGTAAGCTGTCCCTAGCTGTCCCTATATCACACACTGCAGGAGCAGAGCGTATGCAGCACTAAGAAGAGGATTTTTTTTTTTTTTTTTTTGCAGCAGTTCTCAGATTTACACAGCTGCTAGCACAGTGAACACTGTCTTCAGCCCTTAAAAGGACTATTTTGGATTCTGCAGCAGTAACACTATGTCGTAGAACAAACTGCACTGTCCCTATACCTGTTTCTATGATTTACACAGTCCCTAACAGCTAATGCTAAATAGCTTCAGCCCTTATAAGGACTATTTTGGATTCTGCAGCAGGAACACTATCTCATAGACCAACTGCACTATCCCTATACCTGTTTCTATGATTTACACAGTCCCTAACAGCTAATGCTAAATAGTTTCAGCCCTTAGAAGGACTAGTATTAGTTGGCTGGAAAAATGCTGTACCGCACACAGTACAGTCTCACTACACCGGCAGCTCAGGAATGAATGCGTGCTGACAAAATGGCGGCTGCCTTATATAGCCCCTATAACGCTGTGCAGCCAAGCCAATCATAGTAACACCACAACAAAGATGGCTGCGGCACTACTGTAAGGGCAAGCAACGTCAGAAGTGTTCATTGGCTGGAAAATGGTGCCAAGAAGTCCAGAAACGAAAATGAAAGCACCAGAGCGAATACCATATTAGCCGTTGGATAGCGGATACCTCGGATACCCTATTAGCCATCGGATACCGAATAGTGGTGAATACATTTGCTCATCTCTAGTAATGATGCCTTCCAGTGTTTCTAAATTGATGTCCATTTTAACTCTAAGTTTCTGGAAGTCCCCCAGGTGTGCAAAATTATTAGCTGTTTTTTGCAGTTCACCGATCTCTGTCTTAGGGGTACTTTGCACACTACGACATTGCAAGCCAATGCTGCAATGTCATGCGCGATAGTCCTCGCCCCTGTCGCAGCAGCGATATCTTGTGATTGCTGCCGTAGCGAACATTATCACTATGCAGCTTCACATGCACTTACCTGCCCTGCGACGTCGCTCTGGCCGGCGAACCGCCTCCTTCCTACGGGGGCGGGTCGTGCGGTGTCACAGCGACGTCACACGGCAGGCGGCCAAAAGAAGCGGAGGGGCGGAGATGAGTGGGACGTAAACATCCCGCCCACCTCCTTCCTTCTCATTGCCGGTGGACGCAGGTAAGGTAATGTTTCTCGCTCCTACGGCTTCACACACAGCAATGTGTGCTGCCTGCTGGAACGAGGAACAACATCGTACCATCGCTGCTGCAAAATTATGGAAATGTCATACCCTTCACGGATCATACGATAACGACGCTTTTGCGCTCGTTAATCATGTGTAAATGGATTCACATACTGTGATGTCGACAGCGACGCCGGATGTGCGTCACTTTCGATTTGACCCCACCGACATCGCACTCGCGGTGTTGTAGTGTGCAAAGTACCCCTTAATCCGGTTTAGCTCCCTATCCTCCTCCATAATAATCAGTTCAATCAATTTTAGGAAACATTCACTTAATATAGAGTTCCATTTATTTTGAAATTCCTCATTTTAGGGAGCTGTGACCTTATATTTAATGCGTAAGCCATGCGGAATCATTTTTTTGGCCAGATATGTTTTCAGGGTATTCTGATTCCACCACACTCTAAGTTCCTTACCCATTTTATTCTCTAGATCTTTCATAATTGTAATTTTTTTTAATTTCTTTATTTATTTTTTTATGCGTTTTTTTGATGCGTTTTTTTGTTTGTTTGCTTTTGCGAAATTATATGCTGATTATATATAGAGTTCCCCAGAAACATTCTCTATGCTTATTAAAATGAATTTCTGCATCCATTCTCATGTATTTGTTTATGGGTAATGTTTGCATATTTTCTTGCGATTTTTATTTTATTATATTTGTTTTTGATTTGTGCTATTTGATTACATGAAAAATTATTTTGTATTATAACTATTATTATCCTATATATTTATATATCAAGTAAATGTTCAATTTATACTTCTTCGGAGGGATATGTCAACATAGGGTTAATTTGGGTGTCTCATGTTTGTTTTTACCCCACCCCCTCATTTCCTTTTTTAATGTTTGGCAAGGAGTCTTTTGTTTAGGTACCATGTAGAAGGCGCGCATACGCCGAAACGCGTAGTCCGAGATACCACTACCCCTATCCGATATATGTCTTGCCCCACGTGTGGATGTATTTTTAATGGAACTATTCAAATAAAATTGATTGCAAAAAGAAATAATTTTTTAAGAATATCTACTGAGTCCTGGAATTTGTCCGCTGGAGTCTTTGGACAACTATTTCTACAAATAATTTGTGAAGGTCTTGAGACAGAACACTGGTTTTACCAGTCGAGAGATATTTCTTGAGGGGCACCTTGCTAATAAGACACCTTTTTATAGGTCATCAGTTGAACCAGTTGATCTTTTTCACTAAGAGGTAAGATTTATTTCTAATTGCTGATAGATTTAGGCTGATGTCATGACTTTCCATGGCTTTTTACACCTCTCTTTCTTCATGTGTTCAATACTTTTTCCCTCTGTCATTTCTCATTATTAAACCTACAGTAACTTCATTTATGAAAATCTGTGGTTTGATTTCTTTGCTTGTGTGGATTGAATGGGTTGTTACCAACATCTGATGAGAAATTAATGTCAATAGCACCTTTAGAATATAGTTAATTAGAAAATTGTGTAAATGTTCAATACTTATTTTACCAAATGTAAACATTGATAAACAGTAGATTGAGGATTGAATCTGAGTCGAATTTCCTGATATCCATTGTTCCAAGGGAATTCAATCAGTCTTTGATTTGAGAGGAAAGACAGTCAAAAAACTTACCAAAGTCATTTCACACTTGCTGCACACTTAGTTGGTGAGCTATTGGCATCTTGCATGGTAGCACAAGATGCCCTATAATTACCTACAGCAATCTGATCACATGGTATATCACAGCCAATTAGATGGACACTCACAGGCAGCAAAAAACATTGGAGCTGGCCAAAGAACACCATTTTATTATTGTTCTGTGTAGGGATAGAATCGCAGAGCAATAGTATAGGGATAGAAAAGACCAATTGCGATTGTGCTTAGCTACTTCTGTGCTGATGTGCAAGATTGAAAATGGGAGTGATAGTCCCAGGCTATAAATAAAAATCTAATATTCATGTGATATTAAGTGAACTGATGTATGAGTTCTGAGGGCGTGGGCGTGTTAATATGCTAAGAGGGTGAAATGAACGTTGGAACTAACGCTCCTCCAACTAGTTCCTACGCTCATTAGCATATCATAAAGGATCTTTAGAAATACTTTCTCTAAAGATCTCTTTATGTATGCTACTAGATACAGAGACAGGCAGGAATTAGCAATATGCACCCAGAACTGCTTGTAATTCTGGGTGTATATGCCACCTGACAGGTTCCCTTTAAGCTCTGCCGCATTTTCATCAGACAAAACAGGTATTCTATGAAAACTATATCAACTAGCCCAGTAAGTGTATGTGCACACAATCAGGATTAGAAGGCGTTCTGGAGGCAACATATGTTAGGAAACCCGCACCACAGGTCAATTTATGCAGCATCAAAAGAAGCATTTTTCAAATTCAATACACAAAGCTTTGACAAAGAACGTGCGTTGTGTTTGAAACTTGTTGCTTTTACCTTGATGGACTGTAATTTTTTAAGAATTTTCCAAATAAACTTTTAATTTTTATGGAACTGGATTTTTCCTTTGTTTGATGCTTATCCATGTGTGGTCACATGGTTTTCGTGCTCCGTTGCATACCCAGAGCAAAACATCAAACAGGTGAGCTGGAATATTTTTCTCTTTTAAAAAGAAGCAAATTAGGATTTCTTTAAATCCAATCCACTGTGCTTGTTCTCTACAATGCAGCATTTTAGACCCAGCAAAAACATACTGCATCCAAAACACTGTTAATACTGATTGTGTACCTGTACCCTAAGTGATACATCCCTGTACTCAGGCGTTTTTATCTAGTTATGAAGCAATAAGATTATATAAAAAACAAAAACTGCCGGCAGACTGTCTTTAATGTTTCTGAAATATATAGCAATAACAGCACTTTAATAGCTGTCTTTGTGTTTGTTTTTACAATGACAACAAGCAAGAGTAACATTTAACCACTGAATACTGATTTTGCAATGACAGTATATTCATATTCTGAATTTGAGGGTTTTTTCTGTTTGCAAATGAAATTGAGATCCTCATGTTTTGAGATGCACTATTTTTTTTCAAAAATAAATCTACCTAGTTCTGAAACTTAAAAACAAATGTTTACCTACCACTGTGTGTGCGTTCTTTACATTTTTTTAAGCCTGTTTCATTGTTCCAATAGTTTAATATTAGACACATATTGTCACGTGGTGTTTGGCTCTAAACTCGCCAAGTGTTGTGGTGGCATCTGATGCTATTCACATGGCAGAGTCTGACACTACTCACTAAGCCTCCTTTGCTGTTTCTGAGTTAAACAGACAAGCTCGGGCAGGGGTGAACACTGAGATCAAAGGGCCCCTGTGCAAGAATTGTGTATGGGCCCCCCTCCCTGAAGCTATTCAGACCCTGGTTGTGAGGAGACCCCTCCCCTCTGGGCCCCAGTGCTAGCCGGTGCAGCTGCAATGGGTATATGTCTGCTACTAGGCTCACGCCTTGACCAACTGTATTCTCATTGGTGATCGAGCTCGCAGGAGTTAATCCCTGCTAGCCTGTTGGTTACCTCTTGGATCACATGTAGTGGGAGACCTATCACAGTCACTACCTGCCTTTTTAAGATGGAAGAGCCTGTCTTCCTATGCTGACTAGAGCTTTTGCTACACCAGTCCATGTGCTGTTGTATCCCAGTCCTTCTGGTGATTGTATTGCTTTGTGTGTGGAGTTGTTGTGGAGTTCTCCAGTTATCTCATTGTTTCCTCCCTGCTCTTATTTTTCTCCATATCCCTGTTTGTTTAATACCGCTGTGTGAGCATGCTATGTGATCGAGTTTTGGTTTCTCTTGTTTATCCTTATCTGTGCATTCAACCATTCCTGTCCTGGCCCTCCCTTGGGGAGAGGGGGTATTAGAGCAGGGCTGTTTTGAAGCAGGGAAAGGAAGGCGGACCAAACATCTTCACTATTAGACATATCTCTGGGATCAAGGATAGCTAGGCCCCCCCAGCCTGGATGCCAGTTTAGGGGCCCCAGTTCCCGGTTATCTCATCACACCACGAGATACATATACATGTCACTTTAATACAGCAGCTAGTTGCATGTGCTTCCTATTGGGACATGATTCTACCTAGGTTTCCTTGTCCCATTCTATTCAGTAAAGTCACATAGAGTTTTTTTAAATTTCCTTTTGACATAAATGGTCTCATTCTTTTTGGAACACCTGTTAAAATTGTCTACGCTAAATAGAGATCACACCACAACCCCCCAAAAATAACAAGGGGTCAAGGTTTTTAATCTTTTTGACTAGTCATTTTTAACAATCTAAGACATCACAACAAAACTGCATTAATATCACAGGCTGTTGCCTAAAACTACTTTCCTTGTGTATACTTTTGTATAGACATAATGCATACGGTTTTGATGCAATTGCCACGAGATGCAGATTTGGTGCAGGAACATGCTGTACAAATTTCAGCACCAAATCTGCAACTCTTGGCAAAAAAATACACATAAATGTGTTGTTTTCTGCCAGGAGATGCAAGTTTTGTGCAGAAATCTGGTGTAGACATTTTAGCACCAAATTTGTATTTCTTGCAGAAAACCATTCCAAAACTATATCAAAACCATTTTTGTGCATTTTTTTTCCAAGAGATGCAGAGTTGGTGCTGAAATTTGTACAGCATGTTCCTGCACCAAATCTGTATCTATTGGCAAAAGAATTGCATCACTATCGCATCAAAACCGCATTGTGCATAGATGTGTATTTTTGCCTGAAGATGCAGATTGGGTGCAGGAATATGGTGTATACATTTCAGCCCCAAATCTGCATCTCTTGGCAAAACACATGATTTTCTGCCAGGAGATGCAGGTCTGTGAACTCAGTAACCTCAGTGAGTTCACTAAGTTTAAGGATGTCACTTGGGTTCAGTTTACCTGCGGTCAAAGCTGGGGTAACCTCCAGCTGTTGCCGCAATTAAACTGAGTGAAATCACCACTTATCGCCGCGGTTCAGTGTGTCTTTGCCTGATGCCACAGTGTGTGAACATGTTCTGTGCCCACGAGCTGTGACTTCATTGTGTATGTAGCAGATCTGGAATCATCGTGGGACCTTGTGTGTATTACATCGGAACTGGGTATTTGGGTTTAATAAAGGTGTGAAATGAAAGAGGATGGGTTTTTAGCATCTTATTTCAAATAAAGGATTTTTTGATGTTTCTGTTTATTTCTTTTCATTGACATATTAGTAATTGGGAGGGTCTCATAGACCCTCCCCATTATTAATCTAGGGTTAGAGGCAGCTGTGAGCTGTCATTAAACTCTTATTACCTTGATTGCAACTGCATCAAGGCAATCGGGATGAGCCAGGTAAAGTTCCGGGACTGTTGCATCTAATCGATGCAACAATTCCTGGAGGCTGTAGGCTCCTATTTTTAGGCTGAGGGGCAATAACCATGGGCCTCACCAGCCTGAGAATACCAGCCCCCAGCTATTGGCTTTATCGTGGCTGAGTATCAATATTGTGGGAGACCGCACACTGTTTTTTAAAATTATTTTGATACACAGCCAAGATATGTACATGGCTGTGGGATTCAGCCTGTAGCTGTATGCTTTATCTGTGCTGGGTATATGGGGGGGACTCTACAAAATGTATTCATTTATTTATTTATTTTTACACCATGATAGAGACATACACAGCGTCTGTGATTACAAGCAGTCAGATTCGCTATCACACAGGTAGTATCATTATAGCTGTGTGGAGACTGGTAAGTGTAATGCACCTGATCTAATCCCCTAAGCCTTCCTACCACCATTTTAAAGCAATGACTCATCTTTCCATAGACTTACTTGGAGATTGGCATCCGGCCAGATATGCGGGATTAATTATGAGCCCGAATTGTTTTTTTTTTTAAATGTGGGTGGACCCACCAATCCTGGGAAAGATAAAGAACATTAAAGAGGAAACACTTCCTTTCACATGATCAAACAAACATTAACCTCTGAACATCCAAAAACTTTACAAAATGCATTAAAATATATTTAAGCAAAATATAAAAAAGAATCATTATTGTTGTTAATAATGTTGGCTGAAATCTGGGCATTTATTTAATCCTTTTGGATATGAAGACTCAAGCATAAGGATGGATTGCAGGGGTATTGCAGCTATAAGTCCCCTCACCACTGACAGCCAGACTGGTTTGTCAGGTCTCCGTAAGGAGAATAGTCTTCCCCCGTGATCTGAAGCATAAGGATGAAACACAATTCCCAACTGAAAAGTGCCTGTCTCTGGTCGCCACCTCTTTTCGGTAAGTAAATCCTTTTCAGAGCAAAAAAACTCAAAGCTATCTAATTTTCCTCCTTGTTTCTGAATAAAGTGCTTGGACACATTTGATGAATTTGTTTTTCACTGTTCACTGTTCGCTCAGATGTTAATTTATCTTTTGTTTCAATTTTCTTGTCATGCAGCCTATGTACCTGA